>NC_054869.1:27585788-27905038 GCF_018320785.1 Cheilinus undulatus | reverse complement strand
TACACTCATTACGACAAGGATCCTGTGTGTGGACTCCCTCAGTGTTCAACCTCATCATCCTTGAAATGCTTCACCACAAACTCAACCAGCTCCCATCGCCAGCCTTCACCTGCCAGTGGACCTTCAACTCCCTGACTGACAGATCTGCAACAAGAAAGGACAGAAACAGACAACAACTGACAATCAGGTATGGGAAGAAAGTCATTGTGCTGACCAGCCCTCCATGCAGGGCTTATAATTATCCTTGGTCCTGGGTCAGAAAACTGGCAGGTAACACCATGACAGACCCCTCACACGCTGGACTTAGACTGTTTAAACCCTTCCCTTCTGGTGGGCACTAGAACGCTGTGAAGGGAACAGTTTCTCCAGGCTTTCACTGATGAATGCTAAACAGTCAGAGTGTTAGAGCTGACACTCTGCAGTAACCTTGTGGTGCAATGCACACTGTGAATGTGAATAAAATGATCATCATTTATATTAACTTTATGGTTGTACACTTAATCATATAAATATTGTTATCCTCCTCATGTGACTTCAAACTCAACATGATATAAATACTGTAAACTACAGGATCTGCCTCTTGTAAATGAACCTATCTTTATATAATTAACAATGGGCTAAAAAAGGTCCGTATTGCGGCATAATGGTTCAGGTAAAGAAAAGTCTTTGTGTTTAGAAACACTGCAGTACTGCACTGAGGTTGCTGAAGCTGTTTTGCTGGCTTTATTTTTTACACTGCACCAGTCGACACCGTCATGGTGCTGCTCCGGTGTGTAATTTAGACAGCATGCCCTTGTTCATTGAGCAAAAGAACTGTGACGAGAAACACAACGGTGTCGGCTTCACACACAAACACGCATACACAGCAGTGCACTTTCCTGACAGCTTCTAACACGAGTGTTGATTTGGCTCTGTAACAACCTCAGCTGATGGGTTAGGGCTAAAAGAAACAGCTCTCTGTTCAATCTTTAGTCATTTTGTAAAGCATAGCCATGAAAGACAATATAAATATACAGTCCAGCCTTTGACAGGCTGTGTTAAAAGGGCTACGCAGTTGGAGGGAACAAACAGGTTAGAAGGAGAAGTAGGAAAGGGATCAAAAACCCTGAAAAATAATTCAGACTGATCTTCAGCAGGTAGACAGATTTGTGGATAGGAGGTTGAGGCTTAGGCCACATTTGCATGGCATAATTATATATATATATATATATATATATATATATATATATTTTTTTTTTTTTTTTTTTCTTTTTGTGGGTGTGTGTGTGGGGGTGGGTGTGTGTGTGTGTGTGTGTGTGTGTTAAATCCAGAAGGAACTTACCTCTGATTTCTCTGGTGGCAAACTCACAAATCTGAATGCAGTCCAGACAGTTTTATTGAGGCCAAATGTAAATCAAGGTTTCCACTGCCTCCGACCAGATGGTGCAGGTCATTTGAAGCTGTTTGATAATGGCCAAAGGTACCAGAGAGTTTCACTTTTGGATTTAAAGCTACTACAAGCAACTTTAATTTCATATATTTGCAACCGCTGTGGGCAAAGCCTTACTTCTTATCTCATGCTGATCTTGTACTGGCCTGTTCAGATTTTTTTAAAGTGAAAAGATATTGAAAATGTGAGATACCCCATAGAATGACAAAAACGTTTTTTTCCTCTTGCATGATGGACATGTAGTAAAGCCGGTAAAATAAAGGAGGTCTTAATGTTGGAGCAGATGATGTCATGCAGCCGTTTAGAACACCTGCCTGGGGGCAAGAAGTGATTTCTGCATAGAGAAATGCTACCAAAATACCATGTTTTGAGTTGTTTGCAACTATGCGAAGAGTTTAAAGTGTGAAAATAAAAACTTTGTTAATTCTTAAGCAACTTTTGTGTCCCTAAAGTGAAATATTCATGAACTCACTGAGAAATAGCAGCAGGCAGGAATTTAAAAAGGCTCCATGTAAAGACTGGATGAGAAGTGTCGCATGATGATCGTGTATGGTCCGTTTCCACAGAGGAGTCCAGTTTGGTTCAGTACATTTTTGTCATGGTTTAACTCATTAAATTCTGATCTTGCCTTTTTTCCTTGGCTGATGTCTGTCCAGTTTCGCTCATTGTGATGGAAAACCCATCTCCTTAGAGAGTCAGATCATTTGGTTCAGCTCAGTGGAGCTGGTTGTTTGGAGAAGAAGAAACACAGCGGAAGAGTGGACTAGTTAGAGATGATAGCCCATTTTGGCTTTGATTTGGTTTTTAGTTCCAGTATTAATTACAGAATTGATGAATTATTCACATAATACAGTTTCAGAATAAAGCTGCAAGGCTGTGTTGTGTGCCTCCCACAAAATATTTGTCAAAATACACGAAAGAGTCCCAGACTGGTATGTCATCATGACAATATTTAGTGGTTTATACTCTGCTGAAGTGGAAACATTCTCAGTTTTTACCTCAAACATCTGGTCCCCTTAGGTATGATGATTCCCAGGAATAATTGTGAATCATTAATGAAAACCCACAGATATAATAGCAGGCAGTTTCTAACTAATAGACTAATTTCCAGCAGACTTGTTTTCTTTTAGTAGCTCATCTAGAAGCCCTAGTGGAAATGTTTCTGTTTCATATCCAACCACCCCTGGAATTTTTCCAGGAAATACACCATTCCTCCCAGAATTTTTGCAATTACAAATGTTTTTGGTATCCACATGTTTATTTCCCTTATGTGCACTGGAACAACACAAAAAATCTGAAGAAAAAAGACAAAGCTGACATAATTTCACACAAAACTCAAAAAATGGGCTGGACAAAATTATTGGCACCCTTTTAAAACTGTGGGTAAATCATTTTATTTCAAGCATGTGATGCTCATTTAAACTCACCTGTGGCAGATGAGACTAAGGTAGAGCTTTTTGGAAAAGCACATCATTCTACTGTTTACAGAAAACAGAATGAGGCCTACAGAGAAAAGAACACAGTACCTACAGTCAAACAAGGTGGAGGTTCAGAGATGTTTTGGGGTTATTTTGTTGCCTCTGGCACTGGGTGCCTTGACTGTGTGCAGGGAATCATGAAATCTGGAGACTATCAAAAAATTTTGGGCCGCAGTGTAGGTCCTAGTGTCAGAAAGCTGGGTCTGCATCAGAGGTCATGGGTGTTCCAGCAGGACAATGACCCCAAACATACTTCAAAAAGCACCAAGAAATGGTTGGAGACAAAGCGCTGGAGAGTTCTGAAGTGGCCAGCAATGAGTCCGGATCTAAATCCCATTGAACACCTATGAAGAGATCTTAAAACTGCTGTTGCAAGAAGCACCCTTCAAATCTGAGAGACCTGGAGCAGTCTGCAAAAAAAAAGAGTGGTCCAAAATTCCAGTTGAGAGGTGTAAGAAGCTTGTTGATGGTTATAGAAAGGGATTGGTTTCAGTTATTTTTTTCCAAGAGTGTGCAACCAAATATTATGTTGAGGGTGCCAATATTTTTGTCCAGCCCATTTTTTGAATTTTGTGTAAAATTATGTCAGTTTTGTTTTTTTCTTCAGATTTTTTTATGTTGCTCCAATGCACATAAAGGCAATAAACACATGTATACCAAAAACATTTGTAATTGCAACAATTTCTGGGAAAAATGGTCTATTTCCTGGAAAAATTCCAGGGGTGCCAATACTTTGGTCCATGACTGTATACAGTATAGTAGTAGCTCATGTGGGTTTACTTCCTGCAACACACGAGAGCAGTACTCTGGGGTTTATCTGAAACTTTGGTTTTCTTACTCAGTATTCTTCATTTAAAGAAAATTGTCCAAATTTAACTTCAAATCAACCAAAAGAGTGTTTTCTTTTATACACAAAGTTTTGTGAATTCCCATCTCCATGTCCTCTAATCATTGTGCTGTTTGACGTTGTCAGGGTCTCCAGCTTAACAAGAATTGAAAGCTTTTACATTTCTGCACTGTGTCATACAATCTTTTTGTTTTCCTCTACTTTTTTTTTATTTTATTTTATGTGCTATCTGTTGAGTCAAGGCTCTCTTAATGGTTTATTCTCAGTCACACAGTGGTAGAACTGATCAAGGTTCACACCTGTACCTTAGCAATAACTTCAAAAAGGTTTTTTCCCTTTTTTTTTGCCATCTTTTTTCGTGACAGAGAAATCTATCAACTGATTTGTGGTGAATTTGAGTCGCTATCATCAGAAAGGACTGAGTGTATGGGTGAATTTCCTCTGACCTCTTTGATTCAACATTCATCTGAAGTCTGAGCAATCAGCTTTCATTGCACTTGGATGCCTCAGTGATGCACTGACATTTAGCTTTCCTGACATCAGATAGCTGCCCGGTACACCTAAGATGCATTCGATGACTGCATAAAGAAGGGCTCATAGTGCAGTAGAGAATCAAGGAGAGAGAGAGAGCTACTACACCAGTACACAACATCTACCACTTAGAACAAGAGGGGATGAACATTAACCTTGAGTCACCTTGACTGACATAATCCTAAGCTTCACCTTTGTGTCCAGTGCTGTAGTTCATACAAATGATGCGATGTAAAGAGACAGCTTTAAGGTAAAATATGTAGATTTTTTTTACATAAATGTCTATTATTCTTTAATGAGCTATTAAGCTGCTTTAATTAGCTGAACTTATTGCCAGCTGCTTGTTTGTGGTCTGTCCAGACTTGTGTTGTGTATGTACATTATTCCACAAGTACATGGAATAATGTTTGTCTTGCATTCTATTACTACATAGTCATCAATTATCTCCACAAACTTCTTTATAAAAAAAATATACATTTCACAGACATACCGTTAAACTTCTGCTGATACCATGTCAATATTAACTTCCTACAACCAAGACTACTCTTGATTAGATCTGGTTATTAATCCACTGACTCGAGAGGGAAACGCCTTCTTTGTTAAACTGTGTTACGTCTGCCACAAACCTTGTATGACCTGAAATCTGCCATTTTGAAATTCATCATCAGATCTTACAAGTGCCATTCTCTCTGCTTTTATGAAGCTTTTGAAAACGTCAAATCCCAGCTTCCTCTTTTCTGTCGACAACCTCTCACACACATCTCACACTGACTTGAGTGAGAAGCAAATTCACGATCAGAGGGTAAATTCCCTCCCAGGGTAATAGCGCCTCATCATTCTCAGGGACACACTTCTTTGATATGAATTTTTCAAGTGATGCCGATCCCCTTGTTGCCTGAAGTTTTATGAAGGGAAATATTTATGACTTTAAAATAGCAGATAGAGAACTCTTGGGTGCCTATAATTGGTACTAGTGGGTAATCGTTTAAGGGTAATTTTGTCACTGCATGATGAGCAGCTTTGTTGGGGCCCTGGAGCCTGGTGTCAGAGGATTTCCACGGGGATAAAGGAATGGTAGCAGCTTAGATTAATAAACAAGAAGCAGTTAATGTGGGCGTTATAAAAATACACAGGAAGGAGAAATGAAAGCATTTAAAATGCAGTAATTCAAGGCTCTTTGCCTCTGGTCTTTTTAACAGAATCTAAGGAAGGCTCTGACGATCATCTTTGTCAGATAAAAATAGATTATAATACTACAAGAAATAGATACTTTTGACTGGTCTGACAAGTAAAATTGTGGTAAACTTCCCAGTTTGAGAGAGGTTGTATTTATAAATAAAAAAGGAGAGACAACAGCAACTTCATTCAATGAAAGTGAAGATAACTTTAAACACAAGATAGAGAAAGATTCACCTTTAGGCTCACACTTAGTCAGGTTATAATGAATATAGGTTCTTTTCAGGCTGAAATCATCAAGGTTTCTATGTATAATCAAGGGGTCAAGTGCTAAATGTCATAAGAGAACCACGTCATCCCAGGTTGTCAAATATCAATGCTTTATCTTAACAATGAAGGATCTGTGTTCTTTCTAAGTCTTCGGTGTAAGATGCTCTGGGCCATTCACTGAAACTGATTGTGGCTGCTAATGGTCTCAGCAATCTACCCTGCTCCAAGGTCAAATTCATAAAGTATAACACCTGAATAATATTCAGGTGAAAACACGCCCAATAAGAGGTCCTGCTTCATGGCTCTAGTCTGAAATTGGAGACACTATCTGTGTGTGAGGCTGTGCTCTCATGCTGATGGAGCACTTTTTCTTTAATAGTGGGAAGTACCAAGAAAATAAGATATGAGTGTCCTTACTGAATGAAGCAAGTCAAGATCATTTGTAAAGAAAAACAACACTGCTATACTTGTGTTCAATGACTCCAGGCCATCATCACACAGGGAGATGAGATGTTACTGACAGCCTGTACTGATATAACCCCAGATAATAATAACTATAACAATTAAAGCTGCAAGCAGCAATGACGGGCCCTCACAACCCTTGCAGGTCTGGGTGTTTTGCGACCGCGGGTGTGCGGCAACCGTTGAGTGCCAGCAACAAGGCGTGCTGCTCCCATGGGGTTTTTGGGTTTTGCAACACTCACAGTTTCACAGAAACAGAGGGGATACCCCTCATTAATTTCCAGAGCTCGCTGTTACTTCGGCAGTGAAACCAAATGAGCATGAGGTATGAGCTCTGAAAATTTTGAATGCAGCTCCAAAAAAAGAATAAATCACTGGATTGTCAGCTTCAGAGCTCCTCTTTCCGCTCTGCTTGGTCCAGTTGCTCTGTCTCTTTCTCTTTCTCTTTTGCATGCTTGCAGCCTCTCTCCCTCTTCCTCTTGTTCACGCTCACTCCACAGGAAAAAATGACTGAGTGGCTGAAAGCATTAACTGTTTTTAGATTGTTGCGATCATCAGTGTGGGAGATGAAAATACAGTGATACATATGTGTACGAGTTTGTTTCATTATCTTCAATGCTTTGATATCTTCTCTCAGTTTTTTTTTTTTTTTTTTAACCATGGATTTCTGGATAAACAGACAGATACAAACAGTAATTTACTGCAAACCAAGCATTCTTAGTACTTTATATTTCATGCCTGCGACACAAGCAGAGACTCCTCAGATTCCAACATTATCCTTCTTGTCACTCTAGGATCAAAACTCAAGGAGTAAACAGTCGACAACCAGACCAAGCAAAAGTCCCATTCACAAATCAGAACAATAAATTTCATCCTAAGTTTAAAGTTTATTTATTTATTGATTTATTTATTTTGTTATTAAAAATTGTCCCAGTCAAATAAATCCACTTGTAAGTGATACTCCAATGCCTTGCCATCATTTTGACCCTTTACATCATCAGGCACAGCTACAAAAACGAGGTCTTAGCTGCCATCTAGTGGGTCACTGAAGGTTTTGACCTTTATTTTAACAAGCCAGTAGCTCTGAATCATTCATTTTTTAAGATATTTTTTACCCCACCTTTTTTTTCATGACTTTTAATGTTTTGCCATGGCGACAGTTGTGTAAAATAAACACATGTAGATGCATAAAATACAGAGGTACAGATGTGTACAAGTTTGTTTCATATTTTATTCAGTGCTTTTATATCTCATCTCAATTTGTCGATTTACCTTATATCCATGGATAAATAGACAGAAGTATTTGTAATGTGTTGTTTGCTGTTTGGACCTGTCCTTAATTGTGTTGCAGTACTGTGTATAATCAAAAGATGGCAGCATAGCCTTAATTTTGGTTCCATTAAGAGAGGACAGAGTTTTGAACATTTCAACATGAAAAGGACAAAAATAGACTTGCTTTTGTATTACAGTTTGGGTCCAAGAGGCTTCTTAAAAGGTCCTGAGATGACAGATATGCTTAAGCATTTTCAAACGCCTGGGTAATATGCACTGATTTTTGAAATATTCTAGGGGACGCCAATGAGCCAATATTCCATGCCCACCCAAAACACAAAGGGCAGTCATCTGAACTTCCCAATGTGAATTTTTGTGCCAGGTTTCACGACTCCACAAGTTTCCTAAGCCCAGGATAATTCTACTTCCTTTAAATGGCAGTGAAAATATTCACCATGGCCACTCCCCTTTCATTAATGAAAATTTCCAATGAACGTTTGAACTATGACATGTCTTCTTACTATATCCTCAACATGAAGTTGTTTCAATGAATTCCCCAAGAGGAATTTTGAAAATTGTGATGTCTGCAATAAGCAGATTTTTGCCCCCAAAAAATCTAAATGATAGACTTCCTGTTAGTTTTATGGCATAGGTCCAAGAGGCTTTTTTGTAGATCTTACAATGTTTTATAAGCTCAAGAATTTTCAAAATATTTGGTTAAACCTGCTGCAGGGGATGAATTTTTCAAATATTGTAGGGGGCGCCACTGCGCCAAAAAGCCACGCCCATCAACAATCATCCTATCAATCATCTCATTTCATAATTTGGTATTTTTCCACCAAGTTTCATGGCTTTACAAGTTCTCTAATCCTAGGATAATTCTATGTCCTGTTCATGGTGAAAAACAATTCACCATGGCCATGCCCCTTTAATTAATGAAAAGTTTCCAGTGAAATTTTCAACTATGACATTTCTTCTTACAATATCCTTAACATGAAGGTGTTTGGATGAATTCCTCATGAGGAATTTTGAAAACTGTGAAGTCTGCAACGTGCTGCTTTTTGACTATGGAAATCAAAATGGTGGACTTCTTGTTTGTTTTATGGCATGAGTCCAACAGGCTTTTTTGTAGAACTTAAAATGATGTTTAAGCTCAAGAATTTTCAAAATCCTAGGTTAAACCTGCTACAGGGGATGAATTTTCAAAAAATTGTAGGGGGTGCCACTGAGCCAAAAAGCCACACCCACCCAACACTCATCCTAACAATCATCTCATTTTGCTTCTGAGTAATTTTCTGCCAAGTTTCATGGCTTTACAAGTTTTGTAAGCACTAGATAATTCTAGTTCCTGTTACATGGCGAAGAAAAATTGTCACCACCACACCATTTTAGGTAAGGACTCTTGACCCTCAAATAAGAGTAAAACCAACCTTGAGGGATGTGCACAGGCTAATTTCAGCAGGATTTGGCCAATCTTGTAATAAATGGAAATTTTTTAGTGAGCACCAGCCACTTTTATCATATGATGAACCATTTCAATTTAAGGGGCCACCATGGCCATGCCTTTTGACTAATGAGAAATTCCTGAATATCTTTTGACCAAAGACATCTCTTCTTGCTCTGCACCAAAGATGAAGTAGTTTGGACGAACGCCTTAGGACAAGTTCGTTCAAATACGACCCCGAAAATATGCCTCATTTTACCAAAATATTCAAAATGGCTGACTTCCTGTTTGACTTACGATATGGGTCCAAGAGGATTTTTTTGCATCCTGACATGACACATCTGCTCACAGAAAATTGTTAGGGGCACTGTTTTTGCAATTCTGAATTTTCATGTTGGAGACCCAAAAAATATCAAAATTTTCGCGAGACCGGATCTACATGCAAAGTTTCCTGAATTTCAGAAATGTTAAGGGCCTCAAAAGTCCATGCAATGACGGCAAATGCCAGTAAAAATAATCCTAGCAATTACAATTAGGTCCTCGCACCACTTGGTACTCGGGCCCTAATAATGATAATTATAACATACAAAGACACTATACACATTATAATGTTTTAATGCAGGTGTTTTTGAAGTAGACTTAATGCAATGAGGCAGATATCAATAGACTTTTCTGTTTTTGTGATTGAAATAATGTCCTGGGTAGCATAAAAGGATCCAAAATGAAAAAAAATGTATACATTTCAAACAATGTGTTAATTTTCCTGTGGTTTTCAGGAGAATAAAACATGTTGTTTTGAAAAGATGGAGGATGGTGCTGCAGCTCCACATAGTGGTCAATGGTAGCTTCCACTGTCCTTAGATCTTTTTGCCCTGCCAGTGACAGGGGTGTATCTTCAGGCCCAAAGTTTCAGGACCCACAGAGATAGGACCCTTAAATCTAAATGTGTGTTCTTTATGAGTATTGCATTGGATCGGCAAGGAGCGCTCCAGCCAAGTGACGTCACACTACCAGTGCAGACCAAAACATGGGGGCCTCCTGGCGAGTTTATAAGTTCAAATTTACTTAAAATGCACGCGTCTACTGAGTTTTTTGTTCAGCATACATATGAGAGATACAAATATCTATCCAATAAGATGAACTTGTCTGATCATGTCGGGTTCCTTTTAAGTACCCAGCTAATCAGATTCTGCCACAACTTTATTTGACCAGTCATCATGCACGTCATATCTTAAATCTTTAATTCTCTCTTTCACAGTCAGCCAGTTGTTTCAGTGTGGACACTGCACCCCTCCTCTACCCCAGCCACCTCCATCCAGTTCATCAGCGTCTAGTCCAGATCCTCACAGGGCTCCTGCTCATCTCATCTTGCACACCACAGTGTCCTCCTCCAAGCCACCTTATTAGTTCCTGGGCCATCTTCTCAGAAGTCAACTCCTTATCTGATCCTGCATCCCTCATCAACACCACCAGTGTCTAGACTCCTTAGGGGGAGTATCCTATTCCTGCTGTTTGCCTCACTACCCCTTCAAGTATATGAAGTCATCGTGATGGAGTCTAATCATCAAAGACTTTGCACATTTCTCTTTTAATGAATTTGTAAAATATTTTTCGTTAAAGTTGTATTAAGTCTCTCCTGATTGAACTGCAGTTTGTATCAGGGAGGGATGTCTCTTGCTGCTACATTTAAAACAATGCAGTAGCACTGGTGAAGGTTTCCCGCTGGTGCATTGAGCAGGTAATTAGGAGCTTAAGCTTTAGGACAGATAACCTGGGTTTTCAAGGACAGCCATAGTTTTCTGGGTGACCTTAAACATCAAACCAATTACTCACACAATTAACCATCCACGTGTGCACTACGGAAAACAAATGATATTTTTTATTGGGAGTGAGTCCTTCACCAGATGTGAATCTGGGCTGTTTTACGAGACACATACATCACTGCAAAGACACAAGAATGAGCCCTTATCTCCTCATTCTGCGTCCTGTCAGGAGTCAATGAAAAGCTAAAGATACTTCAAGGCCACATCTGTCTCACTGATATCTACACTTTTAATGACACCATTGTGTTTCCCTGCACATTTCAGGAGCGGAATCGGTCTCGCCATGTTTGTTTTTTAATGATCACTGCTCATTTGGCAGTCTGCACGCTTCTCGTCGAAGGCCTCGAGAAAGTCACTCACATTGAGGGAATGATTTTTCCAGCAGATGGTAATGGAAACAACTGCTGAGAGGTCTTTAAATGTTTTGGCTGTTCGGTGGTTGTGTTTCCAGGAGACTAATTAGCTATTCTGAATTAGCCAAAGTGCTAATTAGGGTTTTGAAAACCAGACAAACTTTTGCCTTTTGCCAAGTATTAACAGTCATGCATGAAATATGATCTAGTGAAGCACTAAAGACGTCAGACTACAGCACTAGGTTGAGAGATTTCTTGCAGCAGTAGTGAGTGATAGTGTTGCATGAAAACTACAGTAATAAAACATCATTATGATGGTGTTACATTAATTAGCTTTGCTTCCTGTACAGGGGCCAACAGCTGGAGTGTGAAACAGATGCAAACACATCTTAATTCCTTTTTGATTAAATCACCATGTTGTCATCTCTTGAGTGTAATGGATCTGCATCTTCCCCATAAACAAACAAACAAACATACAGTTCCTCCTGTTTCTGGAACAAGACACGTTACATTTCATGTGCAACAGTTGATTGTTTTGAGAGGAACGTGTAGGACACACAAGGACACTCTGGGCTCACAGTGCTTTTTCCAGAGAAGTCTTTGAAGTGAAGGATGTTCGTTAGCGAGGGGCTGCATGTTCAGTGGAAGCTGCAGAAAAAAGCAGGCTGCACACAACTTATGTAAGACTCCCAGATGGCTCTGATTGCATTTGATCGATGTGAGAGGGACAATCCTGGAAACAAAGTGGACACAGGCTTTTATGATGAGAGAATGCTGGCTGTTGTCAGTGCAGAGCATACTGTATAACAATAATGCATGTTTACATTTTTAGATGCATTCCCATTCTCCCCTTAAGTATAAAAAGAGGACGTATGCATAATCATATTATTCTCCTACAGCCACAAGAGTACATTCAAGCACATCTTCAGTGGAAGGCAGCATTTTTGACACCAGACTACTTCACTCAATAAAAAAGAGAAAAGAAACTTCTCAGGTTTTCAGTTAAAACACTGCTCACCTAAGCGTGAAAGCAGGGCAGTGGGAACTCCTTGTAACACCCCTTTGGCTTTTTCTTCCTCAGCACTCTTTTTCATTCATCCCTCCTTGTTTACTTTCCACTGGTTTCTGAGGGTAATGGAAACAGGCAGGAGAGCCAATTGTAGAAGAACCCAATGAAATTACCCCTGTGGAACAAGCAAGCACATCGGCTCCCAGGCTATACGCCGTGGTATTGGTATCCTTCAGACAAAACTTCTTCTCAATTAAACTCACTCATGTTTAAAAAAACAAAATGTGTGATAACACTGACTCTGTTGAAAGCTGCACACAGGCCAGGAGGAGTCAAATGGCAGTTTCACCGAATTCCTTTTTCTCCCTCCCTTTTTTCTCCCATTTTAATGAAAGCCTCGGTAAAATAATTGCCTTTTTGGTATTCATGGCAAACAGTAAGCATAACTAGAAGCTGTTTTCAGGAGATGGAAACAAAGGATGCCTTTAACCACATTTGTAATGTGTATTAATGATGCAATTAAAATAGCAACGCTCACAAGAAATTTGCCCTTTTATAAATGTGGTTTGTAATGTGCTTTGTGTTTGTAGACATTTTTCCATTAAGTGATGGATGGCATTTAACTCCTTATTCTTTAGATGCATTGTATTGAGATTATTCTGGTGTGTACAATATATTTCAGTGAAAACACCACGGTTTTCATAACTGTTACCAGTTATTCCTTACATCTACAGCCACATGTCTCAGTGATATAAAATGATGACTTAAACTATTATATTTCAATGGGATCAACACACCCAGGATTTCTTACCTAATGTTTTATTTTAACACCAGATAAACCTTTTGTTTATACTTAACATGACAAATTCTCATGATACAGCTCTAAACTTTTATATTGTGTCCCATAAACTATTTAAGTGTCAGATATGTTCACTTCATGAAAAGATCACAGAAATGACCTAATTCTTTAACCAAATAGTAGATTTAGAGAGGCTACTTAGATATGTACTTTATCAACCCCGAGGGAAATTCATGTTATTTAATCTGTGATAAATACGTGATACAAAAGCAATCATGTTAATTCCTGTAAAGCAAGGAGAAGAAGTACAGTTGTGTTCAGCTTCTATTCATCATTGATTAAATGTTTGTTGTATTGACTGTAACAGCCCAGCTTCACCTCGTGTCTTAATCAACATGCTGTCATGACTCAGAACGTTCACATTCACGTATTCCATTTCGCTGTCAACTGGTTAAAAAAAAAATCAAGTGAATTACACCACTACACTGTAATTGCTCATCCTTAATAACATCTTTTTTAAAATAGATTTAGTATGTTTTTATATGTTTTTAGGTTTTTAAATGTTCTTATTGTTTTTCATTCTTTTGATTCTATGTCAAGCACTTTGAAAGCAAAGTGAATAAAATGTATTATTTTTTATGATTATTAATAATCATTATTGTTACTATCATTGCTGTTGTTATTTATTAATCATGTATCAAACATTATCATTTAATGCGATTTTTGTTGGAGATAACGTAGTAGTATAATAGAGTTTTAAAACTTTATTTAACATCTCAGCTTAGTTGTAATGGTTCGTAAGTTACAAGGTCTTAATTTACTAATCAATAATATTTATAAACTGCAAACTAGATCAGCAGACAAACACATCAGGTATAAAATAACTTTATTGTAAAGTGAATGATAGGGTGTGCTGTTACTCTGAGGTGGTTATGGTTACTGACTGATGTCCAGTGGTCTCCCATCAGTTTAATAACTATAGCTTAGGCCATCTAGTCTACTTTCATTACCTTTTCACTGTCAAACAGTTAATGGATTCTTATGACAATGGTTCTTCTCATAGGTGTTTTGTAGGATGGATCACCTGAGGTCATCTGGATGGTGTCTTGAAGCCCCTTGGCCTCAACAAAGTTGATAGGTCTACAGTCTTTAACGACCCATTTAATGATTGCATTAGTTAGCTTGGCTGTTATCTTTTGTGGGCAGTTCCAGGTCTAATGCACTCCTGGACTGGGACAAGAAGGGGGGCAAACTGAGGCGCTACAATTTTGGATTTTATTGAAAATCTGTACTTATTTATGATTATTTTTTATGGCACCAGTTTCAACCTGTACACCCAAGAAGTCTTCTGAGAGGTATCAAGGACAACTGGAGCAATGGGGTGGCATGCAAATCAACACACACACACACACACACACGCACCCCCACACACGTACACACCCCCAGACATGTTGCTGATTATAGTAGTACAATGTTAAGCTGACGCACCAGACAAATGTAACCTGACACGCCAGATGGCTGTGTTTCACACATCCATCTGGCGTTCTTTTTTGTAACATCTTTACGGGCCACTCAGAGCAACAAAACACGTGACGTAGCCACTATCGAGCTGAGCGTGCGCAGTTACCAAGGAATAACGAGAAACATGGCAACTATAGGCATGTAGATACTCAACTTTTGTCTTCTCTTTTTTTTTTTTAAAGAAAACAACTCAATGCTGTTCTTTGTTCTTCTTTAAATTTCATCAAGTTCTGATAAAACTGGCACTTTAGCAGCATCCACGCTAAACTCTTCCACCGTTGTTGCTGCTTGCATACTTCACGATTCCGCTGCACCAGAAAGTACTGGCCTTTATCGCTGATTGGTCCTGTCACTTCCTAACCGGGCCCAAACGGTTCAGATGGGAGCTTTGCAAGATGGTTTTGGTAGGTCTTCTCATCCAAGGTTATAAAAGTTTTGGATTTTTCATTAGTTTTTATTTTTATTTTGTTTATACCTTTTGCTTTAGATTTCAGTTTAGTGTTACTAGTGTTACCCACTGGTTTCTTAGTTTAGTTTAGTTTTGATTTTAAAAAAAATCATTTTAGTTTAGTTTTAATTAGTTTTAAAGTTTTTTAGCAATATGAGACACCTGTCAAGGGCTAGACTCAAAAGGGCTCTTCACTTTTCATTTTTTTATTCAATTTGTATGTTTGTATACAACTCGAGACCTAAATATTCCATTGGCGGAAGTCTTCTGCAATCAAATCAGACCACTTTACTCTCTCTGAGCCTGGGTGTTCATTTCAGACAGTCTGCTGCTGACAAAGACTAAAACTAAGGAGACTCTGTCTCTAATTTTATTTCATTTTAGTTAGTTTTGTCAGCATAGAATATAGTTTCAGTTAGTTTTAGATTTTCTAATAAAGCTTAGTTTTTATTTAGTTTCAGTAAACTAAATGGTTTTTACCTTTTAGTTAACTGAAACTGATAGTTTTCTAACATAAAGAGCCTACAAAACATCTGCATGCATGTATCATGCCCTGCTGAGAGATCTGAATACAGTCAATCTTTCCTTCATGCTTAATTTCACCCCTCACACGTTGCTAGCTTATCTAATTTATTTGGCCTTTCATGCCTTTCCAGTATGAATAGCCAGAGGAACCGTCTATAAATGAAAAACCTCCTTATTAAAAAACACAGATGTGCTGCTCTGGCGCTTATAAACTGTGATGACATATATTAGCCCCTCTCTCAGTTCTTTGAAGACTGTAAATATGAGCGCTGGGGTTAATGAGTATCTCAACATATGTATGGTTTACTGGATTTCATATCAGTCTTATTAACCCTCTCATCACCATCATCATTATTGAACAGTAGCACTGAGGCTTTGTAGCATGAAACTGGAACATGAGTGTGAATATTGCTACGCTCATGTCAGTAATTACCAAAGCATCAGGCATTATGGTGTGAAGCTTTAGATTTTCTTCACATTAAGTTGTGAGGAAGTGTCATGAGTTATGTTGTTGTTTTATAGTATTTCCTGAAACTTAAAGAGCACAAGATTAACACAGTATCAGCTCAAAATAAGCCATAAAGTTAGTATGTAAAGCTTATTAGAGCAGTACTTTATCGTTTACTAACTTTCTAGGTTAAAATGTCATTGTTCATTATTTTTATAATGGACTAATTACTGCTAAACATTTAAGAACTTCCCTATCCTCTGTGTAGGGTTAAATAAATGCTTACCAAGCAGCTGAGGTCTGCTCATTAAAGAATGTCGGGGAATTTACCCTCAAAAGCCCAGAAAACTTTGCCCAAGGATTCAAAAGCCTTTTGGTGTTTAATCATTAAAAGCAAATCCCACTGTAGGGAAACCACACACATTAGTAAGCTAGGTGTAGAGATGTGACACTCTGGTGCATAACAAACAAGGTTACATAATTGTTTCATATAGATTAAAGGAGATGCTGATTTTTAATCTGGTAGGTATCTCTTCCACTAAGTCTTCAGTTTTCTCAACATGTTATCAATATGTTTTCTTGAAATGTCCAACATAAGTTCTTTTTGTGTCTCTTAATGTTACTCTACAATGTTATTATTAAGTATGCATTTGGGCTTCAAGGTAGTGCAGTGTTTAGCACTGTCATCTCACAGTAAAAGGGTTCCTAGTTTGGATCCGGATCTTTCTTCGGCATGTTTGCATGATCTCCTCATGCATGGGTGGGTTCTCTCCAGATTCTTTAACTTCTTCCCTCTGACCAAATACGTGCTTGTTCTGTCGACTCTGTAGGTGTGAATGTGCCTGGTTGTTCGTCTCTGTGTCAGCCCTGTGACCGACTGACAGCCAGTCCAGGTTGTACTCCACTACTCGGTCAGTGACAGACAAAATATTTTTTTTATTATTGATTTCTTTGGTCTCAATTAAAACTAGTGTTTTCATCATTCCACAAAATGAATTGTTGCTTCGTTGACTCACACCTGTGATATCTGCACCTCCTATTAAGGTATGCCAAAGTTCAAAAAGAGAGCTAATATGTTCTAAATAATAACTAACTAACAAGGCATGAGTTTAAACTAGCATCAATGCTGTACTTGAGGAAGTTATAGTAAAAGGTTTAATAAAAATTAGTAAATAATGCAACAAAAATACCTCCATAAATACAGGTACATCCCAAAGATTCATTCAAGAAGAAGAGCAAACTCTACATACTCCAGAATCATCTCAAACAATGTGATAAAACTGTTTTTGTTTTAATCTTGATGATTACAGCTTCAAATCAAAAATCAACTATCTCAAAATATTAGAATGTTAAAAAGCATTAGTTCAACAAAAGGATTTATAGAACAGAAATGTTGAGAATTTATTAAAATTATGCTCAGTTTTGCACTCAGTAATTGGTTGGAGCTCCTTTTGCACAAATTACTGCATCTATGCAAAGTAGCATGGAGCCAATCAGTCTGTGGCACTGTTGGGGTGTTTTGAAGCCCATGTTGCCCTCAGCTTGTCTGTTTTGTTGAATCTGGTGTCTCTCATTTTCCTCTTAACATTTCCCCCCAGAGATTCTCTATAGGGTTTATGTCAGACCAATTGGCTGGCCAATAAAGCACAGAAATACCATGGTCAGTAAACCAGTTTCTGGTAATTTTGGTTTCACTGTGGACAGGAGCCAAGTCCTGCTGGACTGACTGTGGAAACTGAAAAACACTGGACTTCAAACATCTTGGATTCTGTGTCTCTCTGATCTTCCTCCAGACTTGGACCTTGATTTCCAAATGAAATTCAAAATTTAGTTTCATCTGAAAACAAAACTTTGGACCACTGAGCACAGTCCAGATCTTTTTCTCCTTTATCAAGGTGAGACACTTCTGACTTTTTCATTGGTTCAGGAGTGTTGCCGGTATTGAAAAAGAAAATTAATAATTCTGGTGCTGACAGAGGGATCTGAGTTTAACTCTAAAGCTGGCTAATTGCATGTCTCCCTTGTCTATTCGTACTCATTGGCTTCTCTCACAGCAACCTGAAAGTGAAATCCAAAGGGTGAGGCATGGAGAAAGTGTGGAGAAGGGTGGAAAGGGGGAGCTGGGATAAAGGAGGTGCATCTTTTTTAGAACCATAAGCTGATTTTAATAAGTATATGCAGATTTGTGGACTACCTTTCTGACTCATTAAATTTGTTTTATAGCTGCTGCCAGAAACCATGTTTAGACCAAAGGATTGAGCTCAATGTGAGTAAGGAGTTGGCTGAAACCTAAGTCCTGACACAGTTTAATATAGAAACCCCACAGACTAAATAATAAGGTGTCCTTTGTACCGAGCCAGTGGTGGCAGCAAATAGACATCCATGCAAATCAATGATGTCTGAGAGCAGCGAAGAGGTGACAAGCCAGAAAATATTACTAGCTCTGAATGCCAGCAGATAGGTCACATAACCACAGTATACACCAAGCAGGGAAGGAGATAGGCAAATGGGATTCATATGGCAGCAAATAGCGAAAAATAAAACATAATGCAGGATTGATGGCCACCAGTGAGCAGAGTGATGACCGCGACAAGATTGAAACTACTGCTATAGAAAGATTCAACATCCTTCAGATTATGCACTCAATTTCGTTAAGGCTTAGCAGAAGGTATGGCTGTTTTTAGTCTATATTTCTTCCAGGTTTTAAATAATTTTCTATTTCAGTGGAGAATAAGGCACAGTGCAAAAGAGCTGTAAAGAAGGAGAAAATACACAGAGAGTCTGAGATGACGGCGACAGAGAAAAAAAGAAGACTCCTTACGCAAGTATGGATTTTTGACAGGAGGGAAAAATCTTAAAGCAGAATTGAAATGTGCTGTTTCACTGCAAACCTAAAAATAGGGACAAGGCAGGAGCATCTGCAGGTCTGACAGTATTTTAAGTTTTGCTTCTTTAGCTGAGATACAGAGAAAGGAGGACACAGAGAGAGTATAAAACCTCTTCCAAGTGTGTGTGTGAATCCCTTACGCACAAGCAGCGATATTTGAATGTCTGCATCAAGATGTTAAAAGGATAGCAGCTCTGAGAGAAATAGAAGCACACCAATGAACAATGCAACTTACATCACTGCGGAGCTACACAGCCTTCTGTGCTGCATTCAGCCCCCAATCTCTGCTTGTTACATAACTCTGTATTACATCCAAAATCCCTAGAGTGCAAATAAAACAAGCTGGCATACTTGGATTCAGTGACAGTTTCTTATTTTATTTTCCATTTTGACTTTACACAGAAATAGCTTTCAATATTCAAGGGTATGCTCGGCAATATTTGAGGTGTCTTTTGCTGTCAACAAATCCAATAAATGAAAACAAACACGTAATGTCGGTTTCTCCAAACCTCTCAATGCTGCCTGTGGCTCTCAGACTCAAAAATGTCTTATATATTTATTTTATTCAGCATTTATTTGACATGGACACACAGTAACATTGATGCTATGATATTTAATCATATGCAGGTCCCAGATGCATTGCTTTAAGTGTTTATAGCAAAGTGTTAATTTTCAACACCTTTCCATGGGAAGCTTTTAAAGATTAGAGTTGTTAAAAAAAGGGAAAAATTAGAAAATAACAGATACCTAAAACACAGTACATTAGCAAATACATCAGAGTTAAAATATCCAAGACAGATAAAATGCAAGTCCAATAAAAAGAGAGATGGTTCCTTTAGATAAACATGTATACAAGCAGGTGTTTTATATGTGGGAACAGTATTGTTGCCTCTTCAGCCATGATTTAATACCGTTGTTAAAACCTTTAAAGTTATGTTGCATTTTCAGCTTGGTCGATAGATTATTCCAGTTTTGCTCCTGTGACAGAGAAGGCTGATTGTCCAAAGGACGTTTTGCGCATTGAAATTCGACAGTTACCATTAACAGCAGCCCGTGTATTCGCTCGATTAGAGTCCTGATATCTGCTGACAAATTCACCAAACAGTTGTTTGTGAGGCTTGGTACAAGGAAATTAGGCAGTATGACAGATGTGAAAATATCATAGCATGCATGTAGAGCCTGGCTGTGTTTAATGAAAGATACATTCTGATGATCCTGACACAGTTTAAGTTGGATTTAACTTTTTTGCAAACATAATCCACTTGTTTATCATATCGCAGGCGAGTCTAGAATGATTCTTAAGTACTTAACATTGTCCAACACATTAATGGGCTCATTACTGATCTGAATTAAGAATGATTCTTTTTCATGTTGTTCACGCATAGAGAAACATATTGTGACAGGTTTTTTAACCCTTACATACTGTTCATATTCTGTACCTTCACAGTATGGTCCGTGTCAATTTTGTCCCGGACAAAGAATTCCCTTGTAGCAAGTATTTCCACCAAATTTTTAACTACAAACCTATTCAGAATGTTTAAATAGCTTATGCCACTTAAAAAAATGAATGATTTATCCTTCATAAATGTTTCAAAGAGCAGGGAAAGTGTATTTTTTTAAGTTTTACACCACTCGTTTTTGGTGAAAAATACCTATTACAGAGTATAATGTCATGTAATATATGTAAGAAATAAAAAATATAAAAGCCATAATGATTTGAATATATTTTATTAACCTTGAAAATTATATGAACATTCTGGAACTTTTGGACTTCATAATATAACCACTTAACACTGTCCTCACTGCTATATCGTAAGATATAGAGTGCTTACTGTGAACTAGGCTCTGCATTCAAAGCAGAAGTGGGACACTTTCTGTGTGTGAATCTTACACGTGTTTCCCACATTTGCAGCAGGTTGTCCCTGTTTTGCAGTCTTTTTTTTTGCAGGGCAGAGGCTGCATCTCCTTCTCTTCTGTTCCCTCATGTTTGCTTCTTGTTCAGGAACAGGCTCAGATTGTTGCACTGCCCTTACCAATGCTGCTGAGGCTGCTGTGGGGGGGAGGTGTTGTCGCTTTTGCATGCAAGGAGCGACAAGGGCCTTTCCAAGCTCTTCCAAAAAGAACCTCCTCCAGTTCCTCCTGCTTGCCCGCCAGGTTGGGCTTAGGTCACTCC
The DNA here is from genome assembly GCF_018320785.1 of Cheilinus undulatus. Taxonomy (NCBI): domain Eukaryota; kingdom Metazoa; phylum Chordata; class Actinopteri; order Labriformes; family Labridae; genus Cheilinus; species Cheilinus undulatus. The sequence continues at coordinate 27,884,143 of NC_054869.1, read as the reverse complement.
AAATCACGAAGGCATTCCACGTTGATACATCAATTATGTTGTGGAATATGACAAGAGGCCAGCGGGCGGTTCTCCTCTTGCAGCTGTATGTGCCTGTCACTTTATCAAGACTGTCCACTCCGCCTTTGATGGCATTCAAGAATGATAGCTGTTTTTTTTTGTCTTCCCGAGTGCTCACCTCTCCAGCCTTATGTAGTGTGCTCATAAGGATGACATTCTTGTTCTTCTTGGGCAAGTATGAGACAACTGTGGTGTCCTGAGTAAATGCAAACTTAGAAGAAAAGACCTCTCTTGCCCTTGTTGTAGTTAGGGCAGGTGGCAGCTCAGGTTTGTTCCACCTCACAGTGCCAACCATTGTGATTTTTTTCTTCAGCAGCACCTGACCCAGCTCATGAGATGTAAAGAAGTTATTGCAGGTCACATTGTGTCCTCTCAGCCCTTCTGTCATTTCCAGTACAACACGCATGCCTTGTTTTTTCTCTGGAGCTCCACCAGCTGGCTTCCCTGTGTAAACTTTCATGTTCCAAACATAACTTGAAGGTGCATCACAAGCAACCATAACTTGATGCCATATTTTCCAGGTTTGCTCGGCATGTACTGTCGGAAAGGACAGCGACCTGGAAAAACACACAAAAGAGGAAAACCGTTCATCTTTTTGTTCTATCCATTTTTTTGTTTATACAATCCCTCTGCTCTAGCCTGTGCTTTTACAATGTACTTTATATATGGAAGTGCATGAGAAATAAAGAGCATCTGATCTGAAAACTGACCATTTCATATCACAGCCATGTATACTGAAGCATAGATTAACTAGTCAACAATAAAAGACCATTCTTACCTCTGAATGGAACCAGTCTTTCATCCACAGTAACATCAGGGCCAGGCTTGTACGAGAGGCAGCCGTTCCACCCACTTGTCCCAGACATCCCTGACTGCTGCCAGTTTGTCAGTGACACGCCGTGCAGGTCTTGTCTCACGATTGTCAAATCTGAGCACCACTGATATGGTGTGGAACATTTCCAGGGACATGGTAGCTCGAAAAATTGGTCTTCCCATCTCAGCATTCCAGAGACTGGAAGCAGCCTCACCTCTGGATTTGTACACACCAGCCAGTATTAGAAGTCCCATGTAGGCATGTAGGTCAGTCACATCCATGGTCTTCCATTGGCCATAACGATTAACCCCCTCCTCGTTTGTCATTTGAGTGATAATTTTTTTAATGGCTGGAGGGAGGAAGAGTTGGAATGTTGACAAAATGTCAGCTGCATGGGAGATGGCCAGTCTTGTGGGTCCTGGAGTCATTCGAATGACATTTTCTGCTGCCATCCAAGCGGCAACCTCCGGTCCTGAAAAATGAAGCCAATGCGGAAGTGCCAAAATTGCTATACCGCGAGTTTCCACTAGAGGCTGGCTGCAGGAACACCGGAAGTCCCGTCTGCACACGTTAAACAGCCGGTTTTGACACACAAAATAAACTGGTTTACAGCCTGCACTGTAAAAAAAATTCCGTTAAATTTACGGTAAAACGCTGGCAGCTGTGGTTACCAGAGATTTACTGTAAAAATTACGGTGAGAATGTATGAGAAAAAACGGTGTTTTCATTCTACAACTGTAAATATTACAGTTCAAACCTGTTTTTTTTTTAACTGTAAATTTCTGTTAAAAAAATACAACACTGTAACCGTTTATACAAGGATTTGCTGTAAAAATAACAGTTATACTGTAACCATATTTACGGTAATTTGCTGTACAACTTACTGTAATTTGATGTCGAAATTACAGCTCTATTACAACATTTTCTACAGGGATTGGCTGTAAAAATAACGATAATGAAACAAACCTGTTTACGGTAAATTACTTTAAAAACACCAGAAATCCTGTAAACCTAAATACAATCTATCTCAGTAATAAAAACAGTAGACCCGTATAATGTTTAACGGTATTTTATTGTAACTACTTAAATTTTACAGTAAATTACTGGCAGCTGTGGTTACCAGAAATTTACTGTAAAAAATACAGGACAAAACATGAGAAATTACAGCTGATATTTGCAGATTTTACGGTAGTAGCAAAATACTGCCCAACTTTAAATTTTACAGTAAATTACTGTCAGCTGTGGTTACCAGAAATTTACCGTAAAATACAGGACAAAACATGAGAAATTACAGCTGATGTTTGCAGATTTTACAGTAGTAGCTTAATACTGCCTTACTTCAAATTTTACGGTAAATTACAAGCAGCTGTGGTTGCCAGATATTTACTGTAAAAATACAGTACAAAACATGTGAAATTTCAGTTAATTTGCTAGATTTTTGCAGTAGTGCCCTAATACTCCTACTTTTAACAAAAGATTCAAGCTCTCTGATAAACAATAAGAAACTCTGCAGTTATATGTTTGCAATAAAAAACCTTTCAACACATCTGATAACTTGTCTGTATACTCACAAAGCAGTTTAGATCTTGGAAGAAAAAGCTTGTGTCCATATGTATGACAGGTAGTCCTTGGTGTAATGCATGAAGATGAAACAAAGTCACTTGCCCCTAAATGATTCAAGAGTAATGAGTCCAGTCTTGACTGAAGAAGGCCTTCCACTTGGGAAGCTTCACATGGCCAAGAAACTTCATCTTCTTGAAGACTCGAGCACAGTTCATCAGGTGTTCTACTTTGGACTGGCTCCATCCTCTCTGCAGGAAGTACATATAAAAAGCAGAGTTAGAGTGATTCAGTGCTTCAGTTTAATGCCTACACAGATGTAAATTTGAGAAAACTAGGCTCTAATAAGCCATGCTTACAATCAGCACAACAGAATAAAATAAACAGTGTGTACAGTACATACAGATCATTTCTATAATAGAATATGGTGAAGAAACGCAAATGTACCCACAAATGCCAGCTATTAAGTCAGCAATCACCTAACAACAGCCAATTACTTTTCCGTTATTGATTATAATGAGACAGTTATGACATATTAATTGCAATTTGCTTTTCCTTTATAGTTTAGAGCTGTGGTGCCCAGGCTTGTATCCACTGAGCTCCCCCCTCCTTCAAATATCCAAGAAGATATGGACCCACACAAAAAAGTGACATAGCTATTGCTGTAAAACTAAACATAAATTTGAATTGATGTCATTATTTAAAGCAGTTTTAATTCTGGCAGATATTTTTAATTTTAGTCTTAGTTTTAGTCTTTAAGTGAAATGAATTTTAGTTTCAGTCACATTTTAGTCATTTCTGTCCATTTAGTTTTAGTCCATAAAAAGTCCTCACATTTTAGGTTTTACTTTTAGTCCAAGCATTTATTGTCTTGCTTAAATCTGGTACCAAGTCATAGTGGGATGTTCTCTGCACCCTGCCAAACCTGGGGTCCCTGCTTTCTACAGCTGAGAGACAGAAGAGCTACAGCTGCGTTGTTTTTTGACAGAATTACCCACAGTGGAGAGATATCATGGATTTTGAATGTCCGACGAAAACTACATTACATTCTAGTCAAACACTAAACTTAGTTTTTGTCAGTTTCAGTCATCACAGATCTATTTTTGTTAGTCTTAGTCTAGTTTTGTCATGGAAAACAAAGCTGTCAATGAACATTTTTAGTCATAGTTTTAGTCGAAATTAACACTGATTTAAAGCTACACACAATAGCCCAAACCACAAGTGTTAGCAAAAGACCTTGGTATTAACCATTCATAAGGGTTATATTGTTTTAGGTAGTTGAACCACAAGATAAATATTTGCAAACTATGCTTTTTATATATATATTTACTTGTAAGACCACCCAAATAAATATAGAATTTGCTTTTACATGTAAATATAATATGTAATTTTATATATAATTTCTATATAATTTCCCTTCGGGGATGAATAAAGTTATTATTGTATTGTATTAGGGTAAGCCTACCCATTAAGCCCAGGCACCATTTAAGCCCACTTGCGACTTTGAAGTCAATTTAAAAAAAAAAAAAGAGGGGCCTGTCTTATGCTATACATTATTTTGTCCAATCACACAATTTCTTAATTATATGTCAGTTTTGTTTGACACCAATCACATTTGTAGATATTGAAAAGGCCTGCCTACATTTGTGCAGTCTCAAAGAGGCTCAGATAAAGTCGCCTCAAAACTTTGGTGTTTTGGGACCCCTCAGAAAGAACCTCTTTTCAACCATTTTCAGCCACTGACTTGTTAAGTACATTCATATTATGTAATTTGAGAGATTATTAATTTGTTTTTGTGTATAAACAGGTAGTTTTTGTAATTTCTTACTATTTAGTTTTATGTGAAAAGATGAGTCATGCTAGCTAGCGTAGCGAAACTAATCACTAGTCAATACATGTAGCCCTACTGATAGATACACTGCTTAATGATTAAAAATGATAAGTACACAAACTAAGTGTTTTCTGATTCATTTTACATAAATCTTACATAAAACTTTGAACAAGAATTCCTTGATAATTCAGAAAGTTTGGCAGAAGAGGAACAACTGTGATGGCAAGTTTTGCAGCATATTTAGGCTACAGGAATTTCTTTAAAAATTTGTATAATTTTGTTGAGAAAATATTATCTTCATTTCCTGGTAGTCACTGTAGTACCATTTAAGCCCAGTGTGTTCCATTTAAGCCCATCTTATGTGTTTCAATAGAAAAAAATGAAATTTTGAGGTTTGATAGCTTTTCGCTGTAATCCTGTGTTGGATGTTGTTATACTAACTTCATTAACACGAGTACATCACAGATCACACACTGACCAGAAGAATTGTTATGTCAGTTAATTTTGGATAATCATTTGTTTATAGTGAGAAAAATGCCAACAAAAAAGAGGAATTACAGCAACTGTCCTAAAATCATCATTGTTACAGCCAAACATTAAATCCAAGTTCAATAAGATATTGTTGATTCACTGTAATGTCATTTAATACTTTTAAAAACAAACACATTTTTTATTTTGTCAATATTGAATCAAATTTTGTCAATATTAAATAAAATGTTCAATGAAATGTTAAATACTGAAGCCAATGAAAATTAGGTTTAGGCCTACTTAGTCATGTTTGTGGTGGTCCATTGTTACAAGCCAAACATTAAAGCCAAGTTCAAAAAATAAATTGTGTTTAACATGTATAACATGTTACTGAATTAATATATGTTTACTACTTGAAAAATGTAATAATTTTTTAAATTTCTGTCAATAAACGTGGTTGTGGGGTTATTTGGAACACAACGGGCTTAAATGGTACTTAGGTACCAATTAAGCCCATGCCAGACTTTGACTTTATTCATAACATTTCTTTAATTTGTTCTTTGAAATATGCATAAGTAAATAAATATACCTTCAAATGAGGGATTAATCCTTCATTCTAACAAATGATCATGTTTATAAACCATCTTAGTATCTATGAAAAATACGTGAACTTAGATTTTGGTGGGCCTAATGGGTACACTTACCTAAATGCTTTGGGGTACAAAAGGATTTTGCTGTAACAAAGATGATGGGCGCTGAATTTTAAATCAATCATAATGAAAACATATGACTCACACAGAAAACTGTATTGGCCCCCATATGGTGTGATCATCAGAACACTGAGAACAAGCTGGACAAAGCAGTGGCATGGCAGTATTCTGGGTATTTCTACATGACCAGATTAATGCAGTGCTTGGTGTAAACTACATAAAATAAACATAAAATGGCTTCATGTTGCTTAAAGAAAGATTAATCTAAAGAATTTATTGAGGTATGTACAAATGCTGTGCAAGGCTTACCATTATTTTTCCTTGATAACTGGCGTCTTTTAAGAAGAGTGGAATACTGGAGACAGTATAAAGTAATGGAGTCCTAGTCACTACTAGCAGAAGAAACAGGACCTTAAAAAAGAGTAAGGAAAAATAGAAAGACAAGGTAAAGCACCAAATCATGTCAACTTAGAAGTTTTGAACACTTATGTATGCACTGATTGCAAAGTACTATCCAATTTTTGAATTCACTCAAAAAAGGAGGGGACCCAATCTCGTCCTGTCCCATGAGCTGAATGTCTTGTCACATCCCTTGTGTTCTGTGGCAGAAGATACAGCAGACACAAAATGCAGACATACATGTAGAGTGATCCAGCTGTTAAGCAGTTATCAGACGGGTGTTGCTGTGTTTATATGTTCTTCTAAAATCAACACTAAGCTGTGACTGGTGCTACCCTCTCCACTTAGAGTGTGTGTTGATCCCACAGCTCTGTAAGTCATCTTGCTTGCCCTTGCGCTTTTTCTGCTCACAACAGTTTTGGTTTAGAAAAAAATGCTGCACATCTATTTCTTTTTTGTTTTTTAAATTTGAAAATTTGGATACTATCAAACCTAAAAATCTGAACCAGAATCTTTATTGTCATTGTACACAAGTACAACGAAATTTTGCACAGTTCCATTCAGTGCAATTATTATTACCTCTGCCAAGGAGGTTATGTGATCGGCAGGGTTTGTTAGTTTGTTTGTTGGCAACATAACCCAAATGGATGGGAACTGGATAGATATGGATAGATTCTGATGAAATTTCCAGGAAATGTCAGAAATGGCAAAAGGAAGAACTGATTTGATTTTGGGACTGATCCAGATCATCGTCTGGATCTAGGAATTTTTAAAGGACTATTCACTATTGGGAGATAGGGCTAATGGCGGAGGTCTGCGCTCTCTGAGTGCTTTTCTAGTTTATTATTGCAACTGCTCTGGGATATGTGCTGTTTTTCAGTCTGTTAGTTTTGGCTCTTTTTGTCCTGAACCGTCTTCCTCAGGATAGCAGTTGTTACAGGTGACGATAACACAGTTATAAAAATAACTGATATTGTATCATATGATGCACACGGCTGGAAGGATATAAAACATTTTGCCAGCATTACACTATACCATATAACTACCTCTAAAGAGGAAAAATTATTACCTCTGTAGGAACTCCTGAGTGGATCCCAATGCTGGTCAATGCATAGCATGAGCTGCCTTGAAGCCTAGCAAGAGGCTCCTGGGAGAATGATAAAAGTAGAAAAGAATTACAAGCAAATCATCCATTACCATCCAAATGAGTCTTTAAAGTGTTTCTGAGATCCACTTACTACAAAAAACAATACATGGGGCAGGCTTTCCACCGGTACCTCATCTGGCAAGAATGTTTCAACAAGGCAAAAGAGGTTGTCTTCTTTTTTGTCGAAACAGGAGAGAAGGGGAAACACCATACCCTTTATGTCCTCTGAGCAGCCCTCCAACTGTCCTCTCTGAATCTTGAGCTTTGTGGCATCCTGCAAAAATCAAGTGAGCTATTAAATCTTTAGTGCCATGATACTGACGTGCACATATCCCCATTGTGCATTTAGGAGGTGCTGGAGCCAACAGGTAGTGCCCAGGACCACCACAGTCCACCACCACACTATCCCCCTTATTCCTGGGGCCGCTACTGCAAATGTGAATATGGGCGAAACTTCCGGTGCCAAAACGGAAGTAGGCTACATTAAATACATGTATTCTAGTACAGCAGCTAACTATGGACGCTAACAAAGAACCACAGTTGTTTCAATAGGAATTCTTCTGGAATTTGTAAATATTTATATTTTTGTTATCACATGTTCACACTGTTTGTATTATAAACTGTAGATAAGTAAATAAGGTGGATACCACATTATTCCTGGGGGTCTACTGTAGCTATGAATGGAAGTGGAACTTCCAGTACAGTAACAATAATAGCAAAAACATGATTTTTCCAAAGGCTTACTAAAGTGATTTAGTGTCAACAGTAGTTGTTCTGAAATAAATAAATATTTGCTGTAATAAATACTGCTTCATTTTTGTTAAATCAATGAGCTGAAATGTTTTAATCATATTTTCTGTTATGCTCAGTACCTGTTGCTATGTTCATGGTACTAATATTATGACAAAGTTAAATATGTCTCTCACAACATGCTGTCCACTGTCTAAGTGCATCGGGGATGTGATTCTTTTAGTATTAATTTATCATAAATTCTTAATACAAAACTTGACATTTACCAAACTGAAGAGCTGGCAATTTGAGTCATGGATAATTTTATAAATATAATTCCCATATTTAAGAGGGATTAGTTTGTAAAATGAGAATTTCAGCAACTCCACAAACTAGAAATGTATCTTTTTATACTGATATAAAGCTAATAAAGTTAGCTAAAAATGCCCGTGTAGGTTATCTAAAGTAATGTCATCAATTTGAACTCTCCAGTAGAGGCTAGAGAAATAATAATAATATTATCCCGTTTGAGGTTAAGCAGTCTAAGTTTATTGTTTGTTGTTTGTAGTTTGGTATTAAAATTGCTTTAATAGTCACGTTTAGCATCTCGTTTCTATGCAAAGTCCCATTTAGATAGAACGGAGCGGAAGTTGCGCCCATATTCATGGAGGGGTAGGAATAAGCTGGAAAGCCTGCCTCAGGGGACTCTGAACACAGATATGAATATGACTCTGAACACAGATATGAATGTGACTCTGAACACAGATATGAATATGACTCTGAACACAGATATGAATGTGACTCTGAACACAGATATGAATATGACTCTGAAGAGGAAAAATCCTTCACCTTAGGTCGCTCTGAAGCATCAGTGCTGCGGCGGGACTCTCACTTTTTGGCTAGAGGACATCACGGTCCTCACGGTCACTCCCACCTCATCTGGAAAACTCCGTCCTTTTTCTTTCCCTCTTCCCAGTGTTCCCAGTACCCAACCGCCAATTTTTTGTGCATTTTTCAAAAGTCTGAAGTGGGCGGAGTTAGCTCTGAGCTTGGGGTTCACTTATGGTCCCCAACACAGCAAGTGTTGAACGTTCTCCACGCTAAAATGACAGCAAAAAATACAAATCAAACAGCAATGTTGGCTGGTCTGGAATTGAAACAAAATGCCTCCTGACCCATTTAACTTCTACCTATAAACACGTGGTGTTACTGAATGAAAAGAACTCAAGAAATATCTGACACTACGACAAAAGAAGTTCTACATACCTTACCAATAGCTCGTAGGCTGATGCTCCGGGTGACGTCGAATTAATACACGCCAATGTCCTGCTTTGTATTCCATCTTCGTTTGCAGCTCGTTCTACGAGCAGACAGCAACTTTATGAAATATTTCCGCGCACACGAGACTACAGAAGACACGAAAACGCTGTAGTTTACCAGGCAGCCGTTGGCGGTTTGATTTTCCAACGAATCACACACGCATGCGTATAAGGTCCTTCTTTCCCCGCGCCTGCGCGAAACCGTATTCGCGCATGGCAATTGACTGCAACCACAGTGCGCAAACGCATTTCGAGAAAGCAGCACTGTTAGTGTACGTGGAGGGAGGTGACTGAAAACTGTTCACTCTGTAGCTCGTTTCCAAATTGTTCCATTTTTAAACACCCAAATCGCTGTTCTAGTACAGACAGAATAGAAGACGTTCCTGTGTAGACAGGGTTGAATGGCGACGGGAAACAGTTTTTCAAAATTATTTTATATATTTATTTTTTGTATTGATACAACTTTATTGAACAGATTCCAATAGTTAATACAGCATTGGCACATGAAACAAAACGTATTTTCTAGACATAAATAACCCCACATACAGGTAAAGAGAAGTTTAGATTAAATTACATAAGGTATGAGAAGTAAATTAAAATTTCAGAAACTAAACCATGGTTTCATTTTTTTTTTTTTAAGATTTTTTTTCCCTTAGAAATCAATTTGATAGACTATATGTACAGTTCCCATTCATTTTTAAAACTGATTATGGAGGGTTTCCTGTCATTCTATTTGCATTCATGTTTAAGTTATATTTAACATTAAAAATAACTATTGTATTTATATAATGTATATACTATATATTCAACTGTATTATATACATTTTATATATACAGTATGTATCTCTCTCTCTCTTTATGTACATATAAAATAGTTCTTTCCAATTACCTTGTTATATTTCCTATCGGTAATATGTGTCATCCAATTTCAGTTCTGAAAGATTGACTGAAATGTTAAAGTACATCAATGTATTTTGTGTTAGATGCATTAAAGGAAGTGGAATGGCTTTACAGATGCAATGGCATTCTTTGTGAGAGCAATTAACATCATTCTTTTCCAATAAATCAGTTAAACTAAAATAATTGACCACTTTCATCCATCAAATTAAGAACAAACAAAATGATTTTTGGTACCATTCTTGTTTCAATAAGGTTTTCATATTAACTGTAACTGTCCGTTTATTTCACAAGGCAGCATCATGTGGTGTAGCACTGAGAAACAAATGTGAACATAACAACAAATTGGTGCTTGTTCACAGGTTTTGCAGGTTGACAGGTTTTTACTGTATTTTCTACAGAACTTTCCTGATCATGCAGTATTTTTAACCTCTTGTCCCTGCTAAAATTACGGTATGTGATTGCAATTTTTTTCACAGATTTTTACTGTGAATTTAAATGTACATGAGAGAAAAGTCTGTAATTTTAACAAAATACTACTGTAATTTTTAGAGTAATTGCCCGTCTTGAAGATTACAGTATTTTTCCTTTATTTTCACAATCTTCTTTCGTTTAAACGGTACAATTTTGTAATTATTACGTACTTTAATTGTAAAAATTTATGTTTCATACTGTTGCTTGATTTACAGCAATTCTGTGTATTTTATACAGTAATATATGTTTATTTGTTTTACGGTCTTTTTCTGTTGCTATTTAACAGTCTTTTGCCGTATTTTCTACGGACATTTTTTACAGTGTGGTTCAAAACACCAAACGTGTCTCATTAGCTAGTGTCTTATTGTGCTCCCACTGTACAGGGGTGAATTTTTTTGTACCACGATCGTTTGGCTTATATTTAGGATGAAAGCTGATTGGCGCGTCTCATTTGATTGACAGATAGCTCGGCAGGCAGAGGCTTCGTTTCTGGAATGCTAGCTAGCAGGCTGACAGGAAGTCACACTTAGTGGGTGGGCGTTAAGTTCGGTTGAGACCGCGATTTCAATATGGAAGCCTCCACGGATTGGCTTCAAATGCCGTTTGAGTCCGCTTATTGTAAGCAGACGACTGACGTCACACAGGGTTGGTCCAATTCTTTCTATGGTCTATGCTGCCATCCTACCTGCAACATGATGTGGAAGAGACGACCAACAGATAGCACTGTTTTTGACATAAATGTCTGCCCTGCTGTCTGCTCTTCTTCATCAGAGTCATCTTCATCAGATGGGGAGTTTTCTTCCACGCTGTCTTCCTGCTCTGACACGTCCTCTCTAAATCAGTACTCATCTTGGAAGAGTAGATCCAGGGCCTGTTGGACATTCAGTTTTGCTGCCATGATGTCTGTCACTGAAATGGCAGCTCACACCAACCTTTATAATGTTTTGACCCCCACCACCTCCCTCCCAACTCAAACAGACTCAAATTTGTTACTTTGCACATCATTTTATTACATTGCAGGTGCACATCTTGTGTCTATGTGAAGGCACCGTCTGACCTCTGGATGACTTCTGTTCCCTTGATGCATCATATATGATCACTCCTATGTTATTGCTATTCTATTACTATTACTACTCTTTACTGTTTCAATATTTTGGGATTCCCCTGCCCCTTCAGAGACCAGCAGGTGTCTGTCTCTGTGGGGAACCTGGGCAAATGTTTTAGGGACACAGTTATCATGACAGTGGTGAGGTCCCCTTGAACTCTGTCACCTCTTTCACATATAAAATGCATACAAACATGACATGTACATTCTCACAGTTTCAAGATTCCATAAAACCACAATTTTCTTTTATTTGACCCACACTGGTAGATCTAAAATCCATCTGAAGTGTGCAAAAATGTGTAGCACCTATACAAAATGTTCAGGTTAATGTTCAGCGTTAAGAAGACTCAAGCCACTGTGATACAGAGTGCAATGAATCATTTAACTGCTCAGCAGCTGGTGTGTAGGACTGTATCATCAGCATACATTTGTCAATTGACAGCAGGACAAATCTCAGGTAGGTCATTGATAGACATGCTAAAGAGCAGCGGACCAAGAACTGACCTCGGGATATCATGATGCTGTTAAAGCGGAGCGTGGACTTTTGCCCATTGACTCTGGCACATTGCTCCCTCCCTCTGAGGTACGAGTCAAAGCACTGGGAAGCCTGAGATATAAAGACTTATGCTGAGATATAAAACTTTAACAACATGGCAAATAATTCAGAATGACCACACATACAAAAATGACTGAATGCATTTGAGAAAGAGTGGTGGAGAAAGTGTGGAGAAGACATGGAGAACACTATGCTGATTGCTGCGCCGACAAGAGTAACATCTTTTGGTGGAGGCAGTGTGATGGTGTGGGGCAGCATCTCCCTCACTGGAGAAACAAGGCTTGTCATCACTGAAGGCAACCTCAATGCAGAGAGATATCAAGATGAGATTTTGCAACCAGTGGCAATCCCATATCTCCACAGTCTGGGACCGAACTCTGTCCTCCAAGATGACAACGCTCGACCCCACAGAGTGGGGTTTATCAAAGACTACCTCCAGAATTTGGGAGTGGAGAGGATGGAATGGCCTGCCAGCAGTTCTGACCTCAACACCACTGAACACTTGTGGGATCAGCTTGGGCGTGCTGTTCGTGCCAGAGTGACCAACACAACCATGTTGGCTGACTTGTGACAAATGCTGGTTGAAGAATTGAAGAAGATTGATTTTCTGAATGTTAGCAGCAGTAACAGATAGGGATGCACCGAAATTAAAATTCTTGGCCGAAACCGAAAACCGAAAATGAGGAAACCAAGGCCGAAAACCGAAACACCGAAAGAAATTATTATGCCAATTATAAGTACCATTGGATTTATGGCTATGACTGTGTACTAACCTCACTAAAATCAATTGCAATTGCAAAAATGAATATTAATGCTTCAAAGAATAAATCAATTACAAAATTATGTAAATATTTATTAAGCACTTCATTCCAACAACACACAATATAAAATAAAATCAAATACAAAATAAAATGTTTAACTTGACCCCACTCATGTTTATATTGAATCAGTGGTTCTCAGCCTTTTATCAGTCATGTACCCCCTGTGAAGTATTTTTTCACCCAAGGACCCCCTAAACAGCGCAAAGCTTTTTGGCCAAAGAGAAAGACATTATACAGCACTGTGACAGCCGTCTGATTTATCAAACTTTGTAACTGATAAACACTTTGAAATTACAAATTTTCAAAAATTTTTTTCAAATATTTAAAATGTTAAAAATGCATGACTAAAGTCATGGCAAATCTTCTCATCTCTAAATGTGGGAATTCAAATTAATGTAGCTATTGAAAACAGTGACTGGAAAGGCTTTAAACCCAGAAGTGTGCAAACCTCTGCTCAGCTGCAGTGGTCTCTCTGGAACAATATAGAACTAGAAAGAACTAAAAACCTGTAAATAATAAACAAATTATAAAAAAGACTTCTCTCTTCTCAAACTGAAATCAGGAACTTAGTTCTAGATCAGCATTTCTTCACAAAAACTAAATCATAGACCTTTTTATGAATGGAGTGACTGTGAATACAGTGATTAACAGGCATGTTCCAATGTGGACCAAATCATTCTGCCATGGGGGAGACTCAGGAGGTTTTAGGATCATTAAATTTAAAAGCCTTCAAAATATTAACTACAGTTATAAAGTTAAGGTCCTTACACTCTATACCCAATTTTTTCATGGAAATTATTTACACAAAATATTTACATTTAGAACCTGTAGCGAGTCAAACCAAGCTTCCACACCTGCAACGTCATTTCGCAGCGCGACATTGCTGCAGATATTTAAGTAGCACATTTGTGCTCATATGGACATGTTGGGCTGCCTGTTGCCTGTCTCCCTCTCTACCAGGCAAAAAAAAAAAAGAGGCAAAAACACAAGCACTGATACAGACAGATATGAGGAGATATCAAACATCAGGTGGTGTTGGAGAGGAGGACGTTTTTGTTCCTCTGTCTACCTTAAAAATCGGCACCACCACCACCATGTGCGCTCGTTGGAGCGAAACTCACACAGCTGGAGCTGTTTCTAAACTAACAGGACTTTAGTGGAATATTTACCAACACAGTCTCCTCTGACCTCAGACAAATGACTTATAAATGCTCTGGATCAACCAGCTAAATGACTCTCTGACCAGTCTGGAACACAGACAGGTGAGCCAGTCTGTGCGCTGTGTAGAGAGTTAACTCCTCTCGCCGTGAGCCTCAGCTGGACAATATTATAACTCTTACTGATCATATTTGACATAGAATGAGTGAAAGTCAGTTCTTCCTCTTACAAACTTGGTTGGCACAGTGAATGAAACCGTGAAACAAAAGGGCACTGACCTCCTGGCTGTGCGTAAAAGTGCCGCGTTACACACGGAGTGAAGGACAGAGAGGGACAAACCTCCTATTATCTTCCACTTCAATTAATATTTTTGTTTGCGTCATCACAACGTCGTGTTTCGGCCTTGTTGTTTCTGTGACAAAAGTCTTTCGGCCAAAAACCAAAAATGTACTTTTGGGCCATTTTCAGCCAAAAATTTTAGGTGGACAAATTTTCGGTGCATCCCTAGTAACAGAACTATTTCCTGCAAAGGACTAATAAATATCTATTTTAGGTAACTTTGCTTCCCCTTTATCCAACTGTCAACTATTCTCAGAAAACTCCTGTTCATGTTAATATTCCTGTCATGAGCAGCACCTTTAGGGGTCATTTCGTAGTGTTGCAGTGAGTAAAACTAGTAAGGAAATCTTTGAATCTTCTTTAAATCCAAACATTAATAACTGGCACATTGTTACACCAAAATCTGGACAATATTTTAAATAATCTTGTAGGAATATTTTGTCCAACTTTTCATCTGTAATTAGAAGAAAGCACATCAGAAGTCTTGGAGTGAAGGTTTAACATCCAAAACACTGCATATGATTAATCATTTGTACTCGCTTTAAAAAATCTGGAGCACACAAACAAAAACAGAAACACATGGCATCAGATCAAGAAAAACAGTAAATCCTGAGCTTCAGGGCCAGCAGTGATCCTATATCAGTAATTTCTTGAAGCCTACCTTGAAAGTCTGCACCATTACTTCAAGTACAGTCTTGTCTCAAGAGATTTTAAGGAAGTATCAAGTACAGAGGAGTGGGATGCATACATAGCACCATAATCCCCTAGACACTTCTGTGTTGCTACTGCTGCTGTGTTCATGTAGAAATCATACATCCAGTAGCCAATTAAAGAACGTCCTGCAATCCTGGCCTCTTTGTGGTAACCAGGAGTTGTTGGGTTTTTCCACTGGCTGAAGATTAAGATTTAAGACAAACTGGCCACAAGACAACCTCTTTATTCTTGCAACATCTCTCATGATTTATTGGTCCAGTGGTTTCATGACTTTTTGACCTCCTTCTTTACTGCGCTGACAATAATTTGCAAACAAGGGAGACACTTAAGTGAGCTTTTCTCCCCCACAGCGGCTCTTTGATGGAAATAAAGAGCAAGGTTAGATGGGGTGCTTTAAAGCTATAACACAGAGAAGCAGCCAAAGACAGACCCCTCATGCAAATCTCTTCTCCCCAAGCACATCTGATGCAAGAGGTACAACACCACGACAGGTAGGCAGCAAGAGAAGTGGGTCATTTAAGCAGGTCAAGACGGATGAACAAGGGAGACATATTCTTCTTACTACCTAATTAATACCTCCAAGACTTTTTCTGAGCTATTTTCTCCCCTTTCTGTTAGTATTTGGGTTCGAAACCAGACTGACACTACTGAACGAGCCACCAGCGGTCGGACAATTAGTCTGAGCAGGAGAGAAAAGGCTGAGCCCCATCTGTCACACCACCAGGTGCACATAGAATTGAGGCTATGTAAAGACAAGCTAATTTGGAAATAACGAGAGAAATTGCAAGGTAAAGGTGCAATGAACAGCCCCTGTGGGTATGTGTATGCATAATGATTTTTTTTATAGAGGAAGAAAAAATAATTAATTCATGGTCTATTCAGTCTTGTACATTTGCAGTTAGTCCAAAATCATTAGGATTTCACAACTTCAGGTAATAATATTTAAAGTCACATTTTTTAGTAATAGTCTCCAGAGGTGCTAAAAGCACAGGCAGACATTCCCCATGTGAAGGTGCTCATATAGCTGCGTGAGCTGGGAGCAGTTTGTGTTTGTATAAGTGCAAGCTGATTCGTGTGTGTGTTTGGGTGTGTGGGTGTGTGTTTATGTGTTTGTGGTGGTGGGGTGGGGGGGCATTGAGCTTGACCTTGGCTGCTACCTTAGCTGGTGGCAAGACAATGCAAACCTATGCTTGGGATTTCTCCTGCTAAATACTTTCAAATGAAGTTACTCTGCTCTCTCTTTCAGCCCACTGACTCTCCATCTGTATGAGTTCTTCTTTGGTGTACTCCAGTTCATACAAATATCCACAGCAAATAGCACATCATCGTCATTCAGGTCAAAATTGCTCATGTTATCTTTGTTTTAGCTCAGTGTGGTGCTATTATTCCCGTAGAAGCCCGCAGACCCACACAGCTGATCAGAGGATATCAGCGTGCGGCAGAAGGAGACAAAATGGCGAAAGCTCCATCGTAAATTAGTGCCAGACACAGAGGGGTTTTTTGGGAGAAGTGAAGTGCAAGTACGTTTTGGACACAGCGTACAGACAAGCCAACATATTTTATTGGCCCATTTTTATGTAAAACTCGTTAAACTACACAAAATGTTCCCATCTATAGCCACTATGCTGCAGAGCTCTCTGAGCCTGAAATAACCACCAGAGCAATTTTCACAGAAATCACTGGAGCCTAATGCCACTACTATAGCCAAGTACCTCATACGACCCGACTTCTGAAAATACCCCTGAAATATCCCTTTAACCCATTTTTGCCCATTTAAACCAATTTTTCTCACTTTTTAATCCCATTTATCACATTTTCTGCCTTTTCCTGCCACTGTCAAGCCAATATTTCCACTGCTGACCCCTTTAACCACTTTTTATTCCCCTTTTTATTACTTTAAGCCATTTTGGCTAGTTTTTGCCCATTTTTTGACACTTTCATCATCAGCACTTTTAATCAATTTCTACTTCTTTTAACACCCTATTTCACCTCCTTTTCTGACAATTTTACAATTTGTAACCCAGGATGGCTATATACTACAGCACAAATAAATAAAAAAGATACTTGTTGCTTCAATAAGAGTGGTTATTATTCAGGTAAAAGAATAAAATATTGACATTACAGTTTAACTTTACAATGGACCATGATTTTGATTGATGATTTGATTTTATGATTTTCAAATGAATTAAAAAAAATGTTTTAAACTAAAGTTGCCCTTATAAGCAAACACGTTCAAGTTGTTTATGTCTTGCTGCTCTGACTCTGAATCATTAGAAGTTTTTCCTGCCAGTCTCTGTTTTGTATTGTTACTTCTTTTTTCTTCTTCTTCTTCTTCTTTTTTTTTCTTTTTTTTTTTTTTTTTTTACATTTTTTCACTCTTATATTCCTGATATATCATCTAACCAGTTCACAAATATATATATAGGAAGGGACGTGTGAAGAACAGCTTGAAATGAACACAGCTTTAATAATACAGTAGAAGCAACAAATTTCTGACCATGTCTATAAACACTGACAATGAAGAAACATCTTTAAAGAATAATTTGTGGCACAACTGTTATATCAGATAGCATTATTGCATTGGGGGTCATAATGTTAGGGCTGACTGATCATTATTTGTATGAATTTATCCCAGTCATTTAAGATGAACAATTTTGGTGTTGCAAAGGCAGCACTGATTAAAACAAATGTGTAAATTACAAGGTAGGTGAAAATGAACTGAAGAGAGTATTTAATAAAATAATCTAGTATACACATTCCATCTCCATGTCTCCCTCCTGATCCAAACAATGTTCAGGAGTAGTGCCACATTTCCTGTTTCCTCTTGTGTAGATCAGAGCTTAAGGAGAGAGGAAAAACACAGATGATGACCAGGGACTCCTACAGATGCACTGGCCCCTGAAGAAAAGAGAAGCAATCCAGATAAGAGGAAATAAATGACACATATGAGTAACGATAAAAGGCGGATATTGCTAAAGATAGATCTTCTTTCTGTGACGGACACAAGTAGATATTCATAATGCAATTTATTATGGACTGAGACAATTAAGAAAGCAGCTCATCATTATCTTGGGGACGGGGTCATAGAAGATTTATTCATAGCTGCTCATCAAACTGTGGAGAGATGATACCAAAGCATGCAAGCAACAACTTTTCCTGACAAGCTGATAATTTTTTCAGTCCAAAATACCCGACTCATTTCCATTTTTGCTAACTTCAGGCGAGATAATGAACCCAATCATGGCGATTTTCCACAGGTATTTCACTCAGCGGCATCTGCATCCTGGAATGAAAGAAGACACTAATTTGGCTTGAAGGACTGAGAGGATCTTTGTGATTTTCTGTCTGTCAAGAGTGTGGGTGTGTGAATTTTGAGTGAAATATTTGTAAGACAGCTACCCGATGCACCACAGTGACGCTTCCAAGTTTTCAAATCCTATACATCCTCCTGCCACCACACCGAGTCTGCAGGAAGTGGAGAAATTTAATCACCCTAAACACATGTGCACACTGAGGTGGCACTATTAAAATAAATAGAAGCATGACGTGAAGCAGAAATGAGTAATGTCATGAGGATTCGTACTGAGTCTCAAGTGAATACAGTACATTTCCAAAGGAGCAGGCAGACCTCAACCTCCACATGTTGAGTAAAGTGGCAGAGGGGGTTACATCTTTGAGGACTGGATCCTTCAGGCAGAACTTGTTCTGCACAATATGCCAATAAATGTGCTTATTACCAAGTGAGCGGGGATGTGCAGTATACAATTGGTCCAAATACCTGTCTTCTCTAAAGTCCTTACATGTCAGCTAACACCCACCTTTTCTCTGCCTTTTAAAGATTCCTGTGTGGGCTTTAGCACTAGAAAGTAAACTCCTACATGTTTGCAGACCCCTGAAGAGGATTCTGTGAATGAAATCCGTACATGCAAGGATTTGACTTATATTTTGGTTGGAGTGAAAGCAGATTTTCTCTGCTTTGGAGGAGACTGCCAGTTAATTGACAAGCCAGAAAATAAAAAAACCCAGAATATCTCCCTTTTAAAGATGCATGGGGAATACAAGCATGACGTGGCACTATATTCAATCAGTAAAGCTGGGGAACTGAGATCTTCTTATGGTATTTTTAGACCTTTCTAATGCCTTTGGCTGTATCCCACTTAAATATCATGGAGGGCTTTTGATTTAAAGAGTCCTGGGCAGTCGGTTTTCTTCCCAGTTTTCAGGGATGAGTCATAGAGTTCCTGCAGCCCAGTTTTACCTCAGCCTTGTATTATGACATTGGAGAGGTTCATCCAAAAGGATAAAGGTGAGTGGTAGGAAGGGATAAACAACACAAAAGGCTGCACCCCTTATGCAAGAGGGCATGTACTGTATGAATACATCCATTCAGCTGGGCATGAGTCATAGGACTGTCAAGTACTTGTCTTTTACATATATAAATTATGTAGAAGTTTTTCAATTATATACTATATGGACATGTTTTTATGTGTTTAAAGAACTGCTTCCCCTTAAAATGCATGAACAGTGCAAGAAAAGACTGAAAAAGTTGTGGAATACTCAAGGGGGAAAAAAACCCTGAAATAGTCTACATGTGAGCAGATAGATTTACCAGAATAAATCTGACTCAAATTTAATAAAATTGTACTCTGAGAAATAAAACATTCCCAGTCCCAGTTCATATAGAGTAAAATTCCCTTTCCTCCTTTCAGACCTGTTTTCTATATTGTATAATTTTTATTTCATTCCATATGGAAACGTTTCCACTCATTATAGATATTTTTTTCTCCAAATAGGAATTACAAATGCTTCCTACTGAGCAACATTTTGCTCTAAATAGATAACTCTCAGTCTGATGGCTCTCCACCTGTAAAGGGAACAAAAAGAGTTTTTTTAATTCTGCCTATATTGGAGTATTCGACATTGTGTTCCAATGTTAAAGAAACAACTGTGACAAACATATAACGAGGACCTAGAAGCAGAACCCAAACAAGGTAGTAAGGTCAAAGATGTTTATTTCACAGGCAGGGCTGTTTCTAGCCATTTTGGTGCCCTAGGCCAACTTACAATTTGGTGGGGTTAAAAGAATAACTCAAAAGAGGAAAAGCTGGATGGGTTTTAGTTCTTATTTAAAAGCCAAAGGGAGTACAGAAATTTAAGTTGAAACCTACAATGCAATTGGCTGGTGGGAGTTTTGAGCAAGCTGTATTTAAGTGAGGCAGATCTTTGTGCAGAGTAAGGACGTATGGAGGGAATGGATGAAAAGGATCCAAAAGGTTCAATAATGCAAGGTTGCTAATGATTCAGTTAAAAATTATGCATGGATCACACACTTATATGAGAATGTCCTAGGTTAGCCTATGTCTCAATTTTCTTCTTAAGTCTCCCTTTACAGTATTGGTTCTGTAGATATGAGAAGTCTTTTCCTTCTTTTGTATTCAGTTCCATTGTTGGTCAAGGCACACTAAGCCAGGTGACATAATTTATGAAAAACCGAGAGCTTCAGTGACTCATCAATTATCTGATGCAAATAAGTTGTTGCATTTGTCCACAGTATTTCAAAGAAATTGCACTGAAGGATCTCTGAGCTGGGATATTTTAAAACAGGAACGGGGGGGAAGAGGAGATTAGCACACGGGAGTAGATTTGAGGAAGCAGTCGATAACGCTGCAGGAAACAGTGAGCTCCACAGTAGCAGTCGCAGATAAAACACACAATGGATGGTTTAGTGTTTGGAGCTCACAAAGTCACTGGAGGACACAGCAGATGATGCTGGCGGTAAGAAATAAAAGGTGGTGTCAGAGATGGAGTGGTTGGGTTAGAGTTTCTGTATGATAAATGGAAGTTGGTGTCTCAGAGGGTGTAGTAGAGTTGATTTCGACATGCTTACATTTATTTCTATTACTACCAAATTGTCCTCTTGTAGGCTGAGCATAGCTTGAGTATAGGAAACATTGAGGGTCAGAGTTAATTAAGAAGAAGTCTGAGTTTGTTAGTAGCATAACTAACTAATTACTAATTATTATTTCTTCAATGCCACAGTAGTGTTAAGTCAGGCTGACAGTATAAGTTAAATGTTTAAACCAAGGGGGAATTGACAGATTAAGGGTTGTGAAAGCATTTCTTCTTAAATTTTAGAGATTTACTTTATCATTTAACTAAAACAAAATAAGAGCTTCAAAACATTAGCTGTGATTGCTATGTGCTGCTGTGCAGCTTTTCAAAAATAGTGCCTGCATCTGTACAGAATATGAATGATTTTAGAGATCATTTTCTGATTTCAGCAACAGTGAAGTAAAATTGAAAGGTTTTTGTGTTTGTAAAACTAGGCAATCATGACTTCAGTCTTTGTTTACTTTTGGGTAAAAAGAAATGCCAAGTTTGCAAGCGGATGAAAGAAGTGTATTGAGCTACCAGAGTTTAGGAATGTTATACTGTATTATTAAAACCTACTTTTGTAGGGCCTATGTTTTTTTTTTTGTTTGTTTGTTTGTTTGTTTTTTACTTTGTAGTCTAGTGACCATAACATAGTTTAGAAATTACTTTGTGCACTTAACATTTTCCTTTTGCTGCATTTGCATCATCTAGACTTGGAAATTATACTGTACCCTTGAAAATACATGATAAATCAGTATTTTCATCCATCTGTGATTGTTTCAGTGGTGGCGTAGCAGATGTGCTGTTAGAGGGGTAGTGTGCTTGCTAACATTAGCATCCACTTGCTAGCTAACGTGTCATTAGCAAAAGCAGTAAATCTCATTTAGGAAAAAGGCATTTAAGTAAAAAATAATTTTATTTTTTTATAGGTGAATAATATTCACATAAAATACAAGTTACATGAATCTTACAGTGCGCGAAAATAGCTATAACATTTCAATTACAATCACCTATGGCATATTGATAACCTGCTGTTAAAAGACATTTTAGAAGAAAACAGGCAGTTAATCCGTAGGCACACCCTGCTAGTGCAAAACGACAGTGCATGGTTTAGGACAAAAACTAACCAGCTGTGATTAAGTACTCTGCACTGCATTTAAGTGTACTGTATTACAGCACCAACAGAAGTATGTGATTTGAGACACACTAGCTGATGCTTGCCAACTTCTGCATCGTCAACAGGGATTTAACCTTGCAAAGCAGATGGATACTCCTGTTTCCTTGTTTGTCACCGGCAAATCCATCTTGCAAAGCTCCCATCTGAACCTTTGGGCCCAGTTAGAAAGTGACTGGACCAATCAGCAACGAGGGTCAGTACTTTCAGGTGCAGCAAAGTCGTAACGTAAACAAGCAGCAGCAAGAGCTGGTGCAGTTATGGAGGAAGAGATTAGCGTGGATGCTGCTAAAGCACCAGTTTTATCAGAACTTGACGAAATTTGTTTGTTAAAAGAAGAACAAAGAACAGCAGTAAGTTGTTTTCTTTTCAAAAACGACAAGTCGAGTACTTAAATATCTATAGTCACCATGTTTCGCGTTATTCCTCGGTAGCTGCGCACGCGCAACTTGATAGCGGCTACATCACGTGTTTTGTTGCTTTGATTGGCCCGTAGAGATGTTACAGACAGAATGTTCATCCAATCATACTCCAAGTTTTTTTCAAAGCCTCTGCCTTTTCTCAAACGTTTCCTATTGAAGCTTTCCCAGATGGCGTGTCAGGTTAGGTGGGATTACTATGGCAAGCGGTTTTAACATTTAAAAACTAAGTTTGACTATCAGGAATTAACATTGTAGATATCAACAACGTCTTTCTGATTAGTTGTAATTACATTTTGAATGGAATTTTAATTCAAGATATCTGTAATTCAGTTTTGCCTAGTCAAAAAGATCATTTCAGATATCCGCAAATACATTCTGCCTATCCACAAGTTGTGTCATATCTTTTTAAAGTAAAACAAAAATGTTATTTTTGACACCAGAATTGTTTCCTTTTCTGTCTGAACTGAGGCTTTCTTTGGATTATGACACAGGCTTTTCTTCCAGTTGTAAGCGCTGGTTCTGCAGTCTAGCCGCTTGCAGGTGCTGTGTAGTCCCCGTCAAGTCGCCTCACCCTGCAGTAAAGCGCAAACCTTTTCCAATCTGCTGCAAGATGCCTGTTTTTTTTCTGTGTACACCAGTGTGTGTTTGCAGGTATGACACCAACTGTGATCCGTTGAGAATGGATAAATGACAAAAGAGCTGATTGTTCCCATCTCTTCCACTCTGTGTTTGAAGGAAGGCAGCAATGAACGAGAAACTGTCTGTCAGTTTCCCCCCGATGCCCCCGCAGGCCCTCCATCACAGTCCCTCTGAGAATAGTGCCCCCAGGGAGAGATGCCTCCTGAAGACGCCACTCTGTCATGACTCTGACAAACCAAGGGTGGCCATTCTCCAATGGAGCCCAGAGGTGACAGATCTGTGGAGAAGACCCCTGACCTCCTCACCACTCACTCTGTCAGGGAGCTGTCAGTCCCAGGGACCCAATGTAACACGAAGAAGTCACATTAGAGGGTTAAATTGTTGGCACACAACAAGCACAGGCACTAAAACAAGTACACATAAATTGCTCACCCACACATGTATAAGCACACACAAAGACATTGTCACTCAAGCAAGCAGGGTATGTGATCTGACACAAGATGGGACTGCTTATGTAACACTTTCAAAGGTGTAATTGGATTTTGGTTTGGGTCGTGGGGAAAAGGCTGCTAGCACCATGGATATCAAAGCTGGCACTCATCAAAGTTTGCTAAAATAATACAAAGGATGAAAAGAACAACATACAAAAAAATCAGAGCTGATGTTCTTTTTTTATTTTACATGAAAAAAACCCATACAAATCTGTCAAGTCATTGTAAAAATGTATATTCTGAAATATATGCAGTTATTTTACCCAAAGTTTCAGTTTAAATACTGCTCTTTTCATGTTAAATGCAGGCAAAAGGAAAAAAATATTTCTTCACATTACAATTTCCAAACAATAAATTGGAAAGAGCACATTTATTCAAAAAGACACATTAATTCAAAATAAATGCAAATTTATGTTTCCAAAACAGTTGTCTTCACAAAAAAAGGAAAAAAAAAGAAAAACCAAACAGATATGATGTGGCATGAGCTCACATCTTAGAGTCACAGTTCCTTCATCCAGTTTATATTCAAAGAACTACTGAGGATAAATTACTGTCTCTTTATATCAGACAGCAGAGCGTAGTGCACTCGATGCCTTGCCGAAAGGCACCTCAAGTGTTCGGACCAAAGACTGTCTATCAAGATTAAAGGAGCAAAAGCCATCTGGGAGTGAAGCCAAAATATTTAGAGCTCCCCCTGCTGACTGGTTGAAATGTAGGTCATAAACCCTGCCTTCTTCATTTTAACAGACAGGATATAGTTAAATTTTTCATTTTTTCTCAAAATTAGAGTCCGTCTTGACAGTCGGCTATTAAAAATGAAGGTCATAGGTGAATTATTTTAAATCTAATTAAACACAAATGACAATTGCATTTAGTCAATGATAGAGATGTATCGCAGTGAGAAGTGTCTCAATACCTTCATGGACATGTGACGATTTCTAATAATAGGTCTTCATGGAACAGAGTGAAGGGAAGTGGGGTCTACAGTTACCATCAGCCCTTGTGTACCCATCATCCTTTGCCCTCAACTTGCTGGCTTGATTTTACAGTGCTCGGTTGTTACACATATTTTAATATTAAAATTCTGTTTTTGTTAAAATAAAAATGCTGACATAACTTTTTTCTTCATTTGTTGTTTTTTTTTTTTTTTTTTGATACCGTAATAAATACCACACTGCAGACTTGTTACCGAGGTATTATCATACCATGAGATTTTGATAGCATTACATTCCTAGTCAATGAGTTAAATGTTTTGGCTTCACTTTTGTCCCCAAAGAAGAAGGCTGAGGCTCCCTGTCCATATTAATATACAGTCAGTGGTTCAGGCAGCTACAGATAGCTCACATGACTTATCTGTGAAGCAAGATGTAAGCGAATGCAGGTCCTGAGGCCTTGTACACAACAGTTTGCTTGTATTCTTGCATTAAAGGCACAGACACAAATTCTGAGATAACAAAACATACAACACAACTTACACAGTTATACACCTCTATAGTCATAAATCTCACAAATAGACCTTAGCTATGTGTATCTCTTAATATTCACCACGGCCCATCAACTCCCACTGTTAGCCATGAATGGCTGTTTCAGTGTATCAAAGCAAGGAACCGTCCCACTTTTGCTGCTTAGAATGTTTTTACTAAACTGTTTTTTTGTTTTGTTTTTACAAGAAAAATGAGGCAGCATAAAGTCATCGAATAAAAAAACATACTACATATATCGGTATTTATTGGTAATATGAACAAAATAGTGAAAAAGCAGAAGGCAGCACATCATTAAACAGTATTTTTAATACAAGCAAACACTCTTTGTTTGATCCTGTAGTGGTTTGTTTCCATTTTAGTTGCAAAGTACCTTATAAACAGCTCCATTTGGGTTGTTGTGATATTGAAATAACTCAATTTCACAGTCACATTGCAGCTCTCAGTTGAAGTGAAGTGGTTTAAAACAAAAATGTTTCTTCTTTCTTTGTTCGTTGACTCTAATCCTTAAAAACACACAGTTTCACTTCAAAATACCTAAGGAAAATGGTCTGTACTTTCCACACACTCACCGTAAACACAAACTCAATTTTTGTATGAATCCCAACATTTAGTGCAGGAACATTATGCAGGCATGCTTGTTTATGCGTTCACAAGAGGCCCCCGGTGTCGGTGCAGATCAAGGCAGTGGTCACTTTTTAAATCCATCCTGTTTGTGGTGGTTTCCCATGAATTAAAAAATAAGGCTTTGTAGTGTTAAACACACCAGGAATGTAGATTCACGAGTTTGTCGGCAGTTCAAAGCTCTTCAAAGAAAGCCACCCTGGATTTGGTGCTCTGTAGTGTCAGCTGTGGGGGAGATACCAACAGACCTGATAAGTTTTTTGTTATCTGTGCTGAAAGTAAACAGAAACAGAATCTACTACAGCAAGCAAAACAACTAACCAAATTGAAATCCTCGCTGGAGACAAATGCTCCTGAAATCATCCCCTGCCCTTTCCCTCAGCCTTCCTGCCAGATCCAATCACATTGTGTATCTCCAACCAAAGCTCCTGAGACCCTTAATATCTGACTGACACAGCAGCAAAACACAGGGGATGTGATTTTAAATTCATTTTGGGTTCATATGTTTGGAACCCCCAGCACCCGAGACATGTCTCTGCAGTCCTGGCAGGCTGGCTGCACTCTGAGACTTCCTACATTCACAAAGTTTTTCATGCGATCTTGCTCTTGTCTTAATGCCTCAGTGGTTTTTTAAACTTGTTTTAAATGGGAAAGGCTCAGTTAGAGAAAAATGTAATGCCTGAGGCTATAAGCAGGCTTTGTGAACAAAATATAAACTTCTATTCTTCATTTTTCCACATGATTTTAAGTATTTGTGAGTTGTCCATTCCCTTTAAAGCCAACTGATGCTATTTGCCAGCTGTAATGACATGAGGAATTATAAACTTCGAAAAAAATAAACTAGTCTGTGTTCTGTTTATTTCCAAGCTTCATCTCTGTTTCTTGCTAACAATGGTTTGTTTACCTGCACAAATCAATACCAGCTTATACTGGCACATATGATAATGATGTATGATTACAAAGCATGAAATATTTTTAGTATCAATATCTATAACATCATTAAAATCAACATTTTTACAGTACAAGTACTTTCAGGTTAAGAATCAGTGTCTTTCAAAATCTTTGGACACAACATGAGGAGGTGAAAAGGCTGCTATTCAAGCTACTACAACCTCCATACACCTTACACTGCAGGTCACACTTTCCCATTCACACCCATTCAGAGTAGCCATCGGTATTAGCTAATCCCATCCGTACAGATTAACACATCACTGACACAGCAGTGGGAGCAAATCGGGGTTTAATGTCTTTCCCAGGTTCACATCCACATGTGACTGTAGGAGACGGGGATCTAACCCATGACCCTCCGAGACAAACTGACCACCGACTGAGCCACAGTCACCCCAGTACTTCTGCAGAGCAAGAAGACAGGCTATTTAAATTAATCCAAATACAAAGAAATTAGGCTTAGATACAGTATATGGAAATAGTATGCCAGTGCTATAACACTGAATAACCTCCTAAGGTAAGATCCTGCATGTACAATGGCAAGAAAAAGTATGTGAAGTTTTATCAAATGGTCATCAAATGTGATCTGATCTGCATCTAAGTCACAAGTATAAACAAACACAATATGTTTAACCTAATACACAAAAACACTGTATGCTTATGAGTGCATTACACTTTGAGTTTACAACAAAATACTAATAATTTCTGCTACTGGAATTTTAGAGACAACTGTCCAGAATTTCCAGTGAAATTTAAGCAGTTTGCTTGAAATAATGGGAGATTTTAAGACAAAGTTTTCAGGAATTCCTATGGAAGTTTAAATGAATTTATTTGGATATTTTGGGGAATTTGCTTAAAAATCTTCAAGTATATTTTATGGAAATCTTTAGGGAAAAACTGCATATTTTGGATGGTTTCCCTGGAAGGTAGTGCTGAGCAATTAAATGAAAAAAAAAATCAAAACAGACATTTAGAGCCTGTAACAAACAAAAACCTGCCATGTCTGTTATTTGTTTTTCCCCTTGTTCTTGTCACGTGACAAGCAGCTAGGTGTCCCAAGGGGTGTGGCCAGCCAGAAATCCAAGAAAGGGAGAAGTAGTCACACAACACCATCTCATCCAGTCTGCTTCACAATAGCACCATGTAGTAAAACTCAAACTGCGAGCCAACTTTGGCATAGTCTAATTTGCCCCTCAAAACTCACAAATTAATAAGGCCACTAGAGAACACAGCATTATCAATTTTTTAGGCATTTTCAAGGTCTTTGCACTTTTTGCCATTTGCATGGGAATTCTGAAATTTCTTTAAATGTGTGTGTGTGTGTGTGTGTGTGTGTGTGTGTGGGGGGTGTCCTTTGAAATGTTCAAGATTTTTCATGAAAATTTCATGGAACTATTTCCTGTTTAAAGACAAGGATGAGTTTTTAAACTAATCAGGTCCTACTGACAAGAAAACAGGTGGTCTAAACTAAAAATGCCTTTCAAACAAAAGCTCAGGTCTTAGGAGGTTAACGCAATAGTATAAGCATTATGGATAAACAAAATTTAAAGAGTGCATATGTACTGTTTTGTTTTTGTCTCTCTGCTGTTCCTGATGCATGTTGAACCCAGTTCTGCTTCTACCAAACCCCAGAATATGTTTTTAAAAAGCACAATAAATAAGAGCTTTTTATTAAAAACACGGTATGACTTGTCTGCACTAAATAAGTGACCATAAAAAGTGGATAATTGTGCGTTTAGTACACAAATACCCCCAATATTATTACTCCATTTGTAATGAATCTCTATTTTGTGAAAGCATGCTGCATTATTGCCACATCTTAAACAGAAATGAGAATCCAAGATTTACAACTGGTCCTAAAGGACAAAGAAATCAGTGTTTTCCAAACCCTGATTCACTGCAGAGACAATCAAACAAACAGAGAGAGCAGGATGAGAAGATCAATGCCAGTCACAGAAAGCTCTGTTAATTGTTTTTCTCTCCAGGTTTAAACGAGCCGGAGATGGATTAATCCAGACCACTGGCTGTGCTTTAACCCCTTCAGCACAGTTTACTATCAGCTCCGCTGGTGCTGCACAAGTGAGCACCACTTCCAATTGGCTGGGCAAACTTTTTCCTCTCGTCAACATCTGTAGGGTAAAGGGAATTAAAGCTGGCTGCCAGAGTAAATATTAGACCGGCGACGAGGGAGGACAGTTTTGGGATATAGAGGTTATTTCTGGGGAATGTGTAGACGGAGAGAATTAAGCAAATCCACATGGATAATGTGTGGGAGGGAGGGTGGATTTGCAGCGTGTTGTTTACACATCACCCTCTATTGTCCCTGCTGACAGGCAGCCTGAACTACACCTGTGAGTGCGAGAGCCCAACTGTGTGCTTATCGATGTCTGCCTCTGCAGGAGTGTACTCCACACTGCCAATGAACTCCTAATTCAATGTTCCACAGATTAGGCTCTTTGCCAGAAAGAAATACATTGGTGTGTTGCTTCAATAAGCAGGAGAGCAGAGAGGGTCTCCTGATAGACAGAGGTTACAAGTACCAAAGTGAAATACTTTTAGTAGATATTTCAGGAAAAAACTTTACTTCAGTGATGATTTTCTCTAACAACTCTGCTCACTTTTGACACAAATGTCTGAACTTTCTTCTCTTTAGTTTTAATCCATTTGAGGGAAGCTAATTTTTAGGGGTGTGAATCTCCCCTGCTTAAGACAATTCGAATCTCAATTCACAGACTACGATTCGATTCACTAACAATTCATTAAAATACAAAATGATTCGGTCCGATACTCCTGTTTCGATTTGATTTGGTTTGGTCTGATTCGATCCGGTACAATCTGATTATGGATTTAAAATAACTTTTTGCTTTGACAAAAATTAGCAAAAGGGAGACCTTGTATCTTGTTGAGATTTATGAGCTGCCATAGTTCTTAATTGCTTTTCTCCAAAGACGGGCAGATATTTCAAAAGTTATCCTTCCTTCATGTAAAGTCCACATGACTTTTTCCTGAGGCACAGAACTGTAACTGAAAGACATTTAGGCAACAACCGGTGAAACACATCCAGCTACCTAACGAGTACCTATGGCAAACGGAACTCTCGTTTAAAGGTAAAAGGTCACTGCAGGTCACGCAAGACTACAGACCCTGAGCCAGAGCATGGTGGAATGGGCTACGAAAACAAGCAGCAGAGAACCCGCAATGAACCAATCTCTAATGTTAAAACCAGTCCAAAGATCGGTTCGTGCTGCATTTTAACCGATTGAGGGCTCCGCTGACCGATGCACTCAGACCGCTGACGTCATGATTGGTTAACCAATCCTAATCAGATTATTTTTACACCACTACTAATTTTATTTTCATTTTTATCCCCACATTCTTCTTGTCCAGCCCACTGAATTCACATAAGCAATGTTTACTTTGCAGTATTTTACCTTATCATTACAATAGACTGTATTGCACACAATTTGTGTTCTGCTTCATTTTCATTTCATTTTATTTAATTCATACACCAAGTAAACAACAGACATTGAACAAAACAGCCAAGGAATGATAGGTGCATGAAAAGGACATCCCAGGTAAGCTTCCAAAAGCTTTTAGGAGGGTGTCCTGACATGAAACAATACCAAATACAGCAACATAATAGCCCCTTGACAGTTCATCAGTCCAACACTAATTCAAAGTGTATCAAGTCCTTTCTTCAAAAGCAATAGCATGAAGCATTTCCAAGCTCAAGAGAAAGATGGTGAACCATGATCAAGAACATGATTTTCAGTCCACACCCCACCACATAAGGCAGTCTGAGTAAGCATGAGCAACAACAATCAGACATCAACCATCGGTAGACCAGTGCCAGTACATTTAAAATGCAGTTCAATTCAGAAACACAATAAAACAAAATGCATCTGAATACTAATCAGGAATAGCAACATCAGTTAATTATACATTGCTAACTGCAGCTTCTTTTAACTCCTCTTGAAAACAGAGTAAGACTGCGACATTTTAACGCTGTCATCAATCTCATTCCATATCTGTGGTCCCCTGCACACAACACTCAGACTGGTAGATTTAAACCTACGTTTTTTTCCCTTTAATACAGTGTTTCTTCCGAGTGTTGTATGTATGCAGAGGACGGAAGATTGGAACGAGATCACACCTTCAAACATCAAACCCTGCTGATGCCTATTAAAACGATACAGCTCAACTCTCAATGTACATTGGGTTGTAACTCCAATGCAACCCTAAATGCACTACAAACAAAACCCAGAGCCCTTCTTACACTGAAAGTCAAGACCCCATGTGAGATAGATATTGGCTTGGTAGAGAACTGTCATGAGAAATGTCTTCCAGGCACTGGTTTACCTCAGTTGGTAGAGCAGCTGCCAATATACTGAGGCTACAGTCCTGTGTCACAGAATCGACTCCTGACGCAATCTTGATGTTCTTGTGTTTCAAATACAAGGGCCAGACGTGGCCATTGAACAGGCCGGGTGGATCTGGCACCGTGTAGTTCCTAGAGTACCTCCTCTTTTTCTCCCTCTCACCTCAAATTTACCATCCAATAAAAGCAAAAAGCCCCAAAGTAATCTTTAAAAAAAAGAAATGCCCTTCAGATGGCTGATTTCAACTTTTTACTGAGAGAAACTCTCATGCTGGTATTGTGGATTTACATTTACATCAGTGCAAACGTTAAATTCGCTCTACTTGAGTAAAGAATGTGTGCACTTCTTCCACCTCGGCTGGGGGATGACCCCTTGCATGAGCAACTTTGGAGACTTTTGCAGTCTGGATGGACCATCATAGACATGCATACATAAAAAAAGCATTTCCTCTCACTTTAATTTCACAGAGAATCACTGCAGCTCTGGTGTTTCGATTCAGTCGTTTAAAAAGAGCTCTCCTGGAAGGCCTGGCGCTAACAGAGCAGAACCTGTGACCTGGTTGAGGTGAGAAGGCGCTGGGCCGTATTAAGGAGCCTTTCATTAATCATCCAAGGGGAGAGAGAGGGAGGCAGGATGGAGAAAGCTGGACCTGAGGGTGCAGCTGGACCTGATACTTCTGGCTCTGAAATCTGTGTTTGGTTCCACATTCCCTTAGCTCATCTTTTCCTTCATCTCCTGTTCTTCTCTGGTCCCAACTTCATAGTGCATTCTTGGTATTACTCGGTGACTTAGCCTCCCTCAAACTCCTCATCCTTTGAACATTTTTTGTCCACCTCAGCTTCCCCTAAACTCCTTGCCTTTTTTGGTAAAGCTGGCTTACTTTCCCTTTTTCAGCTCCTCTTCTCTTCTTCCTCTCTCCCTTACTAACAAGATGAATGCAGACCGGCTCTAGTTCAATTAAACCAACACTTTTAACTTAGCTCCTCCTCCCCCTGCATGCCCGAGTGGTCCCCATCCATCCCGATGACTAATCACCAAGCAAAAATCAATTACCGCTCGCTTAACAAGTGTTTTTACACCGCAGGACAAGAACAGAGGAGGGCTGGGCTTTCTCTGTTACACAATGTGCTGACAACTTGGCACAAGTTTTTTTATTTAATACTTTTACTGAAAGAGGAGAGATATTGGAGTTTGAAAAGGAAGGAGAACAAGTCTAATCTGCCAGGTCATCAAAGGACAATGGAAAAATAATCAGCTTTTAATAGCTATTCCATTGCCTCTGACCAATCAATTTAGGAAAATCCTTCAAGCTTTTACATTTTTCTATCACTCCAAACCAGGGACTTTAATAAAATATCTACTCTTTCCAGAGGGGTGGACATAAGATGCATAGAAAGATACAGATTTCCATTTCAGTTGATCTTAACGATATTTCTAATAAGACCAAAATCAGTGCCCGCTTTCTGAGGTTATAGTAGAAAATGAATGACTGCTGCTCCTCCCCCAGGAGGCTTCATCACAGAAGAAACCCAAGGCTGAAATATGAACCTGAGGCCAAGTGCTATTAACTGCTGCTAGGAGAATCAATACCCTGACTTTAAATAATATGATGGTTGGGCGTGGGTGTTGTACGTGGATGCACTTTCAATTTTTTGATAGCAAATCCCTATAAGACAATGTTAGATCACTTTTTAAAGCCACATTTACACTTCAGCACTCTGTGTGTCTCCAGCTGACATAACCGAAACGTGGAGTCATTCTCAAAACATTTATGTACTGGGCTGGGCTGAGACTGATCTGTCCCCTCATAAAACACATGAACAAACACCGACTCAAACACTGTGAGAAACATTTCGATGCACAGAGTCTGTGGCACGGTGTCATTAAAGCCTAAACCATAGGAGGGTCTCCCCACTGAGAGAAAACCTGTTCTCATTTACACGTAACACACAGAAGCATAACCTCACTGGAATTTCAATGTCCTGGACATACCAACCTGAAACAGGACAATTTTTAATTAACATCCTGTTTGCTAACACCAGGGACAGATTGGCTGTAAATCTTTATCACCTCTTTCTCTGTTGTTTGCTGTGTTCTTGTCAATGATGGTTAGTGTATTTTGGGACTCTTCTTTTAATTCTTGCTTGTTTTTTGACCGTTTTAGAAAAGAGCACACCAGAGATAGAGATATTACTGTAACAAAATGATTCTCATATGTCAATCTATTCATATAATTGTGTACCATTTGTTATGATATTATGTGTTTTGCATTATACAATCTCCATATTCTGGTGTCCATCTCAGACCTGGTCAGGCTCAAGACAAAAACTTGCCTTGCAGGGACTGGACAGAGGCTTGAACGCTCCTCAGGGACTGCAGGGCAGCCATTGCAGGGCTCTTATCTACTTACACAGATACACTTGGGTAGAAAAGCAATTCACTTGCAGGAGTTTGTACCTGAGCCTCTGATGGTGCTAATAAGTCAGATATGAATGTACAGCACTGTGCGTTTAACTCTGCTCTATGTTAAAACAGAGTTAAAACATAATCAATACTAATACTGGATTAATTATTTCATAATATACATATTTACTAGGAGTGCAATGGTTCATAGAGGTCATGGTTCGGTTCATACCTTGGTTTTTAGGGTCACGGGTCTGTTTAGGTTAGGTTCATCGATAAAAAAGAAGAAG
The DNA here is from genome assembly GCF_018320785.1 of Cheilinus undulatus. NCBI lineage: Eukaryota > Metazoa > Chordata > Actinopteri > Labriformes > Labridae > Cheilinus > Cheilinus undulatus. The sequence continues at coordinate 27,850,317 of NC_054869.1, read as the reverse complement.
TCCCAGATTAATAATTCTAGATTTCCCCCACTTATTACTATCATTTTTCTTTTAATAATGGTAGTGCAGCTAATACTTTTTTCAGATGTTAGAAATATAAATTTGAATCAATTGATCAATACATTGTTCTGTCTAGTGTTACTAATAACTATCAGTGATAGTTGGTACAGCCTGTGAGGTATTTAACATTAGACAAAAAAAGAAGAAAATAAAAAACATGCACAATGGAAAGCATGCCAGAAAATAACAGCCCTGGAAGTCAAATAAATACATTTGCACATTAAAATATGTGCTTTTTAGAGATATGTCTCATATTTATGATTTATGAGGAGTGCTGCAACCCGTTTTTAATTTCATAAAAGCTGGTGAAAGGATTCCTTGTGCAAAATCCTGACTGAATCCTGACTAAATTCACATTTGTAATCGTGTTCCCTACTCCTAGCGGTCCGTGTATAGTCTTTAGTCTTTGCAAGCAAAAATATCTTCGACCCTCTCTGCTTTCACATCTAGAGTTTTTTTTTATTCAAACAGCGCAGAGATGAGGAGAGGGAGAAATGGACAGCGGGCCTCGCTGCTCTTGCCGCTCTTGCAGCGCAAGACAGGAGCAGTCATTTCTTCTTCATGTGTTTTAATATGACGGCTATTTGGTAAGTGCTGTAAGAGCTGTTAGCTCACTTACCAGCATTACTGCTGCCAAGAGTGGCGGATTAATACTGTCACATTTGTTTTGTTTTGTTTTGTTTTCTTTTTTTAATGGTTCAGACTCCGTGCACCAAACCCCGAACGGTGACTATGGTTTGGGACGAATACAAAAAACCATTACACCCCTGATATGTACACAAAATGAAAAAAAACTCTACAATTTTGAAACCAAAATGCCTCTAATGGCTTATTCACATGTGATTAGTATTACTGAGAGACCTCTGGTAATTTGTAATAATAGTGCAGGACATTTGTGTTTTTAACCATGTGCAAATTGACAATGTCTGTAATTTACAGAGTGAAATTCCAGGGCAAATTTCCTACCATATTTAGGCTAAAAGAGGTTTACAGGTATTAATAATCCCGTGTGAACTGGCATCTCTAAAACTTTTTCTGATTGAAAAAATAATAATAGGGGCTGTGGGGGACACTGTTAACAAGGTTTTGAGCAAATTAGGTTATTAATAAGTGCTTTGCCTTCAGTTGATTCCAGCATATTTTTACATATGTTATATATTTTTAACTTATTAAAACTCTACAGTCAAAATGTTCATGCACGTACAACTGCTCTCTTAATACAGACAGCGTTTCTTCTTGTCTTCCTTTGCTTCCATTTTCAAGTGTCTGATCTAATGTTGCTATTATTTCGCCATGCATTTCATGCAAAACACATTTTACATTTCAAAATGTGTCACTCAACATTCAGTGATTAGGATTTGCACAAGAAGGATTGCTATTCCTGGGTAATGATCCAAAATGAATAAAGAGCAGGCTAATATCCACTGCATCAACTGCATAAAAAATGTTAAAATGACAGAAGAGATTCAAATTTAACACAAGTCGTCTCGCTCCCACATAGAAAAATGGGAGGGATGCTCGATTTTCTCTCCTGTCTGACCAGCTGCAGATGTGCACAGGTGACTTGCGCAACTGCGATGCAAAATGGAAGACTTAGGGGAGATTGTTTATTAGTTTATTGGTCATGGACAACTTTCTACAAACGTATCTAAAAAATGTTAGAAATACATATAGAGAAAAAAAACACTGTCACATGTAGTCTATTGGAAATTCTAGTTAACGGTATCTATAGGACACATAAAGACAAGGTCACCTGCAGAACCCTATGTAAACAACATTGCATTTTTATATGAACTTTAGAAATAAAAAAATCACTTTGTTTTTCATTGCTGCACCATTATGTTTTCCTTCAGAAATGTCAGAAAAATGTAAGTACATTACAGACTTTGCTTATCTGATGCGAACTAAACCAAACACTGACGTCAGGGGGTAGTTCATATATTATCAGAGATCCACAGGAAATAATGATCCCAAACGAACAGTACTAAAAACAAAAGTCAGCATTTAGTGTGACTTCCCTTTTTACCTATCATATCTTTTGTGAGACAGTCTTTAAATTTTCTGAGGTAAACTTTTGTTAAATACCATACTAGGCGTCTGTCATATCAGCATTTTTCAGAGTTTATCTTTAAATTTTGTTAATGTTTTATTTCATTCTCCATCCAAATGTTCCTGAATTATCTTTGAAGTTGAAGTCAGTGGAGACCACTCTAACTGTCAGTGAGATCATTGTCATGCTCAAAAACAAAGCCAAAAGCCATTCAGGCTTTTTTCCAGAAGGAAAGGCATGATGAATTGCAAAAACATTGCTAACAGCTTTTTGTAACTGTTAGAAAATTGCTACTTACCTTCTTGTTGACTTCTAATCCTGACCCTAATCTTTCATGAGGCTTGTATCACTTCATGAGTCACAAACATTTTCATTTTTCCAATGCATGTTTTTGGAAAAACTGCAAATGCAATTTGCAAATTGTTGGGGATGGTTTGTAGTGGGTTAGTGCTTTAGGAATGTTGAGCGCTAACATGAGAGGACTGATGACTATTATGATTATCATGATTGTTTTTGATAGCATCATTAATTTTTTGTCAAATTCAAACTGATTATGGGACAGATTAGGGCAGGAATTAAAGTGTTTGAATCTTTGGCTCTAACTTCTAGTTTACTGATACGTATTAGTTAAATACTACATATTGAAAGGTTGAAAAACCTTAAGGAGAAGGATTTCTAAGTTGTGTTCTGCTACCAAAGACTCATTCAAACATCTTTTGTTAGTACACATTTTTTGTCTGATTGTACTGAGGAAGAATTGGAGATAATCTTGGAGAATGAAGCTCGACCTGCTAGAAGCAGCGTTCATACCTACCTTTTTAAAGTTGCTCTGCTTGCTGGTCCCCTGCTCAGTGTTCTGGTTATGAATGATGTCCAGAGGAGTTTCTCTCTCTTTCAGCTTAAGACTTTCAATCTCTGTCTTCAGCTCATTCAGCTGCTCCTGCAGGTGCTTGCTTTTCTCCATGTACTCCACCCTAAACAAGATAAAGTTACAGAAAAAGAGACAGCTTGATTGAGTTCCTTTGTTATAAAATGTTTTCATTATCAGGGATTACAGTATCAATTATATAATTTAACATGGGTCTAATCAAAAATTAATTTCAACTACTTAAAAAGTCAACAAAATCACTTTCAACAAATATTTTGAGCATGTTTAACTAGTTCTGTGTTACAGTGTTGACTCGCTTGTATGTTCTGAAACAGTTCAATTGTTGGGTTCACTTGTGTCAAGATGATCGAGGCCACAGAGGGAATGCCCACTTGTTTTGGGACAGCCTCTCCAAATGTCACAAGTGTGAAAGCACCTTTAATTTCACCCCAGTCAACTTTAAGTCTGATGGACAGTTACCAGTCAACCCAAAGAGCCTGCTCTTTTGCCTAAAAAAAACTAACCAAGTCATTATCTGTCAACTATGGCCTTGGTAATTTATTCGTCAGCACAGCCAGGGTCATGCTTGTCTTAACATAGCTTTGACTGTCAGCAGTCAGAGAAGCTCAAGGGAGAAAATGCCTGAATGCTGCCGGTGACATCGGTGACAGCTGGATGCAGAGTGTCAATTACTCACCTGACCTCCTGAATCAAAATTAACATATTAAAATGCACAACCCTCTATCAATTTACAGCTTTTTTTAACCATATTAAGAGAGCATTTTAAATGAATGTAAAAGAGACAATTTTTCTGCTAATTAATGCCATTTGTTGGTATAATTACCAAATCATTGCATTAAACAATATAACTGAAAACTGTCTGTAGCTCAAAATATCCACAGCAAGCAGAGAAGGGCCAAGCACTCACTTCTCTTTCTCAATCTCCATGGAGAGGCGTTTCATGTCGGTATCTTTAAAGTCAAAGCTGAGGTTCTCCCTGCTGAAGCTCAGGTCTGGAGGCATGCTGTCAGGTGGCAGTCCAGGAGACTGGGAGGAGAGATTGAGGGAGAGATTAGAGAGACGACAGTAATGAGGACAGACTGACAGGGAAAAATAGAAGTGAGCTTGATAAAGACAGGAAAAGGTAGGAGAGTTGAATTAAATACAGATATATAAGAAGGCTGGGTTGGATAGAGGTGACAGGCTATATAGGGGAAGATGAGGAATGCATGAAAAGATGTCTGCAAGTCGAACAAAATATAGAAAGGAAAAAAAATGGAAGATGGTATGACCACTTTGATGGTAACAGACCATGAACACAGGAAAAAATGCTGTTAGATCCTGACCACGTGTGGAATGCATCAGCTGCATGGCACCTCAGGAGTCGGCAGAATAAGAAGTGGACCTAATACACAATATAAATGTAAATCCACTGGTTGGCATGGGAGTCAAGACTACAGAGTGGATACATCCAACTGTCCTGACAGGCATAAAGGGCAATTTGGGATGAAATGGAAACGGAAAATATTGCCAGCTTGTGCATGTTTATATATGTGTATGTTTAGACATCTTATTCATGAGCTGATAAGTGTATTTATTGTGTTCCAGCAGCAACAATTTCTTTTGTATGTAAGCGGCAGCAATGTGTACATTAACACACTTCATTCATACTTTACAAGGCCGCAGTTCTCTATCTTTGGCTGCAATCTCAATAAGTATCTGTGCACGTGTGTGTCTGTGTACGTAAGCAGATGAAGCCCATGTGTGTGGGTTTTAGCATGTTTGAGTCTTTTGCGTAGGCTGCCGTATGTGCTGGCTGCCTGTTCTTATGCAAGGATCTGCTGTTCAGTTTGGCTCTGCAGGGCTAAAACTGTACATGTGTTTTCTCTAGTGAGTGTTTGTGTGTTACAGTAGTAAATCAGATAATGGGTTCAGTTATTTTTATATCAACAGTTACAAGCTGAGAATCACAGTAGGGGAAAAAATTTTTTTTGTAGTGGCTCTTCTGCTTCTTCTTAGGAGTTTTTCAGTGCTTTTGTGTTGAAATGTGCATAATGTAAATTTGTTCTTCTTTATTTGGAATTTAATATAAAAAGGAGAAAAATACAAGACATAAAAGAAGAGAAGGCAGAGAGGCAATGCTTTTTAATTCATAATAAATTAATCTTAATGTCAAATGTTAAATCATTAATATGTTTACATCAGGGTAGTTTGTAAAACACATTTGAAGGTACTTAGAGATGACAGTGCTTCTAAGATCAGGCTATTTTTAAGCTGATGTTTTTTAACTTTTCGACTTTTTTCATCAAAAAATCTGTTTTTAATTACAGCCCTTTTTTGTAATTTTTTTCCAGTCTTTACATATTAGTAATGAAGATGCTTCCATCACAATCCACCAGAGGCAAGAAAAACATATTTTAAACCACAGTTTTCACCCTAGTTTTTGTATAGCTGTAGTAATAATGTATGAATGTAGAAATTCCCATGGCACACCAAGACTTGCCTCAAGGCACACCAGTGTTTTAAACTGTATGACCCAAATCCAAAGACCATGAATAAAATGTAATCTTTTCAGCAATTATGGAGCCCCAACAACTGGATAAGTCAGTCTAAAGCAAATCAAATATAATGGTAATTTGGGGAATTCTATAAGCTTATTTTCAAGCATGCCAAACTTTAACATATTATAGTTTTCGGATGTTTAATATGTATAATATATAGAGAGCAAACTAAATAATAAACTGATTTTTTTTTAAGATTGTCTGTACAAAACAAGCCTTTAAAAATAAAAAATAAAAACTTTTAAGTTTTTGGTAATGCATATGTTATTATGAGTTGGCAATATTTTAGCTCTTACAAGTGATTAATGGCAGGCCATTTTAAGTAACAACTAGGATCAGGGAGCATCAAGTTTTCAAACCTGACCCAAATTATCTCACAGTATGTTATGGCTCAATTTTAAAACCACATTACACAAGGGGCAGTTCTGACCAAGCACTTGTTGCACCTGGTGAGCATAAATATTACTGTAACATCAGTTATAAGAGCTGCACTTTTAATAACTCATTTTTCATTTAAAAAGATGGCTGCGGCCTTCCAGCTTCTTCGTGCCAGCCTGCATCCTTTTGTCCCCACCTTCGAACCATCTCATAGGTCTCTGGGTTAAGCTCCTCGGAAGTCTCTTAGTCATCTTATCCTACTCTTCCATCACCATCACCAGTGGTGACTCCACGGGGTATCCAATCCTCCCATCTCACTATCCCTTCGGGTTTGTAAAGACACCATATTGGAGTCTATTCGGCGAAACATTTTACAACTTCAAACATTTCCAAACTTGTAAAATAAATCATTTAAAAAACTCGTACTAAGACTCTCCTGATTGAACTAGGGTTATCGTCATCGTTGAGAGCTGGTTTGACTGGAAACACTTCTTAGTAGGGCTGGGCAATTAATTGAAAATTAGATTAAATCACAATATGGCCTGCTGCAATTTTCAAATCGCAAAAGGTGCAATATTTCTTTGACCAGAAATTGTGTCAAAATACCAGTTTTAAACTTTTTTTTTTGCAGCAGAGATGTTATTTATGACATGTCATGCAATCATTCTGGTGCCATTTTTCTTTTAGAATCGTTTACAAAAATCGTCATTTTTGTACTTTTTTATTAAATATAACAATGACAAAAACCCTTTAATGCAATAATTCATATCCATTTGCAATACCAGTCAAAATCATCGGAATTAGAAACTTTTAAAGAATTGTTCAGCCCTTTTTTAGGAATAAAAGAAAGTTAAGGAATAATTGCATATCAAATCCTAATTGCAACATTGGGGAAAAAAATCACCATTAAATTATTTTCCAAAATCGTTCAGCCCTACTTCTCAGTAAGGACAACAAGTAACAGGCAGAGGCAGGTAGTGTGACTTGTGGGCTGTGGGTCTGTCTCACGACAATCAAAGGGGGCCAACAGCTCAACTCCTGTACAGCAGCTAGTCGGACTGCAGCTGGTGAAAAAGATGGTACTAAAAGAGAAACACAGCTGTACAAAAACTGGACTTTGCTAAATAAAATGTTTAATGTCGCACAGGAGGATGGTTTAAACCTTTTGTCCAGTTGGGAGACTCCACTGTCACTTATTTAGTGGGGCAACTTATAGCCAGATTTTACAGAATTATTTTAATGTGCAACAGTTATGAGCCCAGCAGTTCAATCAGCAGGAAGCTCATAGAAAGCTACTAACTACTTCAGATGCTAAAATAGCCAACAAGTATGCTGGCTATTTTAGTATCTCCTACATATCTCATAAAAGTGGCTAACATAAGTGTTTAAACACTTTTAAAAATGCTAACTGGTTTAATTGTGCTTGTGTCATTATTTACAATGAATTTCATGTCATTTCTTGTTACTTGTTACCCACAGAAAGAAGAGATACAGTGTTTTAAACTCACATTTCATGAATTAAATGATATTCAGTGGTGCATGTTAAAAAATTTGACTCTAGAGATGACCATCAGGCAGGACCATACCATGACACACGAATATGAGTGCATCTTAACAGTCAGCCCTTTCTCTGATAGGTCTATCATTAGTCAAATTAGACGTACAGTTGCAAGAAAAAGAATGTGAACTCTTTGGGATTTTCTTGGATTTCTGCATAAATTGCTCATAAAATGTGTTCTGATCTTCATCTAAGTCACAAAAATAGACAAACACAGTCTGCTTAAACTAATACTACACAAAACATGATATGTTTTCATGTTTTTATTGAACAAACCATGTAAATATTCACAGTGCAGGGTGGAAAAAGTATGAAGTGAACCCCTAGGCTAATGACTGGTTGACCCTCCTTTGGCAGCAATAACCTCAACCAAACGTTTCCTGAAGTTTAAGATCAGACCTGCACAACGGTCAGGAGGAATTTTGGACCATTCCTCTTTACAAAACTGTTTCAGTTCAGCAATATTCTTGGGATGTCTGGTGTGAATCGCTCTCTTGAGGTCATACCACAGCATCTCAATCGGGTTGAGGTCAGGACTCTGACTTGGCCACTCCAGAAAGCGTATTTTCTTCTGTTGAAGCCATTCTGTTGTTGATTTACTTCTATGCTTTGGGTCGTTGTCCTGTTGCATCATCTATCCTCTGTTGAGCTTCAGTTGGCAGACAGATGGTCTTAAGTTTTTTCCGCAAAATGTCTTGATAAACTTGGGAATTAATTTTTCCATCAATGACAGCAATCCGTCCAAGCCCTGAGGCAGCAAAGCAGCCCCAAACCATGATGGCCCCTCCAGCAATATTTCACAGTTAGGATGAGATTTTAATGTTGGTGTGCTGTGCCTTTTTTTCTCCACACATAGCGTTGTGTGTTCCTTCCAAACAACTCAATTTTGGTTTCATCTGTCCACAGAATATTTTGCCAGTATTGCTGTGGAACATCCAGGTGCTCTTTTACAAACTTCAAACGTGCAGCAATGTGTTTTTTGGACAGCAGTGGCTTCCTCCATGGTGTCCTCTCATGAACTCCATTCTTGTTTAATGTTTTACTTATTGTAGATTTGTCAACACAAATGTTAGCATGTGCCAGAGATTTCTGTAAGTCTTTAGCTGACACTCTAGGAGTCTTCTTCATCTCATTGAGCATTCTGCGCTGTGCTCTTGCACTCATCTTTACAGGACGACCACGCCTGGGGAGAGTAGCAACAGTGCTGAACTTTCTCCATTTGTAGACAGTCTGTCTTACCGTGGACACATGAACATCAAGGCTTTTAGAGATACTTTTGTAACCCTTTCCAGTTTCATGCAAGTCAACAATTCTTGATCGTTGGTCTTCTGAGACCTCTTTTGTGCCAGGCATGGTTCACATCAGGCAATGCTTCTTGAGAACAGCAAATTCAAAACTGCTGTGTTTTTTATAGGGCAGGGTAGCTTTAACCAACACATCCAATCCCATCACATCGATTGGACTCCAGGTTGGCTGACTCCTGGCTCCAATTAGCTCTTGGAGAAGTCATTAGCCTAGGGGGTTCACATACTTTTTCCACCCTGCACTGTGAATGTTTACATGGTTTGTTCAATAAAACATGAAAACATCATTTTTTGTGCGGTATTAGTTTAAGCAGACTGTGTTTGTCTATTGTTGTGACTTAGATGAAGATCAGAACACATTTTATGACCAATTTATGCAGAAATCCAAATAATCCCAAAGAGTTTACATACTTTTTCTTGAAACTGTACATTAATTACAGGAGTTCTGTTATCACTTTAAGAGCATCTTAACACACAGGCAGTGGTGCTGCGGCTGGAAATGGACACAATTTTTGAGTTATTCATTAAAAATTTGCATATATTACTCAGCTGATTTTTCATGATGGTAATTTCAAGAAACTGTGGCTATTTTTAAATACACCGGAATTACCACCTAATCTTAGATGCAATCCTATTGAAATGTGTCTATTAATGTGCAAGCTCAATGAATTCATCAGTCTGCGTATTCTCTGGCCCACATATTCTGTGCTGTTTTTCTTGTTTGTGGTCATCATTGTGACTTAATGTACAGTATGTGTGTTTAAACCCTGAGTGTTACAGAAATGTGGATGTTCTGGGTCAGTTACCGTATAGACAGCCCTGGTGGTTATCTCCAGCAGCTTGTGCTTTGCCCTGCGCTCTGACTCCCTGGCTTCTTGCAGGTCCTGTTTCAGCTGCTCAGCCTCTTTGGCCCTTAGGAACAAACAGACAGATGCAGTTTAAACTCTAATTCACCTCCCAATACTTCAAAGGAAACAGAATTATCTGAATCAAATTCAAAATGATCTTACTCTCTAGGTACATTGGAACTTGATGAAATGGGATTGTCACTTTGTTAATACCCAAGTGATCAAGGAATCATCCCAGCACACAATCATTTCTGACTCCATCAGGTTTGCACACAGAGATGTAGGAATGTAGGTGATTACATTTCTTTTGATTGTGTCCCTGAACACTCAGCAGTTTCTCGTTGATGTGGGGGAGCCGCGTGCCTCGAGGGTTTGAGTGGACGCAGTCATTTACATGTTGAGTGCCGGCGGTTTAAATTTCTCCGCTTCAGAAAGTGCTCATCTGCAAATTGCAGTTATAGGCAAGTGGTTAATGGTGCCCATTTCAAATGATTGGCTTATAAATTGGAGAGGAGAGGTTGTAGTGATATTTTAGTGTCTGTATATGCTGTTGCATTGTGAAAAGTTCTCTGCTACAACGGCTTGGCATCTACAAAACTGTACAAGAAGAAGTCATCGATCTCCTTAAACATCTGTCCTCCAAAGATGTAAAAAAAGTCTACAGTTGATATTAAAAGTTTTTGATTTGAACCAATCACGGATGTATAAAAAAGACAAGGAAGAGATTAAATATCAGATCAGTATCAGCGCCTTGAAGCTTCAATGAGCGGTGTCAGAGACTGTTTAATAGGGACCCACGGCATCAGTCGATACTACCACTAACAATCACCTAGCACAAATTAAACTACAGCGTCTCAAAACTAAGACGAGGGCTGCTGAACAAAAGCTCTCTCTCCTTTGTCTCTGTGTGAAGCAATGCGGCTGATTACCTGTGTTTCTGCTGCAGTGCAAGAACAAAGGTGTTAAAATTAATGATTTTAAACAAGTAAGAAGCTTTTATTCTTTGATCAAGTCATTTATATGCAGCAGCTTTACCTGGCTGTGTGCTCGGAGCATATCGACAGACTTCTGTGCTGCTGAGCAGACTGAAGTGCAACAGCATGTTTGTGCACCTTGACATTAAACAGCAAAGTAACTGAGAAAGCATTTGGGAGGCTCATGAGGTGAGTTTATTTAGGAACAACCTTTTGATGCTTGTAAGGAAAACTTCCTTACTTGGAGGTACTTGCAGCTCCAAAAACTCTAAAAAGGTAAGCACAATGTGAGAATAAGTTATCTAAGAATCTAAATGTATGGTAGCGTGAGATGAATACAAAGGCAGTGAATTTTGGTAGGTGAGAGACAATCTTAACAGAGACAAAAACACATCTCAGCCAAAGCCTGATCAGAATCATAATCACTGCAGCACCGATGGCTCCACGCTCCATTCATCCCTTCAGTCCTACCTCCCTCCTCCTCTTCTCACCTCCTCTCTGATTCCTCGGCCATCTTGAGGGCAAGCATCTCTGCCTCCAGCATCTTCTGCTCCATGAGCCGTCGCTCCTCCTGGCCGCGGATGGCAGTCACTTTGATGCGCTGCATCTCTGTCTCAGCCTCGGCAGCTTTCTGGGCCAGCAGCTTGGCCTCCTCCTCCGCGATCTGGGCCTTTTCAGCCAGCAGGTCTGCCGTCTGCTCTGAACGCAGCTAGAGAGGTGAGGAGAGAGGAGGACAGAGGGCAATTGGAAGACGGGGGGGGGCAGTGAGAGTAGAAGATGAATTGGGGATATATAGCAGAAAAAAAGTGAAGGATAGGTAGAAATATATGCAGAGACAAGGAGGAGATAATGATGGAAAGATAAAGGCAAAAAAACCATTCACTTAAAGATAAAGATAAATAAATTAAACAGATACAGAAAAGGAGGACATAAATAACATAAAAAAGAGAAAACACTACGAGAAAGTGAAGTGAGGAGCTAAATTGAAGTACTTTGTTTGTCAACCTCGGGTTATATGTGGCACAGCCAAGAATATGGATTTTGGTTTAAGCTAACCAGCTGAGGCTTACCAGCGCCTCGTTGGCCATGTGTGCCTCATCCTGCAGCTGAATCAGCCTCCTCTCCAGCTCATCCCTGGCTCTCTCAGCCTCCTCCCGCAGCTGCTTCTCCCGTTGCAGACGCTGCCTCTCCACCTGAACGATAAAGACAGACGGGGTGTGAATAGACAACAGAGGATATGATAAGAACAATGAGTTGAAATATTGACAAATTAATAAAACAAAGACAGAAAAAGATGGAAGATAAATGAAAATATAATGGAGAGGGAAAATCTAGGAACTTAAGAGAAACAAGAACCAAGTAAATCACTAAAAACAAATCAATAGGAGACGGCAAACAATCAAGGCAATCCATACACAAATCAAGTACAAAAATCAGTTTAGGTGTGAAACAGAATAAAAGTGGATGGGAAATGTGTGGTCTGATCACTTTCTGCCCCCCTGTATTTAAGTGTATTATCAATTTAAGAAGATCTCCATGACAACTTCTGAAACTATAATAAATGGTAAAATATAGCTAAGGAGTTATACTGGCTCACATTAAAGTCAGTGCACCATTGTTAAAAGATAATAACAATCGAGAGCATGCTTAAATCAAAAAGTCTGTCAAGAATTAAGTCCTCTGACCATTGTTCCTTTAGTTTGAGATGTGACTGGCACTACTAAATCATGTGATAACATATGTTTTCATCTTTCTTAGCAAATGTTTTGCTGTATTAGAATTAGCACAAGCATTTACCACATATCTCTTATGACTGGCTTGAAAGAAATTCCTCAAAATGCCAAAGAAATCTGAAATTTTGTGTACATTTTCCCATACATGAGAATTTGGCCCAATAACAAATTCAACCTTCATACAGTCAGCTTTCAGCACCTGTTTTCTGGCCCTCTCCTCTCTGGCCTGAGCCTTCATCTGCTGAACTTCAAGTGAGTCGACCCGCCGCCTACGCATAAACAAGTCATGGTTCCCTATACACAGCTGGAGGATCTGCATGAGAGAGACAACAAAAGAGTGTTTACAATAAGAGAATAATTGAATGAAATCTACACATAACAGGACACTAATTCACCAGCTGCTTCTGGTATTTTTTCTCCACATCAGTTCAGTAAACCAATGATTTGACAGCTTTCTTACAGCTTGAGTGGCAGGTGGATAAACAGTATTAGGTTGGCAGAGCTTACCAACTTGTTGACTCTCAGCCGTGAAGAGTTAAACTTGAAAACATTGGTTTTCTTGTCCAGGGGTTTGATGGTAAACTAAACAAAGGAAAAGGAGAATAATTTAAAAGATCTAAAAGTTACACAACATGAAAGCGATTCATAAAATAAAACTTTGTATTTTGTTACAACATAAATTCCTTAAATTTTTTTAATACCTTTTTCATTCATATATCTGTTGGTAATTAAATATTAGGCTAGGAAACACATATCAGACATTGAGACACTGGTGTTATAAAGTGGAAAATTAAAAAAACAAAATTCAAATTACAAATACAAAATAAATAGGGGAGGAGTCAATGTGGATGGAGCAGGGTAGGAAGAAACAGTCACATTGCTCTGTAGTTAACAGAGATGGACATGAGATCTATGTCAATACACTTTTATCCAGCCAAGATCCTGCTGGTCAGTTGGTCGGGCATGCAAGTGTGTGAGAATGGCAGGAGGGTGCAACTGACTGATTGAGAGACGTACACTAGGAGAGAGCGAAGGCCATACTCACCTCTTAATCATTAATTTAGATGTATGAAATAAAAAAAAGCATAACATTATTTGAAAATATTTAACCAACAGCCTATTCAGAACTCTATATTAAAGTCTCCCCACTACAATATAACAACAGTTCTTCCCCGGCAACGCCATCACGAAGCTCAACTCCAGACTTTCTCACCTCTTTGTCGCTGTAGGAGATGTTGCGGATCTCATTCCAAGGAAAGGAGCACTTTGGCGTCAGCCTGTTGTCCGGCTCATAGATGTGCAGACCTAGAGCGTCCACTCCCAGAAGAAGATCTGTTCCCTTTTTATTCTAAAGCACACCAGAAGGATGAAAATATCACTTATCCTATGAGACTAGTGAGCTGTTGTGAAAGCACCTTTTCAGCCAATGTTAATTTGTGTTTGTTTCTGACAGAGGTGGCATTGTGGTTGCTCTGCTTGCCAAAACTATTTGTTAAAGCTGAGCTAAGCATCATCACTTGTGGTCTGTACATGCAGCCTGGGCTTGTTTCCTGAAAAAGTAATGCTGCAGTGAATTATTCAAGCTTGAGGTTGACTTGCTGGTGGTATTTTAAAATGTCTCGGCATTTCAGAGAATTAACTGATCAAGACCAGAGCCATCCCAAGAGAATATCTGTTTGTGAAGACATGTTTGTTTTTGTTATGACCCACGTGAAAAAGAAAAGTGTGAAATAGAGGACATTTCTTTACATAAATACATTTTTTAAGCCCAACTTTTAAATAATTGACTCAACTTCAGGACCATTTTTAACATGAGAGTCAAACCATTTTTATCCACTCTTTAATAATCCCACCAAGTTGACACACCTCCTAAACTCTCACATTGGCTTACTTTGTAAAGATACATTGAAGAGGCATCAGCTCACCCTGATTAAGAAGTAATTGACGCCATACATGTCCAGGTCCTGAGCTATTTTTAAGTACTCCATCTCAGCTTCATCCCTGGTTCAAAGACAGACAGAAAAAAGGAGGAAGGAGATTTAGAGGGATCCAGGGGAATGGAGAAGAGAGGGAGGAGAGGGGAGGGGAGGCGTAGAAAAAGGGGATCAGACCTTGTTTTCTCAGCTTTTGTATGTAGCATCTGTCATGTTGTGTGATCTATAAAAACTGCAACATAGCTCTGAGGGTAAAAACATAAGCACAGTGGTGACACAGAATGCAACCATAATTCACTAACAGGCTTAAGAGGTCATGCTAGAAAGAAAGGACAACTTATTTTTGATACCCCTAAGACTCACAAACACTGCAAAGCACACACAATATGCATCCAACTCTTTTCTCTCGCTCTCTGCAGCTTGATCAGCAGATCTTTAGTGAGTCAGCGCCAGCTTAGAAAAAATGAACATCAGCACACTTTGACAGACAATCAGGGCATGATTCTGTATAAACTTTTAATAACTCACTTTTTGATATGGTTGGTGACTGTAAATTTGATAAATTAAGATTCATGAAAGTTTAAACACACAGGAGAGCATTCTGCCAAGAAAACAAGTCTTAACCAGTTTAGACTTGGTACAGTCTGACGTGAGAGTGGGTCAAGGGAAATTTAAATGCTAATGCTTGATTAACGCTGTGGGAGTGTACAACGTTAGAGTTGCAAGACATGACAAGTCAGTCAGTTTCTTTGATGTACAGGCAGAAGTTATCAATTATTAACATCTAATGAAGTTGCAGAGAGTTTTGAGCTGAAAAAAAAATCATAAATTAAATCAGAAACCGTATGTGGTTAAATATTTTATCTTGATAGTACTGAGTCAGGAAAGATTTTCTCATTACTGAGGATCATCAACAGTCACAGAGTTTGTTCCCATTCAGAATCTTGTTTGAATTTACAGGATAGTTGTATAGGATTAACTAATCTGAATCAAAATAAGGCATTCAACAACCTTTAGGAATCAGTCTATAGCACTAATCCAATGCCAGTGTTGTACGTAGGTAAGCATGAAATTGGATTTTTGCCCATATCCGATATGCCAAATTTCAAGACTCATTTTTGCTGATACAGTTACAGAGATATAGGTACATGCCTTTTCATGGCAAAAAATAGTAAGTGTCTCCTGTGCAAAGACAGACTGTATCAAGCAGAGCTGAGAGAGGAGCAGGGAAGTAGACAGTCTGGTCGTTGTTCTACATTTGGGGCTTCGTTCAAAATGTGTGTAGTTCCCTAGGCTTATACCTGATGATACATTTCTACATTTTGTCATTATACAGTGCTTAACAAATTTATTAGATCACCACCCAAAGTAAGGTTTATGCCACAGCTGCCCTAAATTAACAGCATTGGTAATTACCCAAATCAATTTTTACGTTTCTGCAGTGGTTAATACACCAATATGTAGAAGCTCTTTAACCCAAATGATATTTTTAATGCTAAAATATAATTATTATTGTTATCCATGAATTTTCAAATTTACTGATTTACAAAAAAAAAACGAAAAAATAGTAAAGAACATTAATATTTCTTGATTAATATGACAAATTATAGTTATTTACTTGCATTCCTGAACACAAAAATGAGTTTTAGTGCTTGAATGTTATGCTTGATTAATTTCTGAATTCTCAGAGAAGCCCAGAGAGCTGGCTCAAATTTGGGTATAAAAAGGTGAATTCAGTTTGAAATTCCTCATTCCTGTTCAAAATGGTAAAATGTCGAAAGCTTGCTGAAAATGAAAGGGTCCGCATTAAAGCACTTCATGATCCTGGATGGTCTCTGAGACAAATAGGGAAACCATAAAGTGTTCTCACAGTGTGGTCAAGTATGCTTTGGCGTCAACTGCCGAGACTGGTACTTACAAAATGCGTCAAGGCAGAGGCAGGAAACAAAAGTTAACTGAATCAGATGTCAGACACCTCAAGATTTGAAGTACTAGAGACAGAAGGAAGACCACTGCTGAACTTCAGGCAGAGATGAATGCTTCTAGATCAGAGTCTGAGAAAGTCTCCAGAATGACCATAAGCAGACAACTGATGGAACAAGGCTTAAAGGGAAGAATAGCTGCTAAGAAGCCATTATTGAGGTCTGCAAACATCCAAAAACGCCTCAGATTTGCCAGGGAGCACAAACACTGGACTGTTGATGACTGGAAGAAGGTACTCTGGACGGACGAGTCCAAGTTTGAACTCTTCAGTCAGCATTGTCATGTTTATGTCTGCGTAAAAACTGGAGAACGTTTTGATGCCAGATGCATTGCACCCACAGTGAAACATGGTGGAGATTCTATTATGGTATGGGGTTCCATTTGTGGATACGGTGTGGGCAAATGAGTGAAAATGGATGGTATCATGAACAAGAGCGGCTAGCACAACATCTTAGTGCATCATGGAATCCCTTCTGGATTGAATCTGATTGGTCGTGGGTTCATATACCAACAAGACAATGACCCCAAGCATACTTCAAAGCTGTGCAGAGACTATCTGACCAAAAAAAAAGGAATCTAGATTACTGGAACTGATGGACTGGCCAAGTCAAAGCCCAGATTTGAATCCTATTTAACAAATTTGGGATTTAGTAGATTCAAAGATTGATCGCACAAAAGTTTCATCTAAAGCAAGTCTGTGGGAACAGCTAGAAACTATTTGGAACTCAATAACAAAAGAGACTGTGGAAAAGTACATAAAACAATGTCAGCAAGAATGCAAGCTGTTATCAAGGCCAAAGGAGGCCATAAAAAATATTAAGTTTTTTGGTTATTATGTGTGAGAAAGGACGATTTAGTTGTTTCAGTTTGTTATTTGCCAAATAATTTTGCCAAAACATTTTTAGTTTTAAACAAGTTTTTGAAAGATTTCTAATATATTTATGTTTTCTCATTTTTATGACAAGTGGTCTATTATGGAGTCCTCTGTGGTTGGACTATGATAGCTATTACGCAGGCAGTGAGCCCATAGAAGGGTTATGGTTAAGCAGACGAGCTCTGTTAAAATGAATAAAATAATTTATTCTCAACACAAGATGTGTCAGACAGAAACACAGAGCTGACCCCACCTTGCAGATGCTGATTTCTGAGAGTGCGCATACTTTGTTAATAAATCAATTTAAAGACAGTCATACAATTTTTGATGAAAACATTTTGTGGAGTAATTTGGTTACACAGCGTTTCTTTTGCTCAACAAGGAAATTATGCTCTTTTTTTTTATTTGGTTCGTGTTATCCAAATCTTGTGTTGATAGTTTGATAGAAGTAAAAACAGGAGGGAAGAGCTAACTTGTCATTGCTCACCTCTTATCAAGCATTCACATTAACGCCTGTGATAAGACGGGGAGCAGCTATGACTGGTCTTGGTGAACTCAGTTTAAATTCGAACCTCAAAGTCAGTCGTAGGAGATTAAACTGGCTTTATTTATGCTCAGCTGGTACAATTAGGCACTGAAGTAAAAATGCAGAATTTCATTTAGGCACAGTTCTTCTACAGCTGTTATGTTTTCACAACAATTTTCAAATACATGAGAACTTTTGTCCATGAATTGGGTATCAGAAAAAACCTTGGCCAAGTGCAACCCTCATGACCTTTTAAAGCTGCAGTTAGGTACATGAACGCTGTAATGCTAGCATGATTACACTATAATTGTTTCAAGAAAATTACACTGATAAATTATTTTGGTTTAATAAAAGCAAAGTTTGATTAAAGTCAAGCCAAGTGTGACCTGCTGGCTAGTGGTCACTAAACTATATCCCAATTACTCTGCACCACCTCCTGAATAATTACAATGTAAAAGTGTGACTTTCAATACCCCACTCTCTGCTGGGGTTCAAGAATTTATTGATCGGCAGCAGTGACTCAGTTGTTACTTTTCTATGTGCAGTGGTTTGCTTACTTTAACGACTCTCTTTGATTAACCTCCCCACAAATATTCATCATACCTGCTGCTGATCAGTGTAACTTAGCTTAGAGAGGTAGAGTAATAAAATCACAGATTTTTATAAGCATTCCATATATTTTATCATTGATAAAAAACATTTACATCCATACATTTCATTTATATCCATTTTCTTCAGGATGTATTACTCCCTTAGAAAGTGATTTCCTGTTGTAAAATATGTTGACTGTGTTTATCTTATAAAAATGTATGTAATTATACTTAATTGATGAGTCAAAGGCCAAAGGATACTCGTCCTCTTGGTGTTGGTGTTCTTTTCCAACAGTTAAAATAATTGTGTATATTTTTTTACTGCTAAAATGGTTCTCAGTATTGCAGCGTGGTGCATTTCTATGCAGCAGCGTTTACCTTGTTCTACCCCGGTGCTCTGCATAGCATGCAGTGATTCTTTCCTCCCACATCTCTGCAGTCATCTGATACAAGTTAATCACCTGGATTTAACAGAGACAGGTGTAAATATTCATCAGTACTTACAGAAAATACAGTATTTACTGAACTGCCTGAGTTATGCAGGTACTGGCCTAAAAAACTAGATCAATATGTAGAAGTCATCTAATGAATGACAACAGGTAAACACAGCTGTCACTCACCCTCTTTGGCAGCAGTTCCTCCTCAGCCAAGAAACCAGGTTTGTGTACATTTGGATCGTAGTCTCCATACTGGAAAATAGAGCAGAAGTGCCAAAAGGATTAAATTCACTTCAAACTAATGGCCTCTCCTCCCCTTCCCTCCAACAACAAGCCAGACTATTCCTCTCCTGAGAGTTGCTCAAGATGAAAACTACAGCGCCTGTTAAGGAAAAGGTGTCTCTGGGAATGAATGGAGGCTGGTGAGCCACCAGGTCATTAACGTGCACCACACACCCAGTGGCCCAGTTGTTAGGAGACGGTGTAAATGATGCTATTAGGAGATATCTCTGAGAGACTGATCGCTTATCATCACAGAGCCAGGTTACAAATTATATCATGCATGTTCAAGGGAAGATATGGATGGATTAGGCATGACGAAGTGACAGTTGGAAATTTTTCTGGGCTGCAGTGAAACTGGTGAAAGGATATGAATTAAACATGTAGCTTCATCTGAAAAAGTGGGCTATGTCTGTAGATTTATGTAAGTAGGTTAACCTGCATATTTACCTTCACTGCTTTATGCTCAGTTTATGTTTTACAGATCCAGTGATATCTTTGTGACTCTTCCATTGCTTTCACTTGTTATTCTAATGTTTCATTTTAGTTTAAATGGGGTCAGTAAGGTGGTCAATAACGATATGTATGCCTTAGCGCACCCAAGTATTAAAGAAGCATGTTTGCTTCAAAATTTAAGGGGGCATAGATCTTTAAAACCAATATTTATAGATAATTTATTATCAGGTATATTTAAGCATCTTTCGCCCTCCTCAACAGTGCACGATTAACAAATGAAACTTGTACATAGTTCCTTGGTGAAATATGTGAATTTTAATGTTTGTAGATAGAGAGCAGAGTTAACCTAAGTCAGATTCCTTGTCAGTAAACACATACCCTGTGTATAAAAGTGACATTAATTCATTTTCAATGTATTATGTTTGGATATCATTGTGAAAATTCTAATTTTATCAAAATTTTGAGAACCAAAAACAGTTTTTCAGCCCCTCTGCCACTGCCTAGTCAACAGTTTTCTATGCTGAATTTTATTGTGATCTGATTTATAGTTGTCGGGGTTTTTTTGTAGTATCACAAAGACTGTCCTGGCATAATTTTATATTCAAAGACATACACTGTAATGCAGGGCAGTAAGTCAAGTTTGAACTTCAGTTATGATTTTTGAATCCCATGGTTAAGAAATCAAAATAACTCAGATTAAATGATCACTGAAAAAAATAGTTTATTCATTTTTATTCTTTTATTGCTTTTATACATTGTTGGTTCTACTATTGTAACTCACTCCTCTCCGGTTCAACCTGCCCAAAACACATCAGCTAGGCTGCTCACTGGTCTAACAGACCCATATTTTAACATCTTTACGCTGGCTTCCTGTTAATGTCAAAGTTGGTTTTAAATTTCACTCATTACTTTTAAAGCCTTTAACAGTCTGGCTCCAACCTATATAAAAGAATTATTGATCTCTAGGCCAGCCTGCACCCTCCAGATCCTCAGGTGAGGGCTTTTGGTTGTTCCAAAGTCAAGACTTAAGATTAAAGTTGACCAAGCATTTTCCAGCAGGGCTTCTCCACTATGGAACAACCTGCCTGCGATAAAAGAAAAAAAAACAGAATGAGGGAGAACATTTAAATCCCTTTAAAGTTACAGACTTTAAAGACTTGGTTTACAGACTTGGTTTTATGTGATGTCATCTAATTTGGTTTTTTCTTCTCACAGATATTTTACCTTCCTTGTACTTTTTTTTTTAAACATTTCATTTTCTCTCATTCTTTCTCTTGCTTTTATTCCCTTTTAAATTCAATTTACTTTATTGCCCTCTTGGCTATTTTCAATCTTTATGGCCTTCCTTTCTTAAATGCTTGGATGTTTTGCTGTTTTTATTGGATCTTGTTCTCTTTTTGTTATTACATTTTACTGCATTTAACCTCCTTTAATTGTTTTTATCTCTCGTTGTATTCATTTCTCTTTGCTCTCTCTTTTAATCGCTCATGTCTTCTTAAATCTTTGGTCCACTCTGTCTTACCTTTAGTAGCTAGGTTTCTGTGTTGCCTGAGATCCTATGGTTTTAATGATACATATGATTTCATGTGATGTCTTAGTTTGCATGGTATCTTATATGTCTACATCTATTGACATCTATGACATCTAGGTTTGCATGACATCTGGGTTCGTATGGCGTATGAAGTTGATGGCTTATTATTTCAGTCAGGTTTTTGTTCAGACTCTTGAATTGCTTAAGTTCTGACACAAAGATGAACATTAAAGGTTTTCAAGGTGCAAAGTCAAGGTTGTGGTGATATAAAATCTTGTGGGCACAATATTTCATAAAAGCACTAAGGGATTTTTGTCAAAGTTGACAAAAACCTGAACTTGGACTTGAATTTGACCTGATTAGATTTTGTAGAACAACACTTGTGTAGCTTGAAATTTCTACTAATTGCCACAAAAACCACCCAGCCCTCCTCTCTGACCCAGCACTGTGCTTTCACTGTCAGGCAATTGAGTCAAATGTAGCCAAAACGAATGTCTTTCACTTAAACACCTCATTCCAGATTATTCTGTGTTAATAGCAGAATGTGTGAGAGAGATTGGCAGGGCATAGACAATAGTTTAGCCTGTTTGTCTTTCCCATTATTTTGATTTTCCTTACAAAATCTGATGATTATTTTATGTCTGAATTTCCTCCACGTGTCAGAAAGATGGGCCAAGGTTTCATTTTCAATGTGCTTTTTCGTTGTGTTTTTCTCTTATAATGGGGTTTCATGGGATTTTTGTGTTCACACTGGTCTGAAACAGTGCTAAACAGCCTTGAATTTAATAAGCTCAGAACAGAGACTGGAAGCCAGGGCCACTGGTGAAGTGGCTTACAATGTGCAAAAGAATAAGGCCGTATAATTACCTCCCTTCCTTTCAGTTTCTCACCTGTTTGTCTGTGACTGCTTCATAATTGATAATACAGAGTGTTATTATTGAGCCAACTGGGCTTTAGCTAAGGTAAAGTAGCGGTGGCATTTTGACAGCGGCTATGCTCACAGACTTTTTAACAACACAGCTTTCTTCCAATTATTTCAAGCCTTCCCAAACTAACGGCAATCATCAATTCTCCAAGGTCAGCAACGTGTGAACATTTTTTTTATTTACAATCATCACCAGCAGCAAAGCGATGATCACTGACTAATGGATCTGTTGGGTTCAGCAGAGCTTGTTTCTAAATTTAGGAACTGATGACTCACGCAGTGAAGTCATATTTACAGTACCAGAGAAAAATACAGGTTTCTCATATCTATCCTTAAAAAAGAATAATAGTTTTTTCACTGGATGCTTTCATAAGTGGCTATAAATCCAAATTAAGGAAAAATAATTGGTAAAAGGTACTGCCACAGGTCTTTGCTGATCCCTGGTCATCTTTTGCACCATTTCTGGGGGACAATACTTTGAAATATTGACTCTGAATGTGTTCAGGCTGAAAGTATTATCATAGCTGTAAAGTTTGGTGATGACTGAAATCAGCACTGCTGAGTTATAGTTAAATATATTTTTGGCACAAGGCCAAGAACAGTCATCCAACGTTGGTGGCTTATTGTGAACGTGAAAACTCAAGCTTAAGATCTCTAACTTGTCTAGAAAAAGGAAAAAAACATTCTGGAGTTAATTGGTTCAATCCTGTCAGGGTTTATGATTCAGATTTGACAACTTTAAATTGGCCAAAATTTGACCTTCACCTGCCCTGATCTCACTTCCTGAACATTTTACAGGATGGTCTCAAGAGGATTTTTTGTTTGTCCAGACATGATACAAATTTGTACCAATTTTTATGCACACAGGTCAAACCTGTGGGTTGGGGTCCTGATTACCAGTTCTTCATCAGGGTGTGAACCAAGACCCTGTGTGGTCGAAACCGGTCGGCCTTCCTTTTGATTTTATTGTTTTATTAGACATGCCCTGAAACATTAAAGGCTTTTAACCAAACCCTTGACTCGAGCGAGTGTGCCTGAAGATAGCCCTGGTGCCTTCTCCCTTTTTTCGACTAAATACGCGTCATTCTTCGAGAGAACCTGTCTTTAATCTGGAGTTTACCACACAACGAGAGCACACGGATCATCTCTTCTTTATGCCATAAACTGGTTGTGGCTACAGAGTGCACAACACAAATTTCTCCAGCAGGTGTCATCTTTGGGTTCAGACAGTGATGAAAGTTTATGGACATTGTTGGAATCTTGTATGTGAGGAGTAAAGAAGACCCTTACTGAATGTAAAATAAACCATCCATGGAAGAAAGAAAATACTGGACCGTCTTATTTAACAACAAAACACAGGATTGATACCACAATATATGCATCAATTAACCAGGGAGCCCTCAACAGCTTTAGGTTTTGGCTTAGCCACCAGAATGTAATTATTTTACAAGCTTACATTGTATTTCAAACATTTCCTTTTTGTAAATCACTCTCCAATTAAAGTTGTTTGTGTTTGGCTTATTTTTGAGTATCATCTATTCATCTTTGCAAAATATTTTGGACAAGTATGAGTAAGAAAGATGCATATTGTTACGGGGAATAAATGGGAATACTTATATAAGTAGTAACCTTGATGCCTTTTTTAATAACTGTTGGTATTAAAACGCTCATATATAACATCTATCCCATGTGCAATTCAGCATAAGTGACTCAAAATTTAAATAAAAGAAAAAAAATCAAATAGACATTTTCTTTTCTTTACATGCAGTAAAGGTAAATAATTCATTTTTGATATACTGTAAACAACTGATGTGTCTCATAAGTATAAAATTGACTTTCTCTTCTCATCCCTTCTGAGCTAATATTGGCTCTCCAGAGCTGAGGTGGGTTGAAACACATGACAGTAAATCAGGTGAGTAAAGCAGGATTTACATAATTTCAAAGCAAACCTGACAGAATCAAACAAAGACATCCTATGGTTCAGACTAAAAACTGAAATAGCATCTCTGTTTAGCTTCTGGCTATTTACATGGGTTAGAAATCTTTTAATCAGTGTCAAATGCTGCAAAGTCAAAAAGTAGGAAAACAAATCAAAGTAAACTTGTTAAAGTTAAGCATGCCTCATTTAATTATTAAATGTAGGTCAATGAAAATGCTTGTTGAATTCACATGAAAAGAACATTTTCTACTCAAGTATTACTTATCAGGTTCATCTCCCCTCAGCTGGACATACATCAAGAGACCTCAATGGCATTCTTGCAGAGAGATTCAAACCTCATTCTCTATTCAAACTCCACACTTAACTAACGCCTCTGCATTTTTTCACAATTCCCAGCAGATGCCTTTCTTGTAGTACTCAGCTCAGAATGCAAAGCAAGAGGCACGGGAGCTTTTTGCAGATGAACAGAGGTTTAAATATAGTACTAAGGCTTGTCTCGGTATACTCTTAAAATTACGTCTTTGAAGGACTCTTCATTATTGGGAGATACGGCTAATGGCGGAAGTCTGCATTTTCTGAGTGCTTTTCTAGGTTCATATTGTAGCAAGCGGTGATGAGGAATGGCTCCCAGACAAGTTGAATGAGTTTGACAAGCTCTTGCACAGGAAGCATGCGCAGCTATTATTTATTCTGAACCACAGATACAGTCACATACAGACAGGCTGGTCTGCAACATTGATCCCCTCACTCATGGTGTCACACTTCAAAAAAAACTTCTCACTAAAACACAAACTAATAAACTAAACATGCATAATTACAACTTCTCAATGAACATGAACATTATAAAAACAGTAGAAGAACAAATTCTTACACACAAAGCACTCCCAGAAGTCCCTGCTCCAGGTAACTGCTTCCTGGATTGCCACAATATATTTTTATGTAAGTTAAACTTAGCATTGTTATTTCATACAACTTAGACTTCATTTATGTGAACTAATGATTTTTAGTAAAGACTACTAATATACACTTAACATGCCTACTGCATAAAATTAAGGTTCTATGTTAATACAACTTAACCTCTTTAGTATCAGCTTGTGTAAAAACTAAAGTGGTATAAGGCAATCGGTTTACTCGTGCTTATTAGTAATGTCAACTTATTCGGGTTTAGAGTGTTGTCACACATAGATCTCAGTGTTTCCACATGTTAAAAGCAACCTTACCCCAACATATCTAGTGGGTTAAGACACAAAGTTTGGAATTCACTTTACAGGGACTTTAACATACATCTTCATGACAAACAGTAGGTACTTACTGTACACACTTCTAGTTCAAGGTGGTATTTATGTCCATTAACACATATAGGGCTTTTAGACACACATGGTTCTGGCTCTGGCTCCATTCTGGAGTCTCAGAACCTTGGTGCTTTCTGGCGAACCAGCCTGTGTTCACACCAGTTCAAGTGGAACCAAAGTGGGAGGATATGATGGGCATGTGTCACCACAGCCAGCTCCACTTTTGTCCAAGTCTTTCTTGCCGTCCCGGTATTCCTTCTTCAGTTTCCTGAGTTTATTAACTGTTTGGTCTGGTGTTCAGGCACAGCCTTCTTTATCTCTTCTGTAAGTCCGGCATATAACTTGCTCTTCCTTGTACTAATCTCCAACTTCACCTGGAATTCTGTCCATGCCCAGAACACAAACAAACATTTTGTCTCCTCAGCAGACCACTCTTCTCCATTTTCCACTCGTCTTCACAACCTAGAATATGACACACCCACTGGCGACGTCACAGTTCACAAGGGAGAACCAACTGTTTTTTAGTTCCAGCTGAGAACCAACTTTTCAGGTTCCGAAACCAATTTTTTTCCAGTTTTAACGTGCCAGCCAGTTCAAAAATAAGTTCAGGGACCGGAACCGGCACGGAACCCTGCCGGTCTGAAAGGACTAACAGAGATGGAGAGTCTAAGTGCAGGGTAATAATGTTGGGACTTCATACAGCTAGTTGTAGGATTGCAATGTGTGAAGGGCTATCAACAGTAACACAGATTGAAAATAATGCATGTATCTGTATATTCATAAATGTTTCATGAATAGGGATGAGTATCAAAATCTGTTAACAACATGGTACCAACATCAACACATCCAATACCTACTGAACCAAATTACAAGACAGATTTCAGTACTTAGCTCTCCACAGTCACTCCAAAGGAAAGGCATGAAATACGTTATGTGAAGAAGTTACACCTGTTTCCTTTACTAACATTTCCTCCTGGCATCTTACTGCTGAATCATTCACAATACAGATACAGCTTTTATTTAGCTGCTGACTTTTAAAACACTTTTTTTCTCTATAGATTGAGGCACCAGTACTTTTTATAAAGTATTAATTTAGCACTGGTATCAGAAAAAACACAAATGATACCCAACCCTACACAAGAACAAGGTTGAATAGTAATTAAAAAAAAAAAAAAAAAGCTCAACCATTATTTCAAACAGAAATGTCCTCTCTTTTCATGCACTCAGTGACTAATGCAGGGAAATACTAGCTTTTATGGCTTCCAACTTTGCTTGTAACACCATCCTATACTCTTACTAGAAAAAGATTGAAAAAGATTGATTCTTGGAAATTTGTCTGTTCCTGAACAGAGCTGAGACTCACATCCTTTTCAGCTGAATCCTCTTCAAAGCACTAATGCGCCTTTACTTATCTTTTCCTTTTGTTTTGATTTGTTTACATTTCAGGCTGACATAATCATGATTAAAGACTACTGAAATTATCCGATTTGTGTGATATGCTCGACTTCACAGGTATTTCTGCACAAAAACAACTCACGATGAGAAAGAAAGAGGGGGAAAGCCTGCCAAAAAACTCTCAGCAGCTGCACTGCTAAACAAGTACCTGTCTCCTCTTTACAGCACTAACCAACTGCTATTGGCTCTAATCAAAGTGGACTGCTGATTAAATGAAAACAGATTGTGGCCCCATATTTTCTGCTGTTTCCAGATCGCGGGCGTTGACAGCAGGGAGCCTGCATCTCAAGCTCATTTGCTGATCCTGCTGTATCCTCACTCTCTTAAAACCTAGGCCATTTAAATTGGCAAGGGATACGTGTGTCTCTGAAGGCTCTGGGCCAAACCTTTGAGGTAAAGCTCCGGTCTCACTAGACCCTGTCCGCCTGTCAAAAGCTGCACCTCACTCTCCCCATCTTTTTTTTCTTGTGGATTTCAAAAAGATGGGATCCTTCAAGCAAAACGACTCAGATTGCTTGAGGTTTATTAAAGGAGCTTTTTCCTGAGAAGAGATTTTCATGGAAGAAAGGTGAACTTGTTGTTTGATACTCCACCAATAAATCAGTTATATTTGATTTACAGCAGCATAGTTTTCATTTAGAACAATGAAGCTCATAGCCCATTCAAAATAAGCTTATTCTAGACACTTAGATATCTTCATCGTATTCTAATCTTTGATCAACTCCTCAGTGTAAACACCAGCCTTCCTGGTGCAGCTACTTGCTGCCTAACTGAGGGGAAATATTCACAATTTTCCAGAGGAGTCAGGTCAGCCATGACCCGTGTTTCTTAAACTGAACCGTGAGCAAAGAACCTGTCATCATCACAACCCTAAGATGCTTCACTAGTGGCAAGAAGCACAGCTGTTGTCCTGAGATCGTTATTTGTCAGATCTTTGTATTGATGAGATTTTTATAATTGTCATATCTATTTCTTTTTCTGGTGTGACTTAACAGTGACTGGATCAATACTTTCAAGACACAAAAAGATCATTTTTGTTGAATTTGTTGTTGTTTTGACAGTACATTTAAATCATAAAGTAAAAAAATTACATGATGATCTGTGAGCCCACAAACTTCACTCCATCTGACTTAATGTTTGGCAGATAAATGGTATTCCAGGTGTGTTATACACCCATGAGGGTTGGACATTTTTGTGGGTTAATACAGTATAATCTATCAATCAATCAATCAATCAATCAATCAATCAATCAATATACTTGGGTGACTGTAATTATACCTAAATATGGCCTTGGGAAAAAAGAGAGGGAAAGGGACTAAACTTTCACCTGGGTGAGTCAATCAACTTTATTTTCTTCATTGATCTGATCCACAGTGAAAGACACCACTCATGCTGAGAGTGTTACTGTCTGCTGCCTTTGAAAACATCACAAATCCCAGAAACAATCAAACAATAGACAGGAGGCAGTGCCGAAAGTTCCTGCATGGTCTGATAGTTTATAAATTATCATGTCTGTTGAGAAGAGCTCACCAACTGACAGCTCAGAGAAATAATTTTGAAAATCCCCATAAAACATGGGACTAGAAAGGAAACAGCTGTATCTTAGGCTATGACAATGCTCACATGGCACTGCATTTAGAGCAGGCCCGCCTACAGAACTGGCTGGGCCCCTGAAAAACTCAGAGAATGGGCGCTCCCTAGATGTGTTAGTGTGCCGGCTAAAAAAATTATTTCATGCCACTTTTTAACCCCTTTTTGTCAGTGTTTCTGAACATTTAGCCACATTGTGTCCATGTTAACCTGTTTTTGCCACTTCTAATTGTTGCCGTTTTTTTAACTGCTTTTCACAATTTTTTTCACCCTTTGTGCCCCTTTTTAACTTACATAACCCATATTTTCAACTTTATTCCATTTTCCCTTATTTAACCCATTTTTGCAACTGTGTTACTTTTATTCACCACTTGTTTCTGCCAATTTTTGCCACTTTTAAACAATTTTTACCCATTTTTATCTTTATTTGGCAATTATTTAGTAAAGTTAAGTTATTCCTGACGTTTGTGCATATTATGGCTTAGCTATGAAGTCTGACACTACTTTCCAAATGGTGTAGTTCAATGTGCCAATCCACATTGTTAACATTACCAAATAAGGTAATTCTGCTTAAGTAAAGGGGTTTACATTTTGAAGAAGGCTATATTGTACAACAGCATAAATTAAAAAAATGTTTGTTTGATCAGAGTGGTTATTATTCAGGTTAAAAATAAAATATGGTTATCAAAGATTAACTTTGTTATGGATTGTGATTTTCTTGACCTCCATGGACCCCCAGT
The DNA here is from genome assembly GCF_018320785.1 of Cheilinus undulatus. NCBI lineage: Eukaryota > Metazoa > Chordata > Actinopteri > Labriformes > Labridae > Cheilinus > Cheilinus undulatus. Next base: position 27,821,432 of record NC_054869.1, on the reverse strand, counting down.
TTGGCTGGGCCCCAGAAAGCTTTCCCCTTTGCCTCCCCCTAATAGGTGGCCCTGCGTTAGAGCCAATCATAAAGTAAACAGGTTATTCAGAAAGATTCTGACAAAAATGAAAACGCCTCCTCCGTTGAATGAGTAACCAGAGCAGAGGTCTTGCTCTGGGCAGTGATAAAAATACACTCATGCTTTGCTACAATTAAAGGAGCGCATATCAATCATGTAAATTCCATAAAGGATTTTGTGGCTTTCATGGGGGGGGGGGGGGGCGCAGTTTTGTCAAACAGATCTTAATTGTTCATGTTTGTATTAATGTTAAATTTTATTTCTAGGTATTTTTATATCAGTGATCAATACAATAAGTAACACAATTCTACAAGTCTGTTACATCACTGACTGAAAGGTCTCCAGTGTCTACATCTGTACTGCTTCTCTTTAAAACCACTGTGCATGCTGTTACAGAAAAAAAATATTTGTAAATAATGGTTAACGGGAATTAAGACGGTCTCATTTGTCAAAACTGTTTTTAAACATGTAAACTATAAACCAAAAAGCTAAAGATACACAGGTGAATGAATGGAAGTTTGTAATGACCTTGCCTGAAAACAACAGGCAGTAAAATGATGAGCTCCAAAAGGAGCACTTACCTTAGCATGGACGGCGTAGGAGGCAAGGAGCACAGAGGCCTCAGGTGGACAGTGAATCTCCTCCTCTAAGATCTTCTTCTTCACCTGAGGAATGACGACATATACTCATCATAGAGGCACTGCTATTTTTGCTTTGCATGTATCCACCTCAATTACAGAATGTTCTTCACTGAACCATGCCTGATACACAAACTAGTTCCTTCATCAGTAGAGCAAATGGAAAATGTTTTTACACATTGCTTGGCTTTAAGTTTATAATATCCATTCCTTGTCTTCTGTTTGAGTATTATATCTCCTTTATATTGATTTTTATGAGAGGTTAAAAATGAATTCAGAGTGATGAAGGACATGAATCAGATTGACAGTTGATAGTACTGGACACAGTCACAATGAAAAAAATGATACCTTAAAGAGAAGAGTGACAGAGTGAATTTCTGACAACGGTGCTTCTGACAGTATAAACCTTTGACAGCCTGTATTTGTCAAAACACAGTGTTTTGGGTTGAGATTTAAAAGCTACAATTTCTAGTTAATATAAGATACATAAACTTCTTAGTACTTCTGCTACAATGCACTGGTACTCTCACATTTCAGAGAATTCTGGAAACAGGGCAAACAGGGAAAACTTTGCTGAATAAATACTGTAGGACTTAAGTATCATAGCCACAAAGGGACCTATTAGATACTGAGCCAGAAGCTACAGTATGTTCCCAAGCCAACATTAGTTCATATGATCGTTAAGCTGCTCCAGTTCTGCGACTCAGCAGAGCATTATAACATGACAGAAAAGTGTGAGTCCCAGAAAAGCCCCAAAACCATAATTGAAGCAGAACACCATCCACTTCTATACAATCCCTGCTTTTTGTGAACCCACAGGACAGCAGACTCTGTGTGCATAAATCAGAAAGAGCGACTAAGTTAGAAAACAGGCTTGATGCTCAGTGTGTTGGCTAAACTGTCATGGATCATCACAGCAATAACATGAATTCTTAAAAAGAAAGTGGCAATCCCCTTTAACAAGCTCCCTGCAGATTAAAGTGCTACATCTCACCAGGTGTCACTACCAGCATTCACTCACCTGCCAAAATAATTGAATCTCAAACCTGCAGAAACTCCATTTTGAGCAAAAACCTCAGATTGTAAGGTTAGACGGAGAAAACATGCATTCAAACCAAGCTGTGGATGCAAATGGGAAATTTAATGCTACAAAAATGATCAGTTGTGACGCCAGTCTTGCTGTCTTCTCTTGTTTTGAACTAACCAAGGTGGATAACCAAAAGGTGACAGCCCCTAATCGTGGTGAGTACAAAGGGCCGGGGCTGCAATCTGGTTTACAAATGAGACTGTGTTCCTGCCAAGATTGCAGGATGAGGTGAGGAAGAAGTGCATGTGTCTGTTTGTGCAAGTGAGGGGTATGTGTGTGTTTGTATCCGGGTCGGTGATCATTTCTGATAAGCGCTAATCCAGCTGTCATGTGGGTGACACTATCTGCACAGAGGCCAGCTCCAGACATTATGTGAATTAATGAGAGCAGAGTAATAAGGAGACAGGCGATACGAGGCGCAGCACATTTGTATTCTTCTTCCCTTGTAGCTGTGTACCACTCTAACTATGCCATTTGTCGGCTCTAGTCTTCTTTTTTTAAACGAGGCTCCCCCCTGAAATAAAAAATAGTTTCAACTACCTCTAAATGGATTAGGGACACAGAGAGACTTTTTCTAAGTATTAAGTAGATAAGTGCGTCTATCCAAATGTGGAGGACCACTAGCTCTGTTGCCTGCCTTATTACTGAACCAATCACAATGGGATGGATATGAAAGGAGACAAGAATCCCACTGAGGATATGTCATTAACTCAGATTGTTCAGCCAATAACTAAGCTCTTAAAGTCTAATGAGTAATTGATATATGTGGCTGGAAGCACTGGACGATGGAAGTACACGGTAACAAAGCTCATATCTTGAGTGGTGCGATGGGCTCAACAGGAATTCCCCGGAGAGTATTCAGTGGAAAGAAAGTACAGCGGTAAATGTTGTACATTGATTCCACATGGCTGCACACAACGAGACCAGGACAAAACTGTACGAGAGGGCTCTGCTCAACAACTTGTCAGAATGTCTGTAGTCACGTGCCCCCTGCTGGCATTAGATCAGATTTGTCAGGAAGCTGTGGATGTAGACGGTCAGCCAAATGTGCTGCAGGCAAGGTCAATTTGTTGTTTTTAGATTCACATTTGCATTTAAAAGGCTTTCAACATTCTCCTTACTTTAAGCAATGAAATGACATTTGCAGTCCAGAGTGAAATATTACAATGGCTTTCCAAAAACGCTTCCTGAAAAAGACAGCAATTCAAATCACATTCATAACACTATTAACTACATTTGAGCCCAAAAGTTTTATAGTGCTTTAATTGAGTCTAAATCTTATTTCCTTCAACACTCAATTTGAACCAAACATCTGCAGAAATAATGGTATTCCTGTTTGCCTCAGCAGTGCTATGTACTGAAGTGCCAACTAAAAAACAAAATGCACTGAAGAAAATATTTACAATGTTTCAATGTTTGATTATAGACAAAAAAAATTGATATTCCATTTTTTTAAGTTACAAAACATGTTTATTAATACAAGTTCTTTAAAAGAGAACAATCTGAAACATTTAAAATCTGAATCATTAGGTTCAACCAGGAAGAAACAAGAAATCAGAACTGTCCAAAGAAAGTGTAATTTGTGCAACTCTACTCTCAAGTGTCAAATAAAACTGTTTTCAAAGAATCATTTTAAAAGCTACAATATGTTGATTTTTGCACAGAAATGACTATATTAATTAAAAAGATAACTAATCCTATGTTATATCCATTCTTTAGTTGAGGTCTTACCTTACCTCAAATGTCTCTAACAGTTTTCAAAACCAGAGATATTCTTGATTTTTACAACAGTAATAGGAAATATCTCCCAGTGGTGGCTGACATCAGTTGCTTGCCATAACAAGTTACATAGATAGAATCAGTGCAAGACAAAAGATAAAAACAACAAGAGATAAAGCAATGGCAATGTCCCCATGTGAGACATAATAGGAAAGCATTCAAGGACCAAAGAGATCTAGAAAGAACGTAAAATAAAAGAAGTCTGCGACGTATGGAGGAGCAAGGCCAAGTAAAGCTTTACTTTTTCTCCAATGCCCTTGGGGTGGCACCATCATGCACCCCATACGAAAACTATTGGGTACTTGAACTCATTTATCCTTCAGCTATCAGGCTGCTAAATGCTGAAAGCTGAATAGTGGATGCTATCATGCTTACTTTAAGTCTCAGGTGCGTCTTACTTGTTCAATGCGTTTCTGGTATTGTATTTATTTATTCATAGTGCTCCCATGTTTTCTGCTAGTCTGCTGGCACTGACATGTGAATGTGGTGGTCTACATGCTACTGTGACAGTTTTGCTTTTTTGTTTTCCCAATTGTTTCAGTTTCTTTAATAAGGGGTGATAGACTGTAAAACTGAATTGAAAGTTGAACTGAAAGTTGTCTGAATCTGAATAAACAACTGAAAAAACTTATCAATTAAACTGAAAACAAATCAATTCAAAAAGAAACAGGCAGCCAGTGCAAAGACTTTAAAAATGGATTTGTGTTATCATGTGTTTTTTGGTTAAAACTCTTGCTGCAGCATTTTGTGAAAGCTGTAGTTTTTTAAATGACCCTTTGGGAAGCCCAGTTAAAAGGGAATTACAGTAATCTTAACAGCTGGTTATAAAAGCATGAATTTCAATAATGGCGTATTTCTGTATTAAAAAGGTTCTAACTTTAGCTAATTTTCTGAGATGGAAGAATGGCGTTCCTATTGCCTCATTAAAATGTGGTACATAGTAGGTCACTACTCAACACATACTTAAAATATTTTCTTTGTAAATTTTTTCAGCAATTGCCAATAAGAAAACACGTTTAAGAACAAAAACACAGCTGTCAACTAGAATGACAGGAATCCAAAGATTCTCATTAGAGGCATGCTGATTTTCATGTGTTGATAGATATGATTTAGCCTTACTTCTGACTACAATGTGCCATCACAGGCATAAATTGTACAGAAATTCTGGCAAAAAAGTAACAGCTGTTTCAGACTAAGTGCATGTTTACTGTGTGACTGCTGTGGCATGTGTCCACTCGAGCTGTCACAGCTTTCATACCAGGCATATGTGTGCTGCGTGTTTTACCTCAATTCACTCAGAAACACATGCTGTACATTTAACCATTTTAGTGCAAAATGCACATAAAGTTTTACTTGGCAGAGCTGTTCCCTGGGTGAGTTAAGCAGCATGCGTTGACTTCCACGGAAGCACATGACTAAAAAACCCCAATGCATATTATTAAATACAATAAAATTGGTTCAAGAGCAATGATGCAAAGTAGCATGAATGTGAATGAGGGTGTGAATAGCTTTATACTATAAAGGAGGAGTCTGGGGTAGTGGAGGTGAAGCTCTGTCAGCAGCAGCAGCAGTGTGGTGCATCAGCATTGATGCAAGCAGGAATTGGTGAGAAGTACATCATATTCAAATACACTGCTGTGTTGAGAGAAAGAGATGTGATTGGCTGCAGGAGCTGGGAGGTGATAATTGGGATCAGCTGACTGTCAGCTGATCACAGCTGGGCATATGACTGCTGTGTCCTGCATGAACTAACGCCAAGCTTTGTTAAATCGACCTACAAGTGACGATTTATTGTAACTGAGCCAGAAATATATTCAGTATAAAGGCATTCTTAACAAACATGGAGTTTCTCCAAAATCAAGTCTTACTTTGAAGAGCACAAAGCAGGAGTGTAATCGAGCTGACTATTTTGGACAAGAGAAATATGTGACTCGTGAAACACGGTGCTCAAGCTGGCATTCTGAAAGCTAAGACTTGTTAACATGTTCGCCAAAAATGCAAACTGTATCATGACACAGCCTTTATGCAGGCACCATGTATCCAGTATGAGACGGCCTTAGCATCTCTATATCTAGGGTCAAAAAACAATTTGAAGTTTAATATTTCAGTGACTAAACTGATACAAGCTGATCTAACCTAGAAAACCTCTTTTCACAAATGAGCTTGTGAAAGTTTGTGAAATTTGAGAGTCTGTGTCTGAAATCTTTGGGAGTTGCTCATTTAAAAGAGGCAAAAACTGACATATAAGACTCCAAGTTCATAAATGAGTAATGGGGCCCAATTCTAAGGTGACAGTTTTTACCTCATATCAATGTTGTGTGTATTTGGAAGAAATTAGGGTATAAATAAAAGAAAAGAGAAGAAAATTCCTGGCAAGCAGAGAGAAACTGCGTAAAAAGCTTACAAGAAACAGTCTCAATAAAGTATGGGTAAAAATGTTGTCTGTTTGTGTTCACAAATGCATCAGCTCACCCTAAAGAACTTCAAGGAAATTTTATGGAGTTTTGTGCATGTTTGAAAAAGGGCTTAAGCTCATTGACAAAACAGATGGTTGTTATTACCTGCAAGAAGAAGAGATGCTGTGTGATATCTTGCACTAGCTCCTCTTCAGCGTTTTCAGGGTAAAACTTCGCCAGAAAGTGAAGTGTCAGTGGTTCTTCTTTTGGCACCTCTTGATCCAGAACCTACAATACATACATGAAGCAAAGAAAGAAGAAACATTTGTACAGTGGAGAAATATAATCCATTTTACCTTAGCTACATATTGAAAGCAATCTTTGCATGGCTTTACATTGTCATGACTGTTACGGCCATTAATCATGACGATGACTCACCTTCTTTTCCATCTTGAGCCAAGCCACCGTATCTTTGATGTTATATCGAAGCCCAAAAAACCAGGTCTCCCTGAGTCCCAAAGTCCGGCACACCAAGTCAAAAAGGTCTTTTCCTTTCCACTTAACCTGAAACACACAGATGTTTGGGTAATATATAATTTACTCCAAAATAAAACCATAAAATGCTAAATTACTTAAAAAACAATTTCCTTTACTGATACTGAGAGAGGAGTCATGCTGCAGCAGAAACAAAGCTTCGTATTAGTTTTTAAATCAGCAAATGCCAGAAGCATTCTATTCTTTTAAGCCTTTATAAAACCTACTAATTAGCTTCTCAATGCATTCTGTCATACAAGCATTTCCAATACTGACTCTGTCTTTTGTTAAAGGCACAATACATGGTCCTCTATCTCAGCTGAGGTGCATCAGGCACATGTATCCAATGTAGACACCTATCATAATCAGCCTCCAAGGTTGCTAAGGGTGCATGCTTCTGTCAAGTGCATTCAAGGTTGGTGTTTTTCAACCTGCAAAAAGTTAGATACCAGCATATAATAACAACAACTTTAAACCAAAAAAAGAAAACATTTTGTAAATGAGCAAGTGTCCTTAAATGCTATTTCTATAACCATAATTCTTTACAATTACCGCCCTAACACAGAAATTAGAAACCTGCAACTAACATTATGCTGCTCTGTGTAATTACCACTTCAAACTTTACTGGGTACCTCCCCTTTAAATACAGATGTGGTGTTTGCAAAGAACTCTGATGCCTTTTAGTGGTGGTATAGCACCAACAGTCATACAGTAGACCAAAAACACAGCTAAAGGCCAAAAATATTAAACATTATAATCATATGTGGTGTTTTATTCACCCAGCAATCAGCAAGTTTTATGCTGCTGTGAGATTTGTAACTGATTCCAAATAGATAAAGTCTGCAGGGTAGATTCGCCACACCACACAGATTTACTCATAGTTACTTGCTGCCATCTTGCGTGGAAAAATGAAACTCTCATATGTCTTATGAGCATCATCATTGCTACTAAATGAACTTACATAGAAAATAAATCAATTATCATTACAGATCAAGCGTCTAATACGGTTATTACAGTATCACAATACTTGAAAACTGTTTGTTTTGTTAGGATGAACACTTAATTGTACTTCATGAAGCACTGATTGCCACTACAAATAAAATCCTCGGTTTTAACACATAAACTCACCTCGCAGCTGAACTCCATGTCTGACTCCATGGTGCAGATCCTGACTTTAAAAGTCCTGGCTTGTTTTCGCATCATTGAGTTAAATCCCATTTTTGCTGCTAATGCACTTGCCATGGCGACGACTTTGTTAACTCACAATTAAATTACTAAAAGTTCTTAACTCCTCTAAACTGAGCGCACTGTCAAAGCATTATGGCAAATATACTCTGTAGCGTGGTTGAGCTTTTTCGGCATAACTTAGTTATACAATTAAATGGACAGAGATGCATGTGACTGTCCACCTTTCTATTCTATCAATGGATAGATGCCTAAAAGGAAGTGCCTTCAAAGTTATCATGAAGGCTGCATTGGTGTATAAATATGACATGAACATCAGTTATTTTTATCATTTTCACACTACCAAAAACATTATCAACAACTGCGCTGAGCACGACCTGGTAAACATGCTTCCTACTAACGTAAACTTGCGTGAAGTTAACAAGCGTCTAAGGTAGCTGGCAATAACAGCAGAAACGCTTATCTGGTGTTTGACTTATAATTCGCGGTCGTAAAAAAGTAAAATCCGCTGAAGTTTATGTCTGTCCAGAAAATTTTTAGTCTTCTTGACAGTTTAAAACACTGGAGATCTTCCACAAAAACTATCCTGGGAAAGAAACGCTTGGTAACTGCGGCTAACCATTTGTTAGCTAGCTATTTCACCTCAATGCTAGCAATGCTGCATTCACGTACTGTGTAGAAAAATGTAATAACATTATTGTAACACTCATTGTTAACTCTAAGAGACTAAATGATTATCTAGAGTCTTCTCAAAACTGTTGGCAACATAAACACGAACCTAAATATTCTAGGTTTTCTCAAATAATATTCAAACGTTTTGCTTTATTTTGTGGTATGACATCTTTGCTGCTGTATCTTCTTTATCCATTCAGATGGTTTACTCTGACTATTATTCTCGTGAAAAAAACTCTCGTGAAAAGATAATTTCCACTTTAAATAATTAACTGCGTAACTAAGTTCACCGTTTCATACAATTTAAATGGTAAAAAAACAAAACATGCAGTTTCCCATAATATTGAAGGCAGCGTAGTTTCCTAATTCTTCTCGACATAACAACCAATCATACTGCGCTGTATTTTACAGACTCTGCCCTTAGCTCTTCCCCCTGCGCCATAAAGAGGCGGGGTGTTAGCAATGAGGTAATCGGGGTAAACAGTAAAGATGGCGACGTCTGTAGCCGGAGAGGGGCATCCAAGTCTAAATGGGATTATATCCGACCCCCAAACAAAAAATCTCGCCGACTTGCCAACCGAGTTGCTCGAACACATTTTGTGCTTCCCTGTCCTCAAACATGTCGACATTTGTAACGTTTCCTGCTGCTGCAAGCGGCTACACGACGTTTGCCATGGAAGGGGAAAGGTCTGGGGACATCAGTACAAACTCAGGTGCTTTGATTTTCTTGTGGTATTTTAGGAGTTATGGCATCTTATTTGTGCTTCTCTGCTTTCAGTAAGATCACTATCTTGTTAATTTTTTATTGTTCATAGCCCTAAATCTCTCCGTGTCTACTTGAGGGTGGGTTCGTTTAGTGCGAGCTCACCAGCTGTCAACCGTTGACAATTTGCTGATGCACCAAATTCATCATAACGCCAGGGCCAGTGTGGAGCTTTAGCTCTGCACACAGGTCTGGTCATAATAAAGCTTAGCATGTAGATCCTTCACAAGTTGCATGTTGTACTCTATTTTACACCGAATAGCCCACAATGAATCTGTGTGACCTTGAATGTTTGATGTAGCTTGTGAACTACAGGAAAGTGCAGCTCTTGCCAAAAGCTGAGCCCTCCTCCTGACTGGGTTGGCTGGGACTCTCCTCTTTGCCTTTCTTTGTGAAAAGAGCAAAACATATTTGCAGCAGAATTATAAATAGTTAATGTGACATTTTAGACGTGTACTGCATTGAGTGATGGGCTACTAAACCAATTTTAGATGATACCTAAATGTGCGATGAAACATTTAACACAAGAGCTGCTCAAATCATAATATGCAAGAAGTAGACTACAATTTCTTGTTCACAGGGATAACGAGAGAAATAAAAGCATTATCCAAAAAACTCTTAACCTTATAATCTTCAATAACAGGATCTTTTCTTAGTATCTGTCTCAAAAGGTCAGTACTGAACTTTGAAAAAAGAGCTGGAATGATTTACAGAAAGTCCTACGGCTTAGCGAGCTGGTCTAACTGGATACTTTTAGGAGGAGCTTGGTTGACTTGAAGGCAGAGACATCTGACTACAGATGTTATGAATTATGTGTTTTGATTGTTTTTGAATTTTCAAATACCTGCTTTTTCTCTGTTTTTTCTTGTCCTTCAATGTATTAATTGTTTTTTTAAATTTCATTTGTATAGGTGCTAATTGTTTGTCTGTAACTTTGTAATTTAACTGTGCTGCTTCCTATCTTAGAAGGCACTCTTGAAAAAGAGATTTATAATCTCAATGTGTTCTTTTTCCTGGTTAAACAAAATTTAAATTAACACACACACACACACACACACACACACATATATATATATATATATATATATATATACGGATGTGCTTACAAATCTTTCTTTCCTGGAAAAATTTTAAATTTTTTGGATCCAGACAAATGGCACATCATCATGGTTTGAATCACATTTTTTCTGGAAGGAAAACAAAAGGTCATTATAACATCCTAAACAGCATATATGATGCACATTACACCAGTAATAGTGCACAAATATTCACAAAAGTTATTCTTTATGTTACTGAATTTACATTTTTACCGCCTTTATCAACAGATGGCCAAGACTGCAGAGGTTTTACCGTCAGAATGAGTGCTGTGACTGGCTCAGAGAATACAAAACACGCCATAGAGTTGGTATACAAATAAGAAGGACTGTGGAATCAATCTCAAAGAGATTCTTCACAGAAGTTGTAAGTTGCCCATTTTTAATCAGATTTAAGTCATCATTGTGATTCTGTCCTGGTTATGAAATAGATGTTGTAGAATGAGGAGATGTTTTTTTTAGTTAAGTTTGTCACATATCATTAAACTCTGCTTTCATATATACCCCTTTCAAATAAAAAAAAGAAGTTAGCCTATCTGTCTTTGTGGAATAGCTGACCTTTTGTGTGTGTACTGGCCTTTTGCTTGTAGTCTGTGTGTGGGAGAGTGTGCCGGAAAACGTAAGCTTTTTTGTTCCACACTAACCCAGAGATCTGTAACTCAGCCTTGCGTTGGCCAGGTGCTGGGAGACAGCTTTGCAGAGATTGAGTCACTCGGGATGCCGGAGCACTTCTGTGAAGATGAGCTCCTCTTTATCCTCAACTCTGACAAAAGGTAAGAGCAATACTGTGTACTTAGTTTAACATCCAGTACTTGATTCACACAGTATTTTGCAGTCTTAGCCAGTTTTGGTGTTAATCTCTTATATTGTTGTGATAGCTTTTGTTGTGTTGCACACACTCTGACCATTGTTGTTTCTCTCCTCTGCTGTGTTGCCATCATTAGGAAAAGCTTGACCCTGAAGTACTATGCAAAGAAAATCCTTTACTTCCTGAGACAGCAGAACATCCTGAAGAGTTTGAAGAGCTTCTTGGAGCAACCTGTAGAGCAGCAGTCTGCTTTAGCAGGTGAGGAAGAAATAAAGACTTGATGATAAATGCTGTGTTTGATAGGTGAAGACTCATGTTTCACTGCATTGAGCCAGGCTACATCTATGTACAAACAGTGTTTAATCTACACTTAAGAGTTAACTACTGGTACAAGTAAATAGCAAGGAAATTCTATACTACTACTACTACTAATAGTAATAATGATTATAAGAAGAAGAAGCATTGATTTATATTGAATCTTTCATTGGCTGGCTAAGTAGCAAGTGCTGACTGTTTAGGGAGAACAGACTGTAGGATATGGTGAAAAGGTGATGTTTCAGGTGATGTTTGGGTAGGTTTTTTGTGGGGTAATGTTTCATCTTTTCCCCATAAACAATGTACACATATAATATGGATAACACATACATAATGACTAGAAAAAAGTCAAAGTTAAACAAAACAGAAAGTCAGCCAAACAAGAGACAGCAGAAGCAAGGGACAATGCCAGATCACAGATAAGTATGTTTTCTCAGTTATCCCATTTTCATGAATAAACAGCCTAGTGAGTTTTTCATCAAGGAAAAAAGCTGCCAGACTGCTATGAACTTCCCAGTTGTCCTTGTGATATATATCTTATCTATGAGAAAAAACCTGACCTAACAAATCTACCTGTCAAACAGGGGGTCACCTTTCCAATAAAAAAATGAGACTCCTTACCAGGAGTATGCCATGCTGCTTAGTAGTACTTTTGCCAGAGTACAATTGATTATACACCAAAATGACCAATTCATTGTCTTGGTTTAATGATTCAACCTACAATATTCATGCAGAAAATATTGAAGACCAAAGTATTGTTAGTTTTAACTAGACTGAAATGGGTGATAGAGGCTGGAGAGATCTTCCTTGCATCTATCACAGGCAAGACTGACCCCAGGAGAGATTTTGAGACATCTTAAGGTGTTTTAAAACATGTCTAAAGATGGAGCAGGGTGGGAACTGATGCGGTGAAGTGTTGTGTTGGGAATAAAGAGCAGGCCAGTGTCTGAGGACCAGAGGTTTCCTTGAGGGGGGGGTCTGTTTGGAAAAAAAAGTCAAAGAGGTATTGAGGGGCATGGAGGGATATATAAGAAAAAGGAGAGGATCTTTTACTTGATGCAGAACTATTTTGGGAGCTATTGAAGGCAAATGAGGGTTGGAGTGATGTCAGGAGTGCGACTGAGAACACTGACAGCAAAGCTTAACATATTGGAGTCTGTCCAGGGATTTGCTAGGCACTTCAGTCTGGACTCCACCAGAGAAGTCCAGAGGAGAGGTAATAAATGGGAGGATGAGAGTTTTGGCTATGTAGTCTGAAAGAGATGGTCAGAATCTGGAAATATTTTTGGGGTGGGACTTGACTGATACCCAGAGCTACCATCCACATCGAGCAGAAGATCTCCAGCCTTCAATGAGTTCTGTTTTAACGCTAATAAGTTGATAAAAATGGAATTTATGCTTTAGTTCCCTCTGCTTTCATGTAAGGATTTGATGCCTGTGTTTTATGTTAGTAAATAAATAGCCTTTGTGTTTCATACTGTTTGTATGACCAAATAATCAATTTTAAATTGTCACTGGTGCTAATAAAATAAATGCTTATATATCCATGAATTATCAACTGAGAAATCAATAATTATAATTTAGTCAGCTATAGCATTGAACAATATGCATCTTAAGTGTTTATTATTACGTTGACTGAAGTGATGGAAGTATTACAACAGCTTCTAAAAATTTGAATTTGTCACATGATTTTATTAATGTCATTTTATGTCCAGAGTTCATACAAACTGCTCACATTATGAATGGTCTTGATTTTATCTGCTCCTTAAGGTGCTGTGCTTGTGGATCAGTATTGTAACCCACTGGCTGACGTAACACTGAGCAGCATATCAGCCCAGCTGGATGAGATCACAGAAAAAGTGAAGAAGATGTTGAGAATCAAGAACCCCTCTCACCCCAGCCTGCGCATCGCTCAAGGTAGGCTGTTAAAACGAGTCTTACTCCAAAGTATAGGTCCCTTTTGACCTCCTGTGACATATTTTTCAGTTCTTATATTCTTTTCCAAAGTTTGTCTCCAAAATGAATCAGTAGGAGACACTTAGAGCGAGGAGCCATGGAGTTCTATTCCCTACACAGTTTGAAAAGAAAAATCAATACCAGTATGTTGTGGCTGAGAGGGAAAGTACAGCTCTTGATGTGTTGACACATTCTGGTTCTTCAGAGGTTTGATTTCCTGTGTGTGATGCAGGTGATTGTTTTGTTGTGGAAGACTTTGAGCTGCAGAGGCAGGTGGTGTGTGCTCTAAACTCCGTCTTATATGAGCAGCTTCAGTACAAAGGCAATGAGTTTGACTACTACAACCCTCTCAACTCTTACATCCACCAGGTAGGTCTTCTATACAATTCTTTGTGAGGCACAAGCTTTTCAACAACTTCTTTACAAATTAATTTTAGAACAAACCATTCATTTTTTTGTCATTCAGGTGCTACTACGCCGTACAGGCATTCCCATCAGCCTTTCTGTTCTCTATATGACGTTAGCCCAGAGGCTTGGTGTTCAGCTGGAACCTGTCAATTTCCCCAATCACTTCCTGCTTCGCTGGTGCCAAAAACCAAGAGGGTATGGTTTGAAATGGAAAACCCTTAAAGTCCTCTAAAGATCAGAGCTTCAAATTTTGGAGTTAAAGAATAGAATGTTCATGATTAGTTAACCACTTTTAACAAAGTTTTTAATTTGTTTAACTGTTTTCTTTCATCACATCCACTTGATGCACTTGACTGTTTGAGATAATGATTTATTTTCGGGCATCAATTATTACTCTAAGTTGAAGGCTATATTTGAATGAAGTTTAAGGAACAATTTTACTAAAACATCAAGTATGAAGTGAAAGAAATCCAAAAGCAGAAAAATATAGTTTATGGCTGTAAATCCATGTGAATTACACTGTCCTGTCAATTTCTCAGACAAAACTCTCCAAGGTTAGCAAGTCCTTCCCTTAAAGTTGAGTCTAATTTTTCTTATGTGGTGTCAGGAATGGCAAAAAAACCTTCCCATCCAGGACCATTTTAATCCTTTCAAACTTCCTTTGAATATCCACAGATCAGTTAATCACCATTGCAATAAACACCAAGAATCACTTTTTATCCAACAGATATTTTGAGTCCTCCAAGCCCATACTTGCCTATTTTCTATTTCCATCACAGCTATTTTCCCCACTTCTTCCACATCTTCTTAGCCATTTACACACTGCTGCAATGTGTCCATTGTCATGACTCATGACAATGGCAGCACCAAAGTGGAGCTTACTCATAAGAGCTGACCTATAAGAGCTGAAACTATATATGCTTTTTTTCTCACTATTTATATATTTATGTTAATTTGACTTTGTATTATTATCATTATTAGTGTGTGTTTGTGCTCTGCATATTTTTTCTTTTTTTTCTAGTCATATAGTCATAACTACTATGACGACTCTCATTATTATTATATTTAGATATACCATTTGTCGCACTTTGGGTACTATTGTTCATGGAAAAATTGAGCAAAAACTATTCACCTTGTTTGCACTTTTTAATTTAAATTAAAAAAAATGTATCATTATAATAAGAGCTGACCTTGTAACAAACAAAATGAAAAAAAAAAAACACTCCAGTATTTCTCCTTCAAATGTCAGTCACATGTATTTACTGTCCTCCTTCTCCCTTTCCTCAAACCGTGTCTCAAATGCTTCTGTCTGAACAGACAGCAGCACGCCACTCACCACCATCTTCTTTCATGACAATGAAACAATCACTGAGTAAGAAGTTTTAAAGCTATGATTCTCTGATGTCAAAAACATTCTGTAAAAACCATCTCACCTCCTGTTATCCTGACAGGTTGAACATCCCCCAGTTCTTGAAAATTCCCCCGTCCTGGTGACAGCTTTAATTCCCACAAGAAAACATTTCTACACTTCTCATGGCCTAGCTACATTTACTTGAACTACGCCCCTTTTTTTTTAAATTTTTCTAATTTTCATATCCTCAGGTGTCTCTATTTTGAATTTTGCTCTCCTCGACCTTCATCTCTGACTCTCATTTCCTCCTCCTTAGACTCCATTCTGCTCTCTCACAATCCAAAACTGAAATATGAATAAAAAATAGAATACTTAAATTAAAAAATACAACAATAAGCATTTGAGTTCTTACTTATGGGGCTATAGTAAAGTTTTCTTATAACTGTTTTATTTAAACCATTTTTTTCTCAATTTTCAGCATAGTCACACCAAAGATTAAATTCTTAAAACCACAGTACTTTCAGTTTCAAGCAGAATCTGCTGTTTTAAAATGTTTTGTTGCTCTAAAGAGTAAACTCCTTCAAATGATGATGATGTAGTAAGCAGTCCATTTTTATAAAAGATGAAAACATTATATCCATACTTTACTGCTTGAATTGTTTGTCCTCTGTTTGTATGTGTTTCCTTGAACTGGATACAGTAGGCATCATCTGATCATGCTCTTCAAAACAGATCCATATTCTTAAATAAATTTAACATAATGAATTTACCTCTGCTCCTGCAGGAGTGAGGACATCTTTGACTATGTGTACATCGATGCCTTTGGTAAAGGCAAACAGCTGACAGCCAAGGAGTGCGGGTACCTCATTGGCCACCAGGTGACAGCAGATTACTACAGTGCCATCAGTACCACTGAGGTGCTGCTGAGGATGGTGGGAAACCTGCTGAACATCGGCAAGAGAGGGTGAGAGAAACTGCTCATCTGACTCTCACATCTAAGAACAGTGAATGGTCAAATGTTTTTTTTTTGTCTAAATATGTTAAATATTTGAATGCATTAAATAGCTGTTAGAACTAAATGAATGCATTATTGACATTTTCTCTTTTAATTTAATATATCCTGTGATGTTTCTCTCAGGGAGGGGAATGAAAAATCCTACCAGCTGCTGAGAGACTCTCTGGACCTCTACCTCACTATCAACCCTGATAATGTGCAGTACCTGCTGCTGCAGGCTCGCCTCTACTTCCACCTGGGCATCTGGCCAGAGAAGGTCTGCTAACACGGGGGCTTTCTTGCTCTGCTCTAATGGGATTAAATTCAATAATTATTCAATACAAAGCACTTACTGTTCCAGTGTGTTGTCTGTTGATGTTTATCCTCTCTCCCAGGTGCTAGACATCCTGCAGCACATCCAGGCATTGGACCCCTCCCAGCATGGGGCAGTGGGTTACCTGGTGCAGCACACACTGGAGCACATTCAACACAAGAAGCATCCTGTCACACCTGAGGTGAAGAAGCGTAGCGCTCCAGAACACTTGGAAGTCCAGTATTCAGTTGGCCTCATCATGAAACACAAGAGGTGGGTCAGCCTAACATGCTTGACTGCAGCTCTTTTATCTGTTTATCTTAATACAGCTTTACCAGTTTGTCTGTCCTGCTCTATCTTCACCATCAGGTCAGGCTACAACTGTGTGATCTACGGCTGGGACCCAAAGTGCACCATGAGCCAGGAGTGGATCACCACCATGAGGGTCCACCAGCTGTCTAAAGGGGCTAACCAGCCTTTCTACAACGTCCTCGTCCAGGATGGAACGTGCCGCTATGCAGCACAGGGTTAGTTTGAACACACTAGTATGAAGATAAAAGATATAATATATCCATATGGGTGATGAAATGTTTCCAGACTGTGAGATGACACATTATGAAAAAGCATCATAAATATGCTTATGTTGTATAAGTACCTTCAGGCAAGAATTTATCATTGCACTCTCGATTCATAATCCTAAAATGAACTGAATGAGAAACCCAGCTACAGAAAAATAGACCTGCATTTATCAGAGCCACAGAGCTCATAGTTACATCTATTTATTCTCTCTTCAATTTCTGAAGACAACATTTCAAAATGGTGAGGTCAGTGCTTAAGAGTTCAAAAACACATCTTCACAGATTTGCTAGGTTTCTGAGAAAATATCAAAATGTATCAAATGTCATACAAGCATGTCTATAACCTATTATAAGAGCTCATACCTTGCTAGATTATAGAAATGTAAGACCACTAACTCTGCAGCTCTAGCCAAATCTGTGTTGCTATCCTAAAGCTGAAGTATTGAACCTTCACTAACTTAAATGGCATGTGGCATGCACTTATGAGTCTGAGGTCTTGAGGTCTAAAAATGAGAATAGGACCCTTTTTGATGGTATCATGTATTGCCTTAAAACAAGATGGGCAACCAAATAATGAGGAAAATTCCAGCTATATGTCAGAGTTACAGAAGCCATATTGATTATTTGTGAACATTCTAACATCAGTCAAACAACCAGTTAATCTAAATATATGTAGCACTAATTCATAACCATTGCTATCTTAAAAGATAGAGGACAGGTCTTGGTTGTGCTTTTTGTTATATTACTTATTAAAAAGCCCAACATTAATCTACCAACATTTAGTTGCTTTGTACTTAGTTGCAAGTAACAGTGCCAAGGAAAAACCTCCTAACCTCAAGGTTAAATAAGAGACATGTTGAACAGCCATCTGGCAAAGCTCAGTGTGGTTTATAAAGGGGTAGAGGGAGATGCAGAAAAAGAGAGAAGGGGGAGGTACAGGGAGAGAGAAGAAAAAGAGAAGAGAGGATGCAGAAAACAAAACAGGTGTGGGGGATAACAGGGAGAGAGATTAAGAAAGAGAAGAGCAAGAAAAAGGGGAGAGAGACATGCAGAGACAACAATGAATAGAGAGAGAGGTAAGTCTGTCATAAATTTATCTGAAAGTTATTGTGCAGAAAAAAAACATACGTTAAACATGATATAAATAACCACACAATTTCAAAACTTTCGGTTGTCACTTACTAATAAATTTAAAAACGTTTTTTTACCTGCTACAACCATGCATGCTTTGTTGACATTTAATTTTTTTTAGATATTGAATATAGCTTCAGTACACAAACAGTATTGTACCATTAGTTGGAGAGATTGCGTCCTTCATATCACTGAGTTAGCATTCAATTCTTGGTACGTCCTACAAGAAAATCTGCAGAAATACACACTCATAGATTTTTTTAATGCCAAAAAAGTTGGCGTCAGAGCCATTATTCATTCGAAGGTGTGGAAATGGGACAATTTAATGATAACTTTACAGTAGTGTAATTAGTAAAAGATAAAAGACAGACTTTCTTTCTCTCCTCAGTTCAACTTCTTTGTGTAAACAGGGATACTTCATCTTTCATCATAATATCACACTTTCCCATGGTTGTTCCTCAGAGAACCTGGAGCCCCACTCTGCCCCGCTGGAGATCGGCCACCCAGAGGTGGGACGCTACTTCTCAGAGTTTGCCGACACCCACTATGCTGCCAACGAAGAGCTGCAGACACGATACCCTGAGGACATGGATGAGACTTTGGGCACGGTTCGGGAGCTTTACCACAGACTCACACCTGGCTCTGTGAACCAGGACCAGGCTGCAGCCACAGACCAAAACAACCACCAAACCATGTCCATGTAGCAAAGCAGCTGTGACCAACACCCTGACTAACAAATGACTGCTCACCCATTCTCAATTCACACTTGAACTTAGCTGTTGTGTTACAAAAATATGATACAGGACATGTGTAGGTGAGAGGTTTCTGAACTAATCATGCAGGAAAAAAAGTGACAAGAGAACATTCACAGATGTGGATCTGCATCTTAGTTGTATTTTTTGTGCATGTGTAGGATTTTTTTCAAATTTTTTCATTTAGAAAAGTACAAAAACATGCAGTAAATTTTACTACTGTATCATTGCACATATCTTAACACCACCATGTTTATGTAGTTTAAAGAATGTCTAAACTATGGGATAACATTGTTAGTTTACAGTATTTCACCAAAATGTGGGACCATCAAATCTTTCTACAAAGATTAGCCTAGTTAGGAAACTCAAAATATTTCCAAAATGTACAGACTTAAGGAAAACTTGATGTAGGCTCAGATGAAAGGTTAAATTCAAGAGGGAATTCAGAATGGGTGTTCAAGTCCTGTAAATCTCCCTTTACCCAAAACTGAGGAATGATCCTTTACCCACATTGCCCTGCACACAGCACCAGTCAACCAAGCCCCCAGCATATAGTCAAAAACCCTGATTACAGTAACAGTGCCACATAAGAGACTGTGATGAAAACAAACTTTGTAAATTTGACTTTTAATCCTCCATATTTTAATCAGAGTTTCATGCACTTATGAAAGTTCAGCTTTCACATTTCTAGATAATCTTGTTTTTTTTCCTGTATATTTAAAAGTGAAACATGTAGGATGTCAAAGCTCATCAGTGTCGTTGAGCTGTTCATGGAAACACTTAAGAACACAGCTGACTTGAAACAGAAGTGACCCTGAGCTTTGAGGAAAATAACACAAAATAAAGCGTTTCAAGTTTTTTCCTAGCCTCTCTCTGACTTATGAGCACATTGATTCATTTACTATTGTAATGCGTCACGATTACCGTGATTTACAGCAGGAAACCGTCAAGAAACCGGAGGCAGCGCAGGTATTTCTGCAAAGCCAGCATGGATTTAGGACCTTGAGGATGCCAGATGTTTCCAGGGACGCCAGCAGACTACGTCGACCTGCTGATAGCAGCGCGAGCACGCTGCTGCCGCTCGCGGAGAAAAGTTGAGGTAGTTGAGACAGACGGACAGCAGTGGCAGAGATGGGAGCTTCACAGACGCGCTCCGTGAGCAAGTATCAAGACCTTTCGGACAGGACGGGATGTAAGTGAGGAAAACACACAGAAACCCTGAAATATTAGGAGCTTTCTAATGCTTTTGCAATGAAAAGCGTCGCTTTTGTGAAATTGCCTAGTTTTGATCTGCACGTGCGCACGGAGGTGACAAGTTCACAGGAAATTCAAGATAAATGGCGCAGCTGATACATGTACCGGAAAGGGTCGATTTAATGGCGGATTAGATACTGTTTTAAATTTAATCATGTCAATACCAATAAAAGACTGCACCCGTAAAATGTAGTGATTTACGCCTTTTTTTTTTTTTTTTTTTTTTTTTTTAACAATCAGCCCTAAAATAACATAAAACCCGTCTGTTTACTTGTTAGCGTTTTACTAGGTTTTTATCCGCCTTTATTTGAATTTATTTTTCTCTACAAAGTGTTTTATTGCTGATTTTATACCTTTGCCATGGGCTGGTCCAAGTACCTTTGCACTTTAAGACTTCTTATTTGTTGCCATAAACCCACCCCTGTCTATTCTTTCAACATTGAATACTTAAAGAAATGAAACTAAAAGCAGACACAAACAGCAGAAGTGAGTTGACCTATTTCAGGAAAAGCAGTAAAATTCTGATGCGAAACCTTTGCATGCCGAAGTATGGTTTCTCAAACCCAAACTGATCCCAACTTTATTGACATTGTAATGATAAGACTTTGAACTATTTCTATCTCATTTTGTTTCCTCAAGGTGGGGCTTTGGCCTGTTTCTCTCCTGCCTCAGTTAAAGGTGTTTATGCAGTCACGTTTCAGATACTATCATGAAATGTGTTGCATTTGCATGCTTATGCTTGTAAGCAGGGCACCTGTTCTGCCATTGCTCCACTAATGTTTGCCAGATTGTCCATGATATTGTAGCAAATCTTGTTCTACCCCTGTATCTGATCCAACCATGGCACTGACTTGTTTCTGCATGCTGTAGTCTTCCACCGAATATTCCTTACCCTACATTTAGCAGCTACTGTTGCTATTGCAAACATCCTCTTGGCAGCCTCTGGGAAGGAGAAAAAAATCAAAATAAACATGACTGTTGGTGGAAACACTTGAAAATGTCAAATCCATCTTGATATAGGACTAGTTTATGATGTTTTAACCTTTCTGTGCATGCTCACCAGCCCACACAGTGAGTTAATGATTTAAGGAGCTGTCCTTCCATGGCATAAAAGACAATGCCCCGACTGCCTTAGGTGTTTGCTTTGCCATTAAACCAGGAGCAAAGCTGCAGCAGATCAGTTTGACACAAAAAGGTATCATTGTTTAATCCAATCTTCCTGATAAAGAATTGATAAATACGTGAGTATGTCCATCAGTTTAAGATTTTATTTTCTATTGGGTGTAAGAAAAGAAGCAGCTGAAGAAGGGCAGGAGCCTTGTTTAAGGGTGCAGACTCATTAGAGATGTATTACTTGCATACTTGTATGTTATTTGTGTTTCTCATTTCAGTTTCACCAGAGCAGATTAAAAACCTCCACAAAAGATTCCAGCACCTAAGTGGAAATGAAGAGACCATCAGGTAAATTGTGACTTGTATTTAATCTCTGCTAGTCAGCATTATATCTATTATGGAAATCATTTAGCTTTTTCAGTGGTCACTGAAGATGCCTGTGTGCATGATTCCTGGTGATAAAATGTGGGTATTTGTTGTATCTCTGGCACAGAGATAAACATGCAACATATGGTGATACATACAGGCTGAGGCAAAGCAAATGGAGACACACAAGGCAAATATATGTCCATCCATCATGCACATACTGTACACACATATATATAAACATGCACACAACTTCCAGAGTGGCATGCTGGCAGTGATAGATGTTATTGTTCCCTTTTAAAAGAAACCAAAAGGAAGGGAACCAATGTTGTATGTAACATGTATTTTTCTGACAGGTACTGTTCCTGTAACTTCCCTTAAATAGCAGAGTCAGTCATGGTGCCCTGTATTGTGTGTAGTATGCTAATGCACATTATCTTTTTTTTCTGCAGCAGAGAAAACTTGGACAAAATCCCAGCCCTCAACAACAATCCAATCAAAAAGCAGATTGTTGAAGCATTCTTTGATAAAAGGTGGGTACAGATGTAATGTATCTCCTTGTGATAGTGTTGAAATAAATGCAATATTATTATATAAGGTTAAGACTTTAAAACGAAAACTTCCTGATATGACGGTACACTTCTGGCTCACTAATAGTCTTTCAAATGGATCTACAGCATCTGGTCACATGTTGAAGTGTCTTTGGGCGAGACACTGAGCCCCAAATCTCTCCCACTTCTTTGCCAGCGGCATGTGAATGTGTTTACATACGATACAGGTGGATAATTTACATAGCAGCCTCTGCCATCAGTGTGTGAATGTGACCTGCTGTGTAAAAGGTACACACATAAGAAGTCACAAGCTAGAACAGCCTCACAAGCTCAAGTCCGTGATGTGTCAAAAGTAAAGGTAATTCTAATCAAATCATTAACAAAGGTTGGTTTGTGTCAGCAATGACATTTCTTAACCTCTAGTTGGTAAATATTAATGTTTAATAGAACAGATTGCCTTTATTCTCTGTTCATATTATGCAGGTTTCTTTTATTTCCCTTCAGTAGCGCCAGATTAGCTGCTGCCAGTCTTTGTGTAAAGTTTAGATGACTGTCATCTAGCTGCAGGTTAACTCTCAGACAGAGACAGATCTATGCTTTTGGACTAGGGTGAACAAACTGGGGCAAACTAGCAAAAACAGGGATTGAAAGAAGTAAAATTAAATTTTAAAATATTAACCACATAATGATTAAAAAAGCTTAACTGAATAGTTTATACAAAAGGTTTTATTTTGTAAGAACGTGTGTATGGCTATTTTGTCAGAATTTTATCAATAAAGATAAATGTGAGCAAGAGAAAACCATTGAAAACTACAGTACTAAATGTAATTCTTAAAGACTAGATAAGAGGACCATGTCCAAAATCACAACTTATGTACTAAAGAAAGAAAATATGCCACATTGCAATGCAAAAAGCTACTGCTGGTGTTACAAAACAGCCAAAATATTTGATTTTGACAAGTATTTCATCTGACGAGGCAAATAGTTTGGGTTTTGGGGTGACCATTCAGATTTCATAAGAAGCCCAGGCCACCCCCTGGATCTGTCCCTGTTTATTGACACCATTTATTTTTTAGGTATGTCGTAACCAAATCTTCCAACATTTAATAAGCATAGCAGATAAAGTGGTGGGCTTTAAAGTGCATTGTCACAGCTGAAAGGTTGTGGGTTCAAGCACGACAGTTGGTAGAGACTCTAAGAGGCAATCCCATTTCTACCCCTTAGCCCTCCTCCTTTGTCTACCCCTTCCTGGTAAGGGGTAGGGTTGAAAACGAGACACCACTTGATTACCAGTAAATAGCTTCATCATCAGATGTGACAATAATTCACATAAACATGATGCCCTCATCCAATGTGGTATGTTAATAATTTTTGTAATTATGTTTCATACTATGGATCTCTGTGTTGATCTTTTCTATGTATTTATACAGTTTATAGCCAACGTTTACGCGTGTACATACTAAAAATACAATAAAACTCCCATCCCTAGTAGCTTAAGATTGAATACATGAGAAAACATGACTTATGTATTTTCTATAATCAATTATTAATGCCGAAGGTATTTAAATTTTTGTGCCTCCTTCGTAGTTTGCTATGCCATTTTGCAAGGGAACGCAGTGCATGGTGGAAAATTCATCATACCCCTTCGTTCCCATAAATCTTCGTTTGAGATACTATGTTGCCCTTGTCCCTAAGCCCTAGCTTTTGACTCCAAAGAGAACTGGGACACCCCTTCCCCTGAGGTGAATGTGCAAAACCGAGGAGAAGATCTAAGATAAGGTTTAAGGGGTAGACATGGGACTGGCCCTTACTGTGGAGTTTTGGTTGGTCAGTACTGTAGTTTGCATTGAAGTCCTGTAATAATCAAGAATTTGACTGTTTTATGCTTGGCCTTTGTTTCTTTGGTCAGATGAAAAAAGCTGAGAAGAATATACTGATAAAACTGGGGTTTCCACTCATCATTAAAACAACTTCAGTGCTGTATGGTAAAACTAAATCCATCCTTAACAGGAATAAGTAGAGACACATCTCAAAAGCTGCTTTCCCCCTTACCCTGGAGGGCTTAGCCTTTACAGAGCAAACTGCATTTAGATGACTAACAAACAAGCTGTTGTCAGTCCATGTGACCTACAAACACAGAAGTCATGTGCACCATGGAGGGCTAAAAGGAACAAATGCAAGATCAGGAAAAAAAAAAGTGATGGTGAGATAGCACTCAGAGACTTTGATAAGGTTAAAGAGGTTTATGTTCTTAGATTCAAAGTATTGTGGAAACAAAGGATTACTCTTTTGCAAATTATTTGGTGTTGAATGCAATAAAGCCACATTAGTTAAATATTAATTTTAAAAGCCTGAACTTTGATTTCTCTTGTCTGTGATCCAGAAACCAGCATCAAAATGAGGTGGGCTCCTTTGAGGAGATTGGCTTCGAGCAGTTCCTCATGGTCATGTCTCACTTCCGCCCTCCAACTTTGAGACTGACAGATGAGGAAAAAGAAGGCCTGAGAAAGGAGAAGCTTCGCTGTAAGACGCTGTCCTTACTTTGTAATTACAGCATTAGATACAAAGAGAACCAGAAATACTTGTTAGAGATGATTTTATGCTCAGAGCACCAGCTAGGGATCTAGGGCCAAATATCTCTCTCTGGCCTCTTCCTGGCGTGTGTTTCAATCACAAAATACTAGAAAAATGATGTACTGCTCAGTGTAGATGACAAGTTGGATATGTGAGTTTCTTATTTCAGTCACCTACTACATACCACATAGAGCATAGCTGCAAATGTCACTATTGGGTTCCCAACAAGATCATTTGCAGCCAACAATCTGGGACCAAAACTGAGTCAAAGATAGCTTTGACAAATTCCAGTGAGAGTGTCAAACCTGAACAGATTTAATTCTTCTGTTGCCTGGGCTGGATTTAAAACATTCTAAGGTGCATTTAAAGATAGATGTTAACATTTTTATATTGTGTTGGTTCATATGCTAAATATTATCACAGTTTTGATAAAAACTGATTGATGTTTGATTAATAAGGCCTTGAAATGGGACCTTCTGTATTCTTAAGCCATGAGGCCTTGTTGTGGAGAGAAATCTGACTAAAGATCCTGCTTTAGGCTCAGATTTTGGCCACTAAACTGATATTTCACACATTCCTGACCAAATGTGTTGGGATTCAAATGAAAACAAATGTACTGTTGCAGCATAAGGCCATTGTTTTTGTTGCTCTAAGGTATAATTTGTGTGTCCTCAGCTGACCTATAAAAGGCTGTAGATACTATACAAACAAGTTGGATTGCTTTGTTTCAGGCTGCTCCTTGTTCATGGAGTGAGCTTCACCAAACTTGTGCTGTGTTATCACTGGCAAACTTAGAAAATTTTGGAGCCCAGGGCAAACCCAGACAAGGGGCCCTCCACATCCATTGTTCTTCCCCTTTTTAAGCCTCATATATCAAAGAAATTCCCCAAAATAAACAACAAAACAGATTAACAGTTGACTTTATTATCCATTTATCTGTTGTGTAGGGGACAGGTATACAATGTATTCTGATACAATTTTAGGGTATATGGATATTTATAAAGAAAAGAATAATTCACGAAAAGTAAAATATAAGCTCAACATGAAGTTTATGAGGTGCTCGTAGGGTCAGTGGTAGTCTGGGGGCCCCAGGTAGCTGCCCACCTTTGCCTAATAGTTATGTCCTCTTGTATGTGTGTGTGTAATAATAACGCCCTGTTCTGCATTTGGATTTAAGTAAAATCTACATTACATAGGGTGGATAGTGCAGTTTGATTTTTTTGTGGATTTGGGAGAGACTAGAGCTGATTGTCGCCTGCAAGAGGGTAAAGTCAGCCATGCCTGATCAATACTTAGCTACTTTATTAGTAAAACAGACATGTCTTGTACTGAAGAAGCAGTTATTTTTCCATTAAATGTTTAAATTTGAACTATAATCAATACTTCTTCCTCATCTTTTTAGTGAATGCAAGACAAACAACAACTTCAAACATCTCAGAAGCTTTTCCTATTTGACTGTAAGGACTTTTTGACAGCTGCCAAAAAAAGTAGTCAATCACTTTGAGCTCTGGTGATGAAAGTCAGCTCTACATACATTCTTTGACTCCAAATCAGCAGATAGAAAATCAGCAGCAGTAGCCCAGTTAAACATGTAGATGGGAGATGCTGCATATTACTAACACAAATGTAGACTTTAAATTCTTAAATGCACTAAAGTGGTATTGGGGGTTTATTTAATGTTCAGTGTAGACATGTGATTGTTTAAAGTGATATTTACTGGTTTCAAAGCCATGACAAAAGGTCCCAAGTGGAGGCATTTTTGAGGTTTCTCTCCATTAATGTTGGTGTTTTGTAGTAGGAAAACTTATGAGTCGTTCACTCTGTTATCTGTGCACACAAACATACCTCTAATCACAGCTTCCTCTGCTCAGTAAGAAACATCCTGCCCTGTTTAATGCAATAGCAGGAAATCCTTAGACATCTGACCAACCACTAAGCTTTTCGGCTCTTTCTTTTCAGTCCTGTTCAACATGCATGACACAGACAATGATGGCACCATCACTCTGGAGGAGTACAGGAAGGTAGGAAAACCTCATGATGCAGCCTACATTCAAGTGTCTGTATTCTTTTCAGACATGGATTGAAGGTAAACATCCAAGTGAACAATTATTTTTATGTATTAGAAATTCGGGAAAAAAATATTTCTCTGTTTTTTTTTTTTTGTTTTTTTTTTGTAGAGCTTTCAGCAGTATAGTCCAGTCTTTCTCAGGAAGCGATCGTGATTTTTGGAAAATGTTCTATATTTATTTATAAATCATATTAGCCAAATCATTATTCATTTATTCATACTTAGAAACTAATGTGGCCCTCATAACAAATAGAAAATAACTTATAATCATTGTAACCATTTTCTATACAATCAAGTGCTAACTGGTTTTCTTGTTGAGGTCTGAGTATGCTTCAGCTCTTCTGCAGGGCTTAAAACTCCCATTATCAAAATTATGAGGTTTAAGTTGTCACACCCAAACAGGTGCAAACAGTATTTTGAACAGTGAATCAGGCAGCCTGTAAACATCCTTACAAAGATATATAATCAGCCTAAATTAATGCAGGTGGATCACGGGGTTACCATCAGCTAGCAATTAAAATACAATTACAAGCTGACGGACTATGTTTTGCAGTAAAGTAAATGTATAATTACATTAAGAAGATAAGCACTGTGTTTGTAAAACCAAGAACAGTGGTTCATGAGTTTGTTGCTCAGCTTGCAGAACAATCTGATGAGTGTCCAGATGATCTAATGTTTTCTCCTCCCAGATATAGTAATTAGTGCTGTGAACCTTTATAAATGTGACTCTAAAGTTAAGATGAGCAAGTTTGAACCATGACTGTGGTAACCAATCTATCATAACAAATCCAATATTGTCAAAAAAGTCACTGAAGGCTGAATGGAGGAAGCTTTTTCAGGTGCGTGCTCAGCTCAAAGGCAATAGCCATGTCAGCGGTTCTTCCAATTTGAGTGCTTTGATCCATTTATTAACATAATAGCTTAAAAGCAACATAATGCGAAAGCAATGTTCCACTGTGTCCACATGCAAAATAATAAACCCATGAAAAATTTGCCAAATCTTCTCTGCCAGTGTCAAACAGCTTATTCTGCCATTGACTCTTGTTTGGTGTTTTTGGGTGGACTCGATGATTGAAGTCTGAAGAAAACAAAACATAATGACAATTTACCAATTTTAATTTAACAAACGGGAGCCTCAGTAACATGTGGAAAACACAGTCACACTGGCACCGCCTCCTCATGCTGGTCACCAGCCTGGTCACACACTGCTGTGGGATGGCATCCCATTCTTCAACCAGCATTTGTCACAAGTCAGCCAATGTGGTTGTGTTGGTCACTCTGGCATGAGTCCATGCCCTAGCTGATCCCACGATGAGGTTGAGGTCAGGACTGCTGGCAGGCCATTCCATCCACTCCACTCCACCAAATTCTGGAGGTAGTCTCTGATGAACCCTGCTCTGTAGGGGGCAAGCGTTGCCATCTTGGAGGACAAAGTTTGATCCCAGACTGTGGAGGAATGGGATTGCCACTGGTTGCAGAATCTCATCTCAATATTTCTCTGCACAAGATTGCCTCCAGTGATGAAAATCAGGCTCTGATTCTCATCACTTGGGGGTACTAGAAGCTCAAAACAAGAGACAATAGCAATAGCAGAAAAGGCTGTTTGGCATTTGCAGAGAAGATCTGGCACTTTTTCATGGGTGCAACTCACATACTCAGCTCTGCTGCTCATCCCACAAAAGCATGTTCCTTACAAATGTGGCACCATTTAAAAGGGAAATAAACAGGCTTTCAAATGGTATAAAATGTATTACCAAGAAGCATTGTTGCAACAAAGAAATAATCTACCAAACACATATTTCTTTACTTTATGTGCTAAGTTCATATATATGAATATATGGGCAGAATTAAAACCCACATTTCGGCTCCAGCAATAACCAAGGTTTTAAAAGCTTCACTTCTTGCCAGTTTAATGTGCACACCTTGAAAAAAACACTTCATTCCATATCAATATCTGCCTGCAGACCATCGGGATGCAAGAAGTCATAATAATAGTGGTGATCTGTGCAATAAGGAGGAAAAACATGCATGTTTGGCATCTGCATAAAATGAGTTGGGGAAAAAACCTCTACAACAGATATCAGCCCATATCCAATATTATGAATCCCTATTTTTCAAAAATTACTTCTTATACTCTTAACAGTACTTACACAAATATTATGGCAAAAATAAAACCCAAATGTTGCCCTCAATAATAACCAAGATGTTACACTTCCATTATTTGACAGTTGAATGTTTACATCTTAAAAGGCATTTTATTCTCCGTATTCAACTGTTGGCCATCAGAATGCAAGAAGTCATTATCATAGTTGTGATTTGTGCCATAAGGAATTAAAAAAAACATGCTCATTCAGCTAAAATGAGTTGGAAAACAGCTCCACATCAAATACTGGCACAAATCCAATATCATGAATCCCTCTTTAAGAGAACTTTGTCTTACAGTCTGAAAGACTTTTAAGTTAATTTAAGGTTTTTTTTTTTCCCCAAGTGGGACATCAACAAAGTGCCTGCGTCAGGGCTGGGTGATTATGGCAAAAATAAAAATCACGATAAATTGAACTTTTTTACCTTGGATTACAATTAATGAACAATTATTCTACCCCCAATCTCCAACTCTGTTTGTTCTGTAAATATCTGTATAATTTTAGAACAAACAGCTGAACAGATTAACAATTTCTGGTTATTCATTAAAACATTTGAGATCTAAAGACACACCAGCTAAAAAGAAAATGTTCCTTTTAAAAAGTCAAATTTTTCCAAGAAATTGGGAAAAATTGAAATAATTGACATGGCAGGTTTACATCGGTTAGAGGCTCTAAAATGTCGGTTTCGGTTATTTTTCGATTAATTGCCCAGGTCTAGCCTGCGTTCTGATGAAGTCAATAAAAAGAGCATCTAAACATACTGGATGTATCCTGTACATATACAGTTCACTAATTGTCACCCAAATAAGGTTCAATTATTCTTTCCTTGGCTGTCTTCCTCATTTGGCAGAAGTTTAATGCAGCCTCAACCTCTATGATGGTTCAAAGACTTACATCATTTTTTTTCCGTCTAAGGTTGTAGAGGAGCTTCTGTCTAAAAGCGGCTCCATCGGGCTGGAAGCTGCCAAGGCGATAGCAGATGCTGCCATGTTGGAAGTGGCGAGCACAAATGTTCCCCACATGGTAATGGATCCTAGCAGAACTAAGCTGTTACAATAAATTCTCACATTTCTGCTGCAGTAGGAGATAAACTTTTCTGTGTCATTGCAGGCTCCAGATGATTTCTATGAAGGAATTACGTTTGAACATTTTGAACAGGTTTGTGCTTTTACAAATTTAGTCGACCTTATCAAAAATATTAGTTTTTCTCCATCACTTATCTCTTTTTTGTTCTCTTCCCACAGATTTTAAAAGGACTTGAAATGGAGTCCAGAATGCACATTCGCTTTTTGGATGTAGACACTACAACAATGCGCTGTGGGAAATCGACCTCTTGAAGGAGTTGATCTTGTAGTGAATCGTTTATGATGCTGCTGTTTTTAGCAGAAACTCTCCAGTACTTAAATGGCAGGAAACCAAACACTTTTGCTATGCACTAATATATTTTTAGGTAGAGAAAATAATTATAACATTAATCCTGTAATTATATTTTTATAACAAAGACTGTCTTCTTCTTGTGCAGTCAGAGTTTTGTCTAAGTGGTGCTTAAAGAATGAGCAAGTGTCCCATGTTTCAGAGAGATCTATTTTCCCATCATCTTCTGATTTCATCAAGTTTTAAACTCACACACTACCTCTCTGTTTTCTCCTCCTTTTCTACTAATCTAAATGTGACCAGTTTGTACTGTGAAAGATTCTTTATACTTTAGTGAAGGGGCAGTCAGTCATGCTCAGTGGCAGCTCTGGCATCCCTGGGTCATCTGTTATGGCCAACATCCAGAGCGTGAGACTGTGGCACATACCATTCCTCTGCAGATCCAGAATAGTTTCAGATTTAATTTATTGTTCCCCTGAGACTTAAAACAAACTCATAACAGTGGTTCTAGTAAAAATATACCCTCATTATTTTAGCCCTGGTGGGTACTTTGAACACTTTAACTTCCATAATTAGAGCTGCCTTTGCACTGAATTGTTTAAAGTTATGAATGAATAAATGAAAGACTTGTGATTAAATAGGCATTTGTAATGTCTTTGTTCTAGGTTAAAAGTATTGGCAAAGGGAAATGAGGTAGAAATGTGACTGTTTATTGCTGTGTGGTCACACAGCAACACTAATTCAACCCAAGAAGTCAAACATTGTTTAAAAATCCAGCAGTTTAACAGTAATAATGCATTGTGCATCTTCTGAGCAGTTGAAATTAACATTAAGCAGTTAAAACACCAACATTAGTTACAGATCAGATACAGTAAAAGCTTGGCATGAGGAAGAAGATGAAACAAAATAAGTCAAAAGATTGAAGCATCAAATGATCTGAGGTCAAAGTTTGTAGCAACGGTTCAGTTTCAGTCTGTAGTACTTGTGTGTGTCAGTGCTATGGGTGGGAGCCGGTGAGCCTGTCATAAGGAACTGCCAAGCCAATGTTGTAGTTGTATCCATGTGACTCTGTGTAGTCAGACCTGCAGATGGGCAGGATGTGATCCTGAGACAGTGCATCCTCTGAGAAGTCATAATGGCAGATCACTCCCCGGTGTCTAAAGGAGAAAAATAGGATAAACAACAGAGGACATACGCTTATTTAATCTTTAAAAAAATGCTCAACAGAGGATTAATGTGTTCACTATCATACTCACAAACTTATTGTAGCTACTTTGAATGTAGAGTTGGATAGATCTTTTCACCAAGCTTTCACCATCAAATTCAAAACATTAAATATTTCTTCAACGCACAAACGCACTGCCGACGAGACTCTCAATCAGGACAGTAGCAAAAGTTGATTAGTAGACATGCACTGCTGCTTGTAAACCATCTTTGACATGCTGTGGGAGAAAAGTGGTCCTCCTGGTCCTTGCAAAGCATTCTGAGATTGCTCACAGCATGAACCAGGAAGGACATTTTTAACAGCTTTTCTCCCTCATTATCTGAAATGTATTCATGTAACAAAACCTTTTTATAAATATTACTTATGAAGTGAGGTTTTTGTTGAAAGACTTTTCAATTTTGAATAGCACTTAGCCATGGAGGTGGGCGGAGCTGAGTAGCACTGCCCTACTTGACCTGGAAATGTCTAAAGGGACAACAACATAAGGTCCTGTGCTTACAACCTCAAAGTCAGAGCCCTTCATTTATTGGCGGTTATTGTTGGTAGGTAATGAAAGGTGACTTCTGCTTTCCCTGGTAGTATCCGTAACATAGTTTTTTTAAATCTCTGTGTGCTTCATAATTCCTTTCTTCAAAAAAAATATCACCTAGAAAACATGAAAAACAATGCAAATAAATCCTGTCCTGGCATAGGCAGCAGCTGTAGACCTGGAAACTTCAGCCTTGAAAAGATGAGCCAGATCAGTTTCTTTTCTGCCATTACCAGAAGTCCGGTTGGTAAGATTAAATTATCTATCAATATGATTGTATCTGTATCTCAAAATTTTTGCCAGGATCTGCGATCTTCAGAGCTTTTATCACGCTGATCTGGACAGAGCCAGGCTACCTTCTTCACCTATTCAGGATTTTAATGCTTAATGAAACCATTTTGAAGCTTGCTGTAGCTTAATATTACCGTACACACTCTCTTTACAAGAAAGCCTATTTAGCAAAATAATACTCTTTTGTTTCAAGAATCCTATAAATCTGCTGCACAGAGACACAGCCACATAACTGCAGATTTGTGAGCTTGTCAAAAAGGGAGGATGGATGCAGAGGAGAGATCTGGGTTAAAATAAGAGTAAAGAGAAGAGAGAGCGAGGAGAGTGTGGGAGGATGCTCAGTGACCTGCGGTGAGCTGTAAGGTCATCGTCTGTGATGCAGGCTCCTCGTGGTGACTTGTCATCGGGGACGTTGGCTGTTACCAGGGTGCTGGTGTTGAAGCGTACATGGCGCACAGGATGCCTGCGGCATGGACAGAAAATAGTACCTTCAGTTTCAAACATCAAACTCCACGCTCTCTCTTATTTTTATTTTAGAGTTTATGCCTTTTACATGAAAACTTCTTAAAATTGCCTTGGACTAAACAAATTTTATCTGTTTTGCATGTTTTCAGATGCAAAAAAATCTTATCCACATGTTGATGTGAACTAAATCAGTTCCAAAATTTGTCTCTGTTGGCATGAAACAATGCTAATATTCCTTTGAAGCATTTGTGATCACTTAGAGAACAACAGTGCTTCTGGGTCTTGTTACTGTCTTAATTAACTTAAATCTCAAGGGCACACTCCACTGCTGGAACATGTGAGAACTTCAGTTACGAAAACAGATATGAGACCTTTACAACTGTTCAACTTCACATGTTTTCAGTGTTGGTGCAGTTTTTTCTATCTCCTCTCAGAGGATCAGAGGGAGAAGAAAAATCACACCTGTTGTGCATCTCCCACAGCTTGGCTCCCATCCTCATCTCCCACACACACACCAATCCTTCGCCTCCGCCGCTCACAATCTTCCAGTCATCTGCCTGCACTGAGGTGACACCCAGGTGGTGGGCGTACAGGGAGACCACAGAGGAGCCAGCTCGTAGGTCAAACACCCTTACCCTGAATCAAAGCAGAGATGAGAATAAGATGCCTTTATTTCTGCAGTAGGATAAAAATTAGGTAGATGAGGGCGGAGGTCTGTTATGCACTTAGGAAGCTTTAAATATGTCTGGAGGCTCCAATAAAAGAACAGTACTAAGTAGAGTAGTATCAGCTCCTTCCAGTGAAGCATGGTCATTTTGGATTTTTCTTCCTGTTTACAGAGGAGGAGGACTCCAACGCCACACAACAGAGGGAGTGCAGTCCGTCAAAGAGTGCTTTCATTACCAGACAAAAGGACACTATTCTCTCATTTAGAGGAACTTTTTAACATCTGAGCCAAGAGGCCTAACACAAACTGAAACATATGTGCTGAAATCTTCAGCTCCAGACTTATTTGCCATGCATTAACCCAAGTACCACAAATCCAACACCATGATACATTTAAGAACTCACTTAATATGAAGTAACTTAAAAAAACATGAAAAATAAAGACAAAAATATGGAAAAAATATGATGAAAGTTTTGTACACAGGTTTGAATCCCTTTCTAACAGGAACTTTCTGCGTGGAACAAACATGTTCTCCCTGTGCATGGCTGGGTTCAGTCCAGGTGCTCCAGTCTCCTTCCACAATCCAAAGACATGCTTATTAGGCTAACTAATTACTAGAAATTGTCTGTGGGTATGAATGTTTGTCCGTCTATAAGCCCTGTGATTGAATGGCAACCAGTCCAGGGTTTACCCAACCTCTCACCCTGTAAAAATAGTTTCGGTTTAATATGTAAATTTTGATGTTTGTACAAAAATAGCAAAGTTCACCAGAGTTATAGTCCTTGTATACCTTCATATACCTGTGCAGTAAAGCCAATTCTCATTCTGAGATGTCGATATTCACCAGCAGATCAGAAAAAAACATAACATATACAAACAAAAGCAGATCAATTTGTTATAAGCATGATGCAACTATAGATCTCAATTTCAGAAAAAAATTACATTAAAGTGACATTAAAACACAGTACCAACATCTAACTCATGACTGTAGTAAGAAATAATACAGAACTGTAAACTTTGAAATGTATTAGGAATGTTTTTTGATATCACATATAGAGGAAGAGGATGGAAGGAAATACCTTTTATCAATCCCTCAAGGGGAAATTTCATTTTTACACTTACTTATTGAACATGCAACACACACATAGGCTTGCCACGCTGAAGCCACACCCACTCAGGAGAAATAGGATCCTTTCAAATTAAAAAAAAAAAAAAAAAAAAAAATCTTTTGACCAGAGCTGTGCTGCCTGGCTCTGTGCCAGAGCAGAGAGACAGAATTTGGGGATTACATTTACTGTTTTCTGGCACAAATATTGCTGTTGTGGTACTTTTAATGACCCGTAGGTCACTGTCGCTAGTAGATTTGGCAAATTTACCTCACATTCAATTAAGGCACTGACATCAGCTAACAACAGACTTTACTGAGATTAACTGCTCTGTGATTTTATATCATTGTAGTGTTGGGGGGTGGGGTGATTTCCCATCAAGAATGATGAAGTCATGGGCTCACTTATTTGCCCTACTTAAATAAAACCAAGCCAGGTAAAAGGTGAACAACTTTTTTAATGATCTAAATCCAAAATTCAGTCATACATAGATATCAGTGTTTTCACGTGTTTACAGCAACCTTAATCCAACATTTCTAATGTCTTTAGACACAAGGCTTGGATTTCACTTAACAGGGACTTTAAGCCTACATAGGTCTGTTGGTCCAGCCTAAAACATAAATATGGCTGATATTAACAGCCAATATAGGCCAATCATTAAAACCAATATAATGGTTGTAAATATTGGCAGAAATGTTCATTTCAGCCTTTACCGATATGATGTCAAAAATATTGTGCATCATTAATATTCAAACATCCTATGGACATGCACTGACGCAGACATGTCAGAATGAGGGGCTGCCGCACACAAAGCACCCCTGCCTGAGTGATTGGGGGTTTGATGCCTTGCTCAAGGCTTTATCAGCAATATTCATGAAGTAAACCTTCACCTCTCCAGCAACCAGACCAATTTTCGAAACTCTGTCCAACCAAGACTTGAACTGGCTTGGAACTGTCCAGTCCCCAACACAAGTCTTTACAGACTGAGCTGCTGATGCCTCTATAAACGATGCCTCTATTTCTAAAACTATAAAAACACAGGCTATTCTTAAAATCCAAACTCTCTGTGGCTGGTAAACATTTACCAAAAAACAACATCACAAACATGCAGTTAACTTATGATGATTGAATTACTACCAAAAAAAAAACAACAACAACAATTATGCTGTATACAAAACATGGGCTAAAAGACAGTTTTTCCAAATAGTTTCCCGTTGATTGTTGTTGTTTTTTTTTTTAATCTACTTCTTGTGTGGATCTGTTTGCTGTAAACTTTGTTGTTGTTTTTTTTTTTAAGTTTTCTTAAATTGATAGTTTTTAAAAGTCATTTTATGTCAAACTTCCTTGTTTTGTATCAGATTAGATCATTTTTTTAATCTCCTTTTTTTTTCTTTTTTTACAATTTCAAATTCTGAGTCTTCAAAGATACAAATTTAGACACACATAAAATAATAAGACACACTACACATCAGTTCCCCAGAGACAGGAAGCCCTAATTTCAAACAAACAGCAACAACCTATTTACACTCATATGCAATATTCATACATTAACTGATTTGGACATTTATTTTACAATCATTCTACATTCAATTCTACGGGGTTTACTTTGAACAATGATTCAGATTGGTGTTACATTTTTTGCTACATTATGTGTGTCATCATTATTATCACCATTATGAGACTTAATAGTAACTGTAATGTTTATAGTTTTAGCAGTGGTAGACATGTCATAGCAGCAGCAGTATTGGTGTTATTAAAATTAGATATATATTTTTATATGGTTATAATTCTAATTACTATTAGTATTTATTCTAATCCATTATAAACACTGATATAAGATAAATGGCAGAATGAGCTGCTTTGTGCGCACTGGGTCTGAGTGGCAGCAGCAACCCAGGGGACCTGCAGCTCCATCTGTTGTCATTGTGGCTTTATTACAGCAGAAAGCATCCAGGACATGACTCCATCCAGCCATCACCTTCTCCAACACCTCATTACCATAATCAAATCCACTCAGGGGACTCGGACAGATTTCATTTCCACTTCCAAATTTTTAGAGTTAAATGACTAAATGGGCACCGCGGACTTGTTGTCCGCAGTTACTTGTCTGTTCGGTGGCATTACGTGATGGAGCCGCACGTTTTAACAGTGAGGACTGAGCATTACTGGCAGACCACAGGGAGCCATAAATCTACTGCTGGAGGCAGCTCAGTCTTCAGTGAGCTGTCAGTGGGCAGACTCCTCTTCATTAATCAGAGCAGCTCAGAGTGGGAGAGGCTCTGAAAAACTCCATTTAGTTTTCCAATGCTGGACCACAAATTAATCATTATTTAAGCAGGATTAGTTTAAATGAAAACATGTTTCACATCCAAAGTTGTCCATCTTCAAAGTTTATTAAACATTTACAGTGCTTAAATCTTTGCATAAACTTTCCTGCAGGCTTTCTGTTGCGGAGTAATTCAGTTACAACTTGAGTAAGACTCACCTGTACTCCTCTCACCTTCAAGATCAGGCTGATACCAAGTACAGAATGAGTTCTCAATAAAATAATCAAAAAAATTCAGTACCTCACCTTAACAGTTTGCAACATTTTTTTAAATTCATTTATTTGCTGATAATTTAGTGATTGTTTGTTTTTGTAGTGCTTACTTGTTTAGTGATGATGTAATTCAGTGGTGCTCAACTAGTGGGTTGAGACCCAAAAGTGGGTCATGGGGTTATATTCAGGGTCTCGTATGTGTGCCTAGGAAAAAATGCATTTTGTCAAAGAGTCTACAATGTATTGACGTCCTGAGCAGACACGCATTTATTTCCCTTGGTTTTGCCATGATAACAAGTAAATTTTGGTTGTTTTCATAAAGTCTCAACGAAATCATCTCATTATCTTGGATAACACAACTGGGTTTCCCATGATAGTGTATCTCTTGAGCTCTCCTGAAATCAATCAAAATATAGATGATATCACATCATCAGATTGAAATAAAAAGTATGCATGCATCTCCTCTCAGAGCTTTTGTAAGTACAAAAATGTGTGTCTTGTCTCTATGATTAATCATATGTTTTTTACATCTAATGTCCAAATTGAAACATTTTTAATTCAATAAATTCAAGTGGCAGCAATCTCTCACTGAGGAGGTGGTGGTAGATACTGAGGCCAGAAAAGTTTTAATCGATACGCTGGTATCATCACTGGAGTTTCAAAGAGACATAATTTCTTTCATTTTGGTTTTTGAAAAGAAAAAACAATAAAATGGAGCTGAAGATAAGTGGTAGAGTTGGATGTCTCTAAACCGATAAGTCCATGGATTGATCCCCAGCTCCTGCAGTCACATGCTGGGGTGTCTTTGAGCAAGATGCTTAATCCCAAATTCCTACTGCTCCATCAGTGGTGTCTGAATATGTATGAATGGGACTGCTTCATACTAATGGACACTTTAGTTTGCCACCATCAGTGTGTAAATGTGGTGTGAATGGGTAAATGTGACCTGCCCTTAAAGTGCTCTTTCAGTAGTCAGGTGGCAAGAAAAGTGCTACACAAGCAAAAGTCCATTTACCAAGCCCACTTACATTAGTTTTGTTGTCAGTTTTGTTGGTTATTAAAAACATGCTATTCTCACAATTTCTATTTCTGTATACAGTGCCTATAAAAAGTATCAACCCCCTTGGATTTTTTTACACTTTTGTTGATTTTATAAATCAATCACGGTCAATATAATTTGGCTTGTTTGACTAAAGTGGTATGAGAGAATGCTAATGACTTTGCTTACCTACTGTGAAAAAAGTGCAACAGAAATTTTGTACCTTTACAAGGAAATTAAACCTATTCTTCTATTCTGTTTGTACAGCACCCATTAAACTTTGAAGTTATTTTAGCAAAATACAACTTAACAAAAAAATGTAAGTTAAGTGTGCCTATCCTCTGAGGGTCACTGAAGCCTTTTAAAACTTTTCTGAGCTCTTCCCACAGTATTTAAGAAGTTAACAATGATATTTATCCCAGGACCTTTGCACTCTCTATTGCATGTCTTTTTTCTAAAAGTATGTCTCAGATATACTGTATATGTAAAAAATACTTCACTTCTTCCATTGGTTCATTCTGTTTTTGTCGCTTTTGCTTGAGAGTGTGCTACCATCATCTTTTCTATATTTTATAGGTAGTGTGTCATCTTGTATCTGCACGAGAGTAAAGAGCCACCAAGTGTCTGCCACCATACTTGTCCCAAAAACAGATTATGAATGCAAAATATTCTATACATAATGTTTTTTATCTGTGCCTGTGTCTTATATTTTTGTACTTTATTCAATTCTACTTAATATCATAGCCTTCACAAGCTCTGCATCGATATAGAATAAAAATAAAAAATGAGAACTTGTTGCTTGTGTGACTTAAAATCCACCGGATGACATTGAAAGTTTTCACTTGGCAGCACAGTCAGTTAAGTGTTGAAACTCAGTCCTGTGTAACTAAGGTGACCAGCAGCCACAGGTGTTCCTCTTTCTCTTCCTTCTTTCTTTTGCTTACTTTTATCAATTATGCTTTCCTTCTGTTTGAACAAATGTGGCTGTCGTCCAGACGGCCCTTATCATAAGCCATCATTTGCTCCCTGGATCTAATGAAAAGCAGAGGGACAAAAATTATTTGGACAAAAAAGAAGGGATGCATTAGTCTTTGGCCTTAAGCCATCCTGTTAGTCAGCCAAGATCACTGACTGTCCCTCAGTCTCCATCATTTCCA
The DNA here is from genome assembly GCF_018320785.1 of Cheilinus undulatus. NCBI lineage: Eukaryota > Metazoa > Chordata > Actinopteri > Labriformes > Labridae > Cheilinus > Cheilinus undulatus. The sequence goes on along the minus strand of NC_054869.1, from coordinate 27,782,156 downwards.
TTTATCTTTGACAAAACTACTCGTCTGTCAGAGAGCAAAGAAGAAAGCTAAGGCAGAAAAGCAAACAAAAGCTCTGGCAGAAAAAAAATAACTTTGTAATTCTTCAACCAAACCAATGACAGACCTTTTTCTGCATCCACTTGAGCAAAAACATTTCTGTCGGAGCATTTGTTATATGATTACTAGGAGAAATTTCTAACAAGAAAAAGGGAAAAAAACAGATCCTTAACAATATGAAACGGTCCATCTTTCACTTTAAGCCAACTACTTAACAGCCAGATGGATTTGGTGCTGAATAGAAACAGCAGGGGCAGCTTTGGACGAGGAAGCGCCAGGGATTTTTGTCTCCCTGCCAGCTCATGCACCGCAGCAGCCGCTAACAAGTGCAGAATAGATGAGTGAGAATGGCTCTTTTATTCTTCTTTTCCTCATCTGGAGAGCCACGTTAGATGTGGCAAGCTTGTGCAAATGCATGCACGCGTGGCCAGATGTCTGTCTTGTACAGTTTCCCAGGTAACAGAGGAGACATGCAGAAAGACATCTCCATTCAACATAACACGTCTCACATCTTAGTTTTCTCATTTTTATCACAAAGGTTTTAGCAGCTTCCTGACTGAGACTAAAGAGTGTGAATAAATCATAGATTGAATACAGCCTTTTCTTCTAACACTTTCTAAACACCTGTTTTTCACTCAAAGTACTCCGACATTATCAGGTGTCACTGTGTGAAAACTTGAATTCTTGGCTCACTTGTTCTGACTATCAGTTTTTAGAGTCTTTACTTCTTTTTAATGTTTTTTTGGTCTGTTTGTGTCAAGAGTTTGTCTTACCTCCTGTCTTTGTTCCCACAAACCAGCAGGTGAGGAGGGCTGTCTCTTAGGTTGATGCAGGAGAAATCTCCAGGTGAGTTGCCAACACAGACCACAGGTTTGCCCATTTCAAGGCTATAAACGTGGATCTGAAATACAAGAAAACACATAAAAACATCCATTTGACATGTTCAGTCAAACTTTAACAAACGTAACATCCAACAAAATTTACAAAAATTATTCCTGTAACTAATGTTGATTTGATAAATAAATTTATGCCTGATAAATTTTGTGATTCTTCTTTAAAAAAAAAGGTAGCCATGTTAGTCACAGCAGCAAAAAGTTTATACATTCTAACCACATATTAATCAGGGATGTAGCTTGTGGTTGTAAAAGTAAAGCTGAAGCATAAAAGTCTTAAACCTGCATTCTTTCTAATGGCCAGCAGAGGGAAACTCCATTGTTTGTGGGAAAAAAGTAAGATTTCATGGAAGAAAATGTAAAACAACCCAATTTCTCAGTTAAAAATCAGTATTCCCTATATGTACTGTGTGAAGAAGGGGCAGCAGAGAGAAAAGAAGCTCCAACAAGTCAAGTTGTTGATTTCTTCACAAGGACAGAGGAGTAACAGTGCAAATCCACCCTGCTATCCAACTTCTAGATCCAAAAACCATGATGCCTGAAACTAGAGGCTAAAAAACAATAGTCTGCAATCCCATGACTTTGTCATGGTAAAAAATCCACCCCTACTAGGGCCTGAGCACCGATCTTGGTCAGCATGGACCCTTTCGTATCAGAAGAATCATTAATTTGAGGGCTTTAACCTGCTCAAAACACACCAAACTTTACAGAAAATGTTCCCAAGTGGAAAATTTGATATTTTTGTGGAATCATGAAAGTCAATCAATCAAGGGCCCCACAAACATGAGATAGGGGACCAGGTAAGAGCTACATACATGAAAATCGGTACACATGGGCGATTCACAAGTTTCATATTTTGACGAATTAGTATTCAGCCTATGTTTCTAACATAACTAAATTCTAAAGAGTATCTATGAAAATGGTACCATGTTTTCTCCCATAACTGAGTCAATTCATTCAATTTTTAAAGATTTTTAGGACTTTTTGCCTTTATTCAGACAAGACAGCTAAAGAGGGACAGGAAATATGTGGAGATAAAGTGGAGGAAGACATGCAACAAACAGTGCTGAACTGGGAACTGCTCCAGGGACTGACATTGAGGACTCTAGCCTTGGCATATGGGCACTTGCTCTAAAAACTGAGGTAAACTTCCACTCATCAATCCATTCATTTTATCACCAACTTTAGCTACGTGGGTTATCTACTACACACAATGGAAAAAAATTGGAAAATACAACATAGAAAAATTGGACCATATCAGTAGGATAAACTGCAACGTACTGTTCTGTAAGTGAGGGAACCAAAGGCTTATCGATTATATGATATGATATGATATATGATATGATATGATATAATATGATATGATATGATATGATATGATATATGATACGATATGATACGATGTGACATAGTACGATACAATTTGATGCAATTCCATACTACACAATAACCTGCAATACCACACTATCTGTGATATACTATATAATACCACGTAGCACAACACAATACAATAATATACCATACGATGTGAACAATTGGTCCAGAATCATTTTCTTTAAAAGATACCATTCCTCTTCTTCTCTTCATATTGCCAAACACATTCTTGGGTTTAAAGTAACTGTTGCAGCTGCAAATCATGTATCATGTAAAAGGCACACACAGCTACCTGGGATTGTTTGCCAATTAATCAACAGCAAAACAGCACCTTTCAGTGTATGGAAAGAGTTGAAAAAATGCCTTTGGGTATCTTTCAGTCACAGACAGAGATGAACACTGCCTCGGGCTCCATGGCTGCAGCAAACTTTCTTCACTCAGCTTACAATGATGTCATCTGGAGCCGGCCTAATTGGTCAATTAGCGGCTGCTGTTTTCTCATCCAAATGAGACAGAATAAACAGGATAACCGCCAGGCAAAATTGACTTTGAATAATTAAAACCATAAAGAAATTAAATGGAAGGAGGGATGAACTGGGAATGGAAAGAGCCAGAAGGTAGGAGAAAAAAGGAGAGACAGAGAGAGAGAAAGGATGAGATGGCGAGACAGCATCACAGATAAAGGAAGTTTAAAAGGAGGGAAAAAACAGAGACATGATGTAAGCCTTAAGGAGATGCCAGCAGTTTTGTGAGTGCCTTATTTGGGCCAAGCGGAGCTTTAATTGTGCACCACCCAGGGGCGAAACCCAAATCACACCGGACTTTGAAATGACAGCTTGATAGGATTTGGACAGTTGAAAAGAGAGGGGGTCTAAAACAAAAACGGGAGGGAAATGAGGTTCAGCCTGCTGTTCTTCATGAATCATTATGGTGTCGGGAAGATATTTTTATTAAGGAGGAGGCAAATGAGCTGTTTTTACGATGATTCTGGGGGCTTTTTACAGACTGTAGCAGTATGTCTGGAGGAACAATAATCATGAAAATGACTGCAGAAGAGCTGTTTGGTTAATGTACTCGCTAGATCCCTGGTGAGGCTCACAGACAAAGAAACTCTAATGGCAGCTTGCACTGGGATGTTAATGTAATTACACTCTTTGCTTTTAAAAAAATTAAATATTTGGCATTCGTTGCACTTTTGAGAAGTTTTTTTATGCTGCTGTTGCTGGTATTTTGGAACAAATCTGAGAAAAGAGAAGACTTTGATTTGAATTTCCTGATTGCAATAATCTGTTGGATACATATTCATCTGACAGTCAGGAAACAGAGTCAAACTCAATTTAGACACCATGTGAACAAACACAGATTAGCTCATCTGACCTAATACATGATGATGGAAGCCTAGTGGAGGTGGTTTATTAGCAGAGCATCAAACAGGGTGGCTGAGAGTTTAAAACTTGCAAGTCCTTGTCAGACATTTCTGTGTGTTATTTCCATAAATACAATCACTGCAGTGTTCTTACAGGGACATACATTACAAAAATGTGACTTTAACCTCCACAAACAAGGTTCTTAGCAAAGAAAAACAATCTAGAAAACAAAACCAAAGAGTGGCTCTGTTGTACTTCTTTGCTCAGTGGTGGCTTTGGGTTGGAAGTTTTTGGTTGTTGCACAATCTAAACATCATCTTGGCCAAATCCAGTAAAACTGGATTTCTTATTTCTTAACATCAACTTTTATGTGTAAAGGGGGTCCAATAAGTAGAAACAGAAGTTTTATTCACATCTGTGTGTCCAATAGAGTTTTAGCAAACATAGTAAAGTGCAGTAATATCTTTTTCCAGCTCAGTTTTCAAGTAAAAGAAGTATTTAAAGACATGAAAGAAATCAGCAGTTACAAGTCCCATACTGACTGATTCCTAACTATTGTGTTGAATTACTTACTAGATTGAATGTTCTTTTGGCATCTGAAGTTTCTGACGGGAAACTGGAAACACAGTAGTGCCCACAAGTATTAGCTAACATCTGCAGATGGTATTAATCTTGTGGTTTTGGAGTGCGCTTTTTAGTGTCACTGCTGAATCCTTGCAGTGATTATCTTTGTGAGATAAGATCATAAAACTGAAATAATGTTGTCAGCTATGAGAATTAGGAAATCAACATTTCAAAGTCAGCAAATCAGTTCAGACAAACATCTTAATGTAAATGCTTCAAAAAGGCAGCCACTGAAATAACACTGCTTTTCAAATTAAAACATGAAGGTATTTATTTTGCATCAGTACATCATCATCATCATGTTGGAGTGATATTTTGATTTCATTCTGCATATTTAGAGCAGTGTCTTCGGGCTTACATGCTGATATCAGACATGATGGTATTTCACTGTGCTCCTAAACTGTTGTGATAGAAGATACAAGGCATGATGCTAACAGGTGCATGCCCCCCTCCTCCCAATTTCCCTCTACGTTTCCTGTCATATCCAATAAAGGCAAAAAAGTCCAAAAAGTTATCTTTGGAATACTATCAATATCTCCCCATTCTATCCCAGCAGCCACCTGCAGGATTTGAGTCTATGTTCACAAGCTAGAATGTCTTCACTTACATGTAGTGGAGACTTGTTTTAAGTTTGATTTTCTTTTATCTTAAAGAAAACTATTTAAGTTAGGATCATCCTCTCAAGAAACGCACATGATTTCCAGCGTGTATAACCCTTATGTACTGATCTGATGCAAACCTTTTCTCTATCCTTTGTTTGTCCTTTATACATCTGTCAATTTAACATATATAAAAAGAATAAACATTTAATTTCCATTTAGCCTCCATGCATCCATTAGCCCTCTTAACTTTTATGCAGTAAGAGGCTGACAGGATTTCACTCGTGCTCTGTACTTCATGCTAGATGGACCACAGTGGACTGATAGTTTGCCAGTGGAGATGCCAGCTTGTATTGAATGCCCAGCCATGAGCTGGGTGTCTGCCTGGGTGCCCCACAGTCCACTGGCAAGAAGGTGGCACGTAGTAATAAGGATCTGGAGACCAGCTCTGACCACACACAACAATAACACCAACAAAGACACATACAAATTCACCAGCTGAGGGATAATAAATGCCAAAATACAATAAAGAATGATTGTACAATGGAAACAAAGCTACATTTGTTCTTTAAACTTTCAGAGTTTGAAACAAAACTGCAGCAAACTCAGTAATCACTGGATTTTCTGGATGTACCCACAAAAGATGACAATGTGGCTGAGTTCATGCAAGTCAAAATGCTGTAAATGAAAACGTTTCACTCTTCTGTGAAGCAGAAAGGTGTGAGATGCCTTTCTTGGATGCCACCTCCATGAATTTTGACAGTTTTTAACGAAGCATATGTTTTCTGAATAAAGTCTGGGATAAAAAAAAAAAGTGTTGCAGCCAAATTATGCTTTGTTTTCCTGAAGCTGCAGTTAGAAGAGAGACAGAAGGTTAATTAAATTTGTGAAAAATTCTAATAAGTATGAGTGTTTTGCTAATAATGAATTTGAAGTCATCTTTGAATTACAGGAAAGTGTTTAAGACTCTCTGTGCTTAAGTAATGAAAACGAAATAAATAAAATTAAAAATTGCAAAGTTTACAAGGAGAGGAGCTGTATCTTTTTATCTTTTACTTAGGAAATAATACTTCTCTTGTTATAAATGATGATTTAAGTTAGACTTGGAGTCTGTTATGTTTTTTAAGCTCATGCTTCTCATGCTTTGCAAGTAGATTCATTTTAATTGTTTGGTATTTTGTTTGGTTTAAGCCCAACAGCTGGGATAGGCTCCAGCACCCCCATGACCCCCAACGGGATAAGCGGTATAGAAAATGGATGGATGGACGGTTTAAGCCCCAAAGAGCCTCCAGAGTAAGCTCAGCTACAGCAGTTCTCTAGCCTCTGAGTTTGCATATCTTACATCCTTCCACTGCAATGCTGCTCATGAACTTCCACAGTCCAAACACAAAATTCAGATACGTGACTTTTAGCACTTTATAAGGTTCATACTCAAATGATCGATATCATCTACAGGGCTGAAACGATTCCTCAAATTATCCCAGTGATTTGATTAAAAAAAATTCTCGAGGCAAATTATCTGCCTTGAGGCTTCGCTTAAATCAGTCATGTATTCAAATATGCCCATGCTGCAAGCCTGGACATCGCGCTGTGAGTTGCACAGCGCGATGTGTTTCACTAGGACAGCCATTTGTGCGGCACAATGCACTTGTTTTAGCTGTTACTATAACGTAACATGTACGATGTGAGGTGTGAAAATCTTGAGGGAAGAGAAGTTGATGCATTGATGTTGACAAGCACGCATCCTGTGTTTTTACGCATCCACTGGCCGTGGCTTCATGGCAGATATGGCACAATGCCTGCACCGGTAAACCTACGCAGATCTCTCAGTTTGTGTCTGCAGACTTCAGGGAATTTCATAAACTTCTCTGATTGATCCAATGGTTTCATAGAAGACAGTCAGGCATCACGATTCAAGTCCTGTTTTGGTGCCTTCCCTCTTTCTCTCCCTCCCTCTCTCTCTCTCTTCTGCATGCGCACGTTATACATTTAATTATAAATTACCATAAAGTCAGCGCACTAACTTCTTGATTCCAGCGTATTTTTCAAAATGTTTTAGCATCCTGAATGATTTAATAAGACTTAAATTAATAATAAATTGACACCAATTAAATAGAAACATCTTATTGCCACAGACAGTGACTAAGAGAGAGAGACAAAATAGGTTAAAGTTCATCATCAAATAGTCAGGATTCAACAGGTCATAGATGCAGCGTTATCCCTTAAACTGTGTTCTCCATGTCAGTGAATGGTCTTAAAAGGTCAAATTTTTATGGTGAATGAACTCTCAAACAAAAATGTTCAAAAATTAAAAGTGAACACCCATTGAAAAATAGACCATGTTCCTGTAATCTAAAGGTTCACCTTTCAGCAACATCAAACCGCTGTGTGAATGATGGAGCTTTATTCTTGCTAGAATGTGAAATACTACATTCATGTCATAAAGTAGAGAATGTTAAAATGATTAAGTGTCCCTTTACTTTAATGACAAACTGGAAAATAAAAATAAACTACAATAGAAGAAATAAAGTGTTGGCAACAAAAATGTCCTGGGAGAGGATCCCTAAAACCCCGGACACAGGCAGCTGAAATGAGTTTCCTTCGCAGGGTGTCTGGGCTCTCCCTTAGAGATAGGGTGAGAAGCTCAGCCATCCGGGAGAGACTCGGAGTAGAGCCACTGCTCCTCCACGTCGAGAGGAGCCAGATTAGGTGGCTTGGGCATCTGGTCCGGATGCCTGGTGGACACCTCCCTGGTGAGGGGGAAGACCCAGGACACGCTGGACAGACTATGTCGCTCGGCTGGCCTGGGAATGCCTTGGGATCCCCCGGGAAGAGCTGGACGAAGTGGCTGGGGAGAGGGAGGTCTGGGCTTCCCTGCTTAGGCTGCTGCCCCTGCGACCCAACCTCGGATACGCAGATGAAGATGAATGGATGTATGGATGTATGGATGGATGGATGGATGGATGGATGGGTCAGAATTTGGCCTAAACAACATGAAAGCCTACCAGACCACCACCAACCATGTCAGGTCAGGTTTAAACTTCAGTAGGTCATTTGGCCATGTCAGTATGTCTAAATGCATAGGTTGCTGCCATGTGATTGGCTGATAAGATATTTGCGTTCATGACCAGTTGGGCAGGTGTACTTAATGAAGTGATCCATAACTGTATATCAAAGATGTTAGGGCTGCGTGATTAATCCCAACTGTCTGAATATAAAGCAATGAACAAAAATAAATATTTTATGTAGTAGGCTATGCTTTACCTCTTTGTATTTTATTTGGCAACATCAGATGTACATAAAAACTTTGGAGTTTTAGGTTCTATTGACTCTTAATTATTTTTTTATTGATGGTACCAAATATCACTATTGCAATATGGAAGAATGTTATTGCACACTGTTTATTTTTCTCGGATCACGCAGGCCTACCTAACCATTATTATTAATCGTCTTCAATCTGTAACTTTTCAGCACCAGTCTAAACCTTTACTACAGATCAATCAATTCTTCAATCAGTCTATTCTGCTATCCATCTTTCATTGTAATCATATTTTATCCCTCATTGCTGCTCTCCATCTGGTCCACTATGTGGTGCTTTAGTGCCATCGCTGAATCAGTTCTTCTTTACAACAGGGGATGATGTCAGTGAAGAAACTTTGCCAAAAAACTGTCAATCACAACCAGAATGCTGCAAACACACACAATATGCTTGGGTGGTACTCGCTGTTTCAAAGCTAGCAGATGTCCAGTCTCTATGACAACCAACCTCAGAGTTTTTTGATTTAATTATAATCTAATTTATCCACAAACACTGGCAAAAACATCTTGCTGAAGTGAACTTAAGAGCATATCTGCCTCCTGATCCCAGCAGAATAGTTTGTCTCCTGGCTCTTTGTACTTTTTATGTAAAGGCTTCAGAGTCACTGAGGAGCACAGGGTCATTAAAACATCGTATTATTAGAAACAAACAAAGCAGCTCAGGGAACAGTGGTTTATCAAAGTGCCCTTAAAGGCTGAAGCAATTAGGAGCATGGTCTGATGAGGGCTTGTGGCTATTTAAGAGAGCTACTATAAAGAAAAACCCTAAAGGTACATCATGTTCATTTCTGAGGGGAGTTGAGTGGTCTAAAGGGACAGAAGGAAAAGTGATCACACCATCCAGAGACTTTACACTGAATGACACAGATGAGACATGTTTGGAAAATGATCTTTGATATTTGCATTTAAAACAGATCTGATTAAATGCAGATCTGACCTAATGTAAATATATTTACTTCATTGAGAAGGTAGTATTTTCTGGTTAATAGCTGGGCTCATTAAAATTGGCAGGAAGTGATGGTGTCAAAGCTAAACCGTCTGTCCTCTCCTGTGTTCATCATCATCATGTTTTTGGACCAAAACAAATTATCTACCTTTTTCCAGTTTCCTTTTTATTCATTGAGCACCCTTTGAAAGCACATGTGACCTTGTTTCCTCTGTTGGAAGCCTTTTTGTTTTAATTAGTGAAGTTGGGGTGACTTTTTCAATTACATCTAAAATAAAGACACAAAAGAGGCCTTGATACAGCTCCATCAGTGCCATTAACATGTAAACACTACATTATTATTTTGTTGTGATGTGGTGGTAAAATCATTTCATTAATTCAATAAGCCTTAAAGCAGCACCACTCATCCTTTTTTCTGTTTTACAAAGATGTAGACTTGAGCTGATGTAGACATGTGACATTAACATATTAGGCCAATATTAAAGCAAAGCATCAATTAATTTAACAATTGCAGTTTTCTCAATAAACATCTCACTTTTGTTTGAACACGTTTTCTCAACTATTTCTGCCTGTTAAGGCAATGACTGGCAATAAGATCTAGATCTGATTCCTATACAGGTGATTTTGTATATCACTGTAATAAGAGAAGGCCTGAACATGCACATACAAACCAAGCTGGACAGGTGTTCAGCTGAAAAGAATAACATGAAGAAAACAAAGCAAAACTAACAAATAGCATGTCAATGAAATTTTGCGTATGTTGCTTTTTATCAGACCCTGATGAAGAGCAATATGCTTAAAATATCACTGTTTTGATGCAATAAAAAATCTGGACAACAACAACAGAATAACAGCACCGAGTAGCAGTTCATGCTTCCTTATGTAGTAGTCTTAACCATAACATCCAGTGTTTCCACAGCAATAATACACATATCATGCACAGCAAGTTACAACCAAAAAAATGAAAGATTTCTCACCTTCAAAAAATGCTGGAAATATTTTGGGTACTGTGATAATCAACTGAAAATAAAACTGAGCATATAGCCCTTATCAACTGACAGCCAGCTGATTGCTTGCTATTGGCTAAATGCTCCCATGCTGCCATATTTAAACTGCTCTAGTCTGGCTATGTTCTGCTGCTCTCTTTGCAAGCTGCTCTTCCAACCCTCCTCCACCCCAGCTCCTCCTTCATTCTGACTTCATCATTGTCTTTCAGCTCTGCTCTGGATTTTGCTGCTTCTCTTTTTGCCTTATGCTTTTCTTATTGGCAACAAGTGCTATTTAATAACTGCTAATAAAGAAGTATTTATATATGCAAATAATGTGTGTTTCTTTGCAAAGTGGTCCTGACTGAACTGTATATAGCACAGTATTAGTTATTTTCCAATTATTTTTAACATTTCAGAACAGAAATTTGACATATTGTCCCTTTAGATAGTGTTTCAAGACTGTTGATAATATAAATGTAAAACTTCTCCCAGAAATGTAAGCATGCCATACCCAGAGATTATTCTAACAGCATGTTTTCATGGATGATACAACTTCTTAAGACTCTGTTAGGCCTCATTCCAACAGAAACTTTGTACTACAGAGTGGGGTCATTTACATACTCACAGTCTATATTGACAATGTGTTTGCTAATAAAAACTGTAAGACCGACTGAACTTGCCTTGTTTCCTCCATCATGCATTGCCCATCCTGTGCGCTTCACTCCAAATGCAACAAGGGAGGCTGAGGCGTCCAGGCAGGTAACAGGGTGACCATAGACTGAGTGGAGCATCTGTGGTTCCTCCTGACGGGGGTCCAGCAGGTACACGTCCTCTCCTGCTGAGAGGGTTGCCAGCGGAGACGGCTGCCTACTGCCTGGCACCAGAACCAGGTTTTCCACCTGTAATACAGCCAAAACAGAGAGTTAAGTCTACAGTGCCTTCCCCAAGGATACAACTTATTTTAACTGTAGCAGGCATAAAAAGCTTAAGTAGAATTTAAAATAAAAGACATTTAAAATTTAAATGATGATTTAAAATATGTTTTGTGGGGGTGCTTGCTGTCATGTTTGCATGCCCCTTGTACTGGGGTTGCTATCCTCAAAGCAGGCCTGTGTCTCCTTTCCTGCATGTCATTCCCCACACTATCTTTCCTCAGTTTCCAACTCTATCCACTATCCTACCTGAATAAATGCATTAACGCCTGAAAAATACATCTTTATAGAAAACAATTCTTACAAAGTCCATTTTCAGTTCTTTAAAAATTTCTTTTAATAACTTCCAATTCCCCATGAGGCCTCAAGACAGCTGTAATCTAAGATTATTTTCCTAATCCTTCAAAATGAACCAACAGTTTGTTGATTTATAAGGTCAGCAATCACATCTATCTAACACACACAAAAGTCAATGTGTGATGTAAAATCATTAAATCAACACAATAACCCATCATTATGGAGCATGTCACAAATACGAGGAATCAAATAGCCTTACTTACAGCCTTTGATAGCTGTGTTTGGCAGAGAGTCCTCCAGTAGCCGTGATCATCTGCAGCATCCAGACGAATGTCAGGCCCCGCTGCCGAGCACATGACAGGGCTGTCACAGCTCACAGCCAGGGCCTGGATCCTCCCCGGGGTCTGGTAGTGGTGGAGGGGCTCTCCCCCTGTCTCTATGCTCCACAGGTCCACACAGCCTGCAAATAAAACACAGTGTGTTAGCACGTTAATAAGATACAGATTTTAATCAATCATTTAAATGTAAAATAATTCAAAAGGATGTCACAAAAATCTCTCACCATCTTCGTATGCAGCAGCAGCAACTGTGCTGTTCACCTGGACATGACTAACATAAGGTCTGGGTTCAGAGTTTGCTGACAGACTGTTGGTCTTCAGGTAAGAGGCTGTTGAGTCCCAGTGCAGAGTATCCCACAGTCTCACATCACCAGACGTGTACCTGACATACAAATAAGCACAGAAAATCCCTGAGTAGGTATGATTTGAATATTTAAGGCTGAATGAAAAAGGAAAATGAATATGAAGGCTGAAAATTGTCCTGTTTTCTGCTGCACTCAGTGAACTTTGTCTTTTCGAGAATACCTGACGTCACCTTCTCACCACTGAATCATGTCCCCTCTCACACTTTCCCAGCTTGTTGTCATTTTGTTTTCCAAAGTCTTTGTTACATGATCTTTCCAGGATTACAGGGGTGTTGTTTGGGTGGAACAAGGCGGCACATTTCACCTCATAATGCTCGTCACAACAGCAGGATGTGAAGGTTATTCTGCCCTCAACAGTCACTTGTACAGTAATTTTAGATAACTCACATTTCATTAAAAAAAGACTTTTAATGTATGTCTTTATTCAGGTCTTTTTACTACAATCTCACTTTTTCTGTAATGTTTCACCTTTACATAAAAGCTTTCAATTCAGTTCATTACAAATCATTTGCATAGCTCACTTAGAAATAGAACCGGAGTTAAACATTTGTCAGAATTTCACAAAGAATTTGAGAAATTGTATAAACATTCATTAATTCAAATCAAGTTTACACTAACAGATGTTACTTGCTTATCTAAACAAAACCTATAAATTCAAAGAGCTGCAGTTATAAATGAGAAAGAACAGGGTTGCTTTGTTTTGTACGTGTTTCTGCTCGTTTTACAACATATATTAGCAGTGCATGCAGGATGCTCAAATAACATCACCAGGACTTTCTACAGACAGATGAGGTAGTCAGCCTGTGGGAAAAGGTATCCAGGTAGAGGTTCCAAAATCTTAAGAAGGTCCTTTTCCAAGAAATTTTGAGCATCTGATACTTAATTCCCTCCTATCTGGTGAATATTTTGGCAACAATTTGTGGTGGTGGAAATTAAATTATGTAAAAGGGCAACACAGAGTTATAACTTATTAACAAAATAGCCAGCTACTTTATACATGAAGCTTATATTGGTGCAAAATTTGATGTTATTTTCTCAAACGGTTACTTTAAAATGAGTGTTTTACTGTTAAACAAAAAAAAAAGTTTTATGACAGGATCATGTTCACAGCTTTAAACATTAAGATATAAAAAGACTTTAAGAGAAATTGAGAATTTAAAACCCATATAAAAAGAATTTACAGCAAAGCTAAAAATTAAATGTTTAAGTCCCTCGAAAGTGAAATCCAAAATGTCTTAACACATTAGATATGTGATTTCACACATGTGAAATCGCTGAGATATCTGTGTGACTGAATTTTGGATTTGTAACGTTAGAACGTTTTCCACCTCTTTCTTAGCTAGGTTTAATTTGGGCAGGGTAAATATAGCACCCCATTATTTTACATATAGGAACTACCCCACGCCCCCAATGCTGCACTGGTATAAAATCCCAGGGTAGTTTGTTACTAGCCAATGTCACTGTCTTCACTGAGAATTTACAGCTAGCTACATGCCTGTGTTTTTTCATTGTGAGGTAACTTTGCCAAATTCATCAGCCACAGTGGTCTGCAGGTCATTAAAAGCAACATAACAGAGAGATTTGTGACAGAAAACCAACTTCTGTCTCTGCTTTGGCTGTGAGATTATCTGGCCATAGTTCACCGTTAGGTCAGGGGGCAGGCTAATTAGAGTGCTCTTCTATTTTTCACTTGAACAAGGTGAAGCAGGAACAAACATGTGACCTGCTGATGATGTGTTTTAATCCATTTTTCACTTGTCTTTAGTCCTGGATGATTAAAAGAAGTGGGATGTAGCTTTGTCTCTCTCAAAGCAGCAACAGTTTAATCCCTCCTGTCTGTTAGCATCATCATGCTAAATATCAGTAAAGTAACCGATGATAGACATGATCTGTTCCCTCCAAGTCTGTCACAGTAAAAGTCTCCAATGCTAATCATCATTGAGGACTTTTATTTTGAAGAGCAACATTAAGAAATGGAGTGTGTTCAGCAGCAACTTAACAACAAAGGCTTTTTCTCTCTAAATTGTTGTGACAAATATGATTGTTACTCTGGTGGAAAGTTGTAACATAGCAGCATAAAAGCCAGATGATTCCATCATCCAGGTGAGAGGATCGTATTTCTCATAAGTGGGTGTAGCTTCAGTTCATTCAACCAACGTACCCACACCATCCTTAAGCAGATTTTATTTTCATTTGTCATGATTTTGAAGCTTAATTTAAAATCTTTTATTATTGAAATTAAACACAATGACCTGCAATACACTTTTTAATCCCTTTGCAGGGACTTAATGAGTGATTTCTCTGCAAAATTAGATCAATTCTTTGTTTATGCCACGAAGGCCCATTTTTGATCTAAAAATAGTTTACCAGCAGTTGAAATGAGCCTTAAATGTACAAAAAAAGAATCACAGCTTGTTAGTAAAGCAGTTCTATTATTTCAATTGTCAGCTGCTTTCCTGAAAGTTGTTGCTTGTGGGAAGTCCTGCGTGACCAGCATTTCGACACATTTCACAGGATGAAACAATCAATCGGATGAAACATCAGGTGAAACAAGTGTGTGGAGGCTTGATTATGATTACGTGTATTGTAGCCATCAATTGCAAGGGACAGCATCAGCAGCTGCAGACAATTATCAAAACAATGCTATGAGAATCTTCAGTTTTAACAAGAGTGAGCACAACTCAATCTGTGAATTTATTGGATTAATGTATCAGCAGTCTTCTCTCCTTCTCTCTCTCCCTCGGTACTACACACATGTGGTGGTGTTAATGTATGGAAAAGTAAAGTTCAGCAATTACACCTGGGCAGAAGGGATGGGCAATATGGACTAAAAAATGTATTATGATATTTTGCTGTATTTATTGTGATAACGATAAATCACGATAAAGAATAGCGCCATTCAACACAACCTTTTTGGCTAGGTAAAATGTATCAAATGGGCTGCTTAACTACACCAGCTACATATAAATTAGTGCTGGCTATTGCCACTGATTGCCTGAATTGATTAAATTCTGATTCTTTCTCAAGGCCCTGATTCAATTCAGGTCTTGATTCAATTCAATTCAATTCAATATCGATTCATGTTGGGATATTTTAGTAAAAAAAACCTAAACTGCTTCAACATTTAAGAGATTCAAAGAGAAATTTAGTTGAAAATAGTACAAAGAATGTTCCAACTTGGCACATTATTAAAAATCTCAGGGTTTGCATTAAAAACTGACCCTAAACTAGAAGTATTTACATCACTATTTTACCTCCATTCAGCCCATCCTGAATATAGCCTCTTTTGTCCAGTTTGCCTCCGTCTTTGTAGATTTTAAATCCAAATGCAGTCTGACATCCTCTGGTCTGGCAGTCTTGAATAAACCTGAGCTGCCACTTCTAGTACTGTCTATGTGTGGAAAACACTGGGTCTGGAAAACTTGAAAGCACTGGTTTGATATTTTCTGGCATTTACAGGCAGAATCATTGATTAATAAACTGAGAAATAAACTGCAGCCAACTAAAAAAGGTATTTTTAAACATATAACTAAGTGAAAGATTTATCTCACTGTCTTACAGACAAATATAATTTTTCAAATATATATATGGGCCATTTGAAGCCCACATTGATGAGTTAGTGGAGGGAGACAGGAGATCTTTTGAGGAGAAGTGGGAGAAGTGATACAGCTTAACTGGCGCTACATTACAAACAAAGATTAAAATCACTGTGATTCTCTAACCAGCCTCTGACGTTTGCTCCTCAAAAAATTTAATTTTTTACTGTTGCATTTTCTGAGCTCTAATGACTTCCGTCTGCCTCTAAAATCCAATCAGTTGCTCATATCATTCAGCATAAAGGTCAAGAGAGGTCTGTAAACTTCTCTTCACATAAATTGTGATGAAATGTAAAGGCTCATAGCGAATCAAATTTCATATCTTGTCCGCCAAAAATTCAGAGAGACTGCATATTTTTCTTCTTTATAATCTCAACTCATCTATGTTTTTAACCCTTTCGCTCCCAGCCTGATGTACCAGTAAAGCTATCCCCGGTTTCTACTCCCTGTTCACTTTGCTCACTCAACGTGCTCTCACTGCTGGAGACGACAAAGTGCCAGCGTTCCCACCTCCACAGATCATCATGTATGAGCAAATCCCCACCTCGTAGCCAGAGTGACACAGCGACAGTGAGTGTGACAGAGGGTGTACATGTGTGTGTGTGTCACAGCGCAGTGTTTGGCAGGAAATCAATGATAGGAAAACACACTTTTGATTAATTGGTACATCACCTCAACAGGATGATGCTGCTGAATGTTGTCCAAATAAATCTGTGAAAACTTTTACATGCAAACTTTCGAACTACAATCAGCGTGTGAGTCCTGACAGATTTGGCCTTTTACACCCCTGTTTGACTAGAGATGGTGGGTTAATGAGGCAATGTCTCCCGTTGTCTCTGAAAGGCCAAGTCTCATTCCATTACTTTAATAACAAGGTTTTCTAATCTTCTTCCCCTTATGACTATTGATTCTTCTCTTATTAATGAAATTAAAGGACTCTTTCTTCCCTTAATGACCCTTTAAGAACCAATAATGGGAAAAATATTGATGCTGTTAAATTGTTAATTAGTACATCTAGAAGAATTTAAGAGCATGTTTGCATTGAAGGGTGTTTTTTCATGTCTGGACAGTTTAAGCTTGGCTACTCCTACAATTACTAACACGACAAGATGAAAACACGCTGTCTCTTCTCCAGTGAGACACAGCAGGACCAGAGGGAAACTGATCACATCTACCTCCAGAGACACTGCCTCCTGGGCAGTCAAACAGGCTCCTGGGGTTCATCACAATCTATCACTGTCTCAGTTATTTCAGAGCAACATTTGTTTAGTTAAGCTGCAATTTATGTACTCCTCCTCTAGCAACGACCCCCATCAGTGAAGCCATTAATAAAAGTATACAGAATCATTATCTAACTATGTCTTGTTACTCGTCAATAAGCTGGAAATTTGAAACCAATACTAACACAGTTCATCAGTATTGACTCCCAGGAGGTATAAACTCTGCCCTTGTGAACATTTCTGAAATAAGTCCATGTGAAGACACGACTGCAACCATGTTCACAAAGGTTGCTCTTCCCTTACAGCATTCTTTATTTTTGTCATTCAATCAATGTAAAAAAAAAAAACTAGCCTGTAAAGTGTGAATTACTGTCATGACTAAAAAAAATCGTTCAACCATTTCGCATTTTGCACTAAATTCAACAGGAAATAGTCACTTTGACTGTAGAAATGTTGGGACTTCAGTAGATCAGAGTTTTTTTCATAAATGCAGGGTATTTTGATACATCTGCTTTTGTACTTCTAATCTTTATTTATTGTACTTTGAGTGTGATGGATCATAATGAGCGATTAAATAACAGCTTGCTGCTCTTTAGATGGCAGCAGATGGCTTGTCAATTTTTTAAACAAAGTTTCATTTGAATTTATGCACACTTTAATTTCCATATCTCAAATACTCTAAAAAAACAATAAGAGAACTGTTTTAATTTTTAACCACATTATGTTTAAGAAATTTCATGGCACTAATACAATTCACACAAGAAGAATGAAAAGACAAAACAAGTAGACTGCCAAACACACACTTTAACATTTACCCGCACAAACCCAAACACCTTCTTTCTGGAGTATGTATGTGCACACTCAATGTGCACACATGATATGATATGATATGATATGACATGATATGCAGAACATGGCCTACAAGAACAATAAAATCAGGATATATAGAGTCTAAGAAAATCTGAGATTATCAATATATAGAAAGACATTCATCTGACTTGCTTTATAAAAATTAAAAAAAAAAAAAAAAAAAAAAAAAAAAACACTTTGGGATGTTGAAGATAATGCAGTGAGCAAATTGGAAATCAGTCATGTGTTTTGGTCATGGGGCATTCTTGGTGGATTTGGGGAAAACAATCGGAGGATTCTCTAGTATTTTTGGCATACCTCTTAACAAGTCGCGAGTCCAGCTGTTTGGAAAATCACCAGCAGAATCAAAGAAAAAATGTTTTCACTTGTTTTAAGGATTAAGAGCAGCAATAACAAAACTAATCACAAGCAGTTGGTTGAAAAAATACATTCAAATGGAAGGCTGTTGTAAATAGAATATATAAGATAGACATTAAATGTGTGAAGAAAGATGGGGAAAATGGGAGCAGTACATAAAGCATAACACCTTTAATGATTCTCTGTCAAGAAGTGATGACTAAGGTGAGTAACTAACTAACACACAGTATTACATGTGTTTGTGTCTTCTCTGTTTATGATTGTGTACGGATTTGCACATGAGTTATGATGTATACATCACACATGCGTCTGTCAATGTTAAATGAGCACAAAATTCTTGGGGTACCTGGCTATCAGCAATGTGGATAATATGGTACCCAAACACCTACATGGATAACACCAGTAGGTTGTTGTACATTTTATGAACTAGATGTGATTAAGCTAGGTTAACCTATTTCCCCTCTCTCTCTCTGGTCAGTTTTTCTATTTTGTCCCATTTGATTTATTGGTTGTCATATTATCTCTGTGTATTAATCTCTTTCTTTTGTACTGTATTGTCATATGATGTCTTAAACGCAAATAAAAAATATAAAACTTTCAAGAGGGGGTTCCTGCTGGAGGCTAATGTTATATGTTTGGTCCTTAGAGTGGCAAAGATTGGGAACTCCTTGTTGACATCTCTATCTGTAGCACACTATTCCAACACAAAGTTCACCCCTGGTGCTCTCACCTCCAACTTCTTTGTATTCCTATTTGAAAATACCTGCAGTTGCTGCTTTTGCTGCTGCTAAAAAATTTGAACACATTGTTCCTAAGACAACCATGGTTGGTTACCAATCACTGTTCTATTGCACCTATCAGTTTTAAATAACATTCACTTGTTAAATGTAGCATTGTCAATCAAGCATCCAGTCATAAATCAGAAGATTTATATTCTGAGTGGCTTATATGAGCGCACACACATCAAATGTCAAATGGGACTTTATGAGTCCTTGTAACTCACCCTGCCAAAACAAAGTTGTCACAGGAACTGACATCACACAGCACTTTCCCCAGCTCGAACTGCAACTGGGTGATGGATCCCACTCGGTTCTGCACAAAAAAAAAAATACTTCTTGAAACACACTTCCAGCAACAATACAAAGAGGATTACAAGAGGCACATAGATTCAACAACATATTACATGGCTTTTTAAGATGGTGGATTGTAAAATAAAAGCTGTTTCCATTCTTCTTCTAAATTACAACACGAAACGATTTTTTGAAATAATAATACAGTTATAATCTGTATTACATAATACTGAATTCAAATTCTGAATTATAAAGAGGAGATGTTTAAATAATGCCTGCGGATTTCATTCTGAGGTTCATAAGCAAATTTAATCAACTGGGATGGAAGACTGTGCGGAAATAACGACTGTATAAAAGTATCTGATTCTGAGTCTTCAAGAGAAAACCAGTCAAGCTCACCTTCCAGTTGGAACACACATTTTTGGCTGAGTTCCTGCAGTCTCGTAGCGTGCTCTTCCAGCAGGGGGAGTCGGACACGCTGGCGTCCTGGTGAAAACCTTCCCTCATGCATATTTTGAACCACAGAACAGCGTCCTCTGCAAGAACTCTCCATGCCCTGCTCACCTGGGAGGAGATTGGACAGTGTTACCACCGATTGAGTCAGCATACATTACCAGCTTGCATCAGTTGATTTATTTGTGCTTAACGAGCCCGGCAGACAGCCAAATGGGCACATGCACCATGTGCTGCAGTCCTGCTCAACAAAATGTAATTTACTAATCTATACCCGTTTAGGTCAAATAAGGTCAGAAAGCTTGTCTCAGCAATACTGCAAGTGTAAGCAAACTGTAAGTGTGGGGACTTCAACCAAGAGCTGTAAAAGTAGAAAGTAGACAAAGTACACACAGTGTGATACAGGACTACAAAGACAAAAACTAGACTTAAAAAAAAAAAAAAAAAAAAAAAAAACGTTTTTCATCTGCATAGGATTACTTCTTGTCAGCTACTATCTGAAAAAATCTGCACCAGATAGCTGCCAGCTCAGTTCATCCAAGATCTCTTTCTGAACCCTAATCACAAGAAAACCAGAGCTATTAAATTCGACAAACATAACTTCAGCAGTCTGATACTGTTGGTTTCAAAATGTGATTCTTAATGGGGGTTCTTTATCTATTAAGTGAATGGAGCACTATCTGAATCCTTACCTAAACTGCTGCTTAAGTCCATAAAATATTAAACTACAGAAAAAAATTCTATTTGTAAGATTTTACATTCAGTATTTGTTACAAGACTGTTGAGGCAAAACCAAGTAAATTCTACCTAGGTGTCTTAACATTGGATGTATCATAAGATGTACAGATACGTCTACTTATTACAAGTATCTCAGCCTTATTTCCAGCTTAAATCTTTAAAAGATGTTTATCCGGACCTGTTTTGTAATATGATAATAAGTGTTGTGAAATTTTGGCTAAAAGCTGGATAAATGCACTTGCTAAGATTTAGATTATTTAAGTGTAATATAATGTCTTTTTGTTGTAGAATACATAAATCATATCATCACCCCAAATCCAACACCTATAAACACACAATAATGCTGATTTTATTGGCTGTATGTCTGCAGTTATATCATTGGTCATAAGGTCACAAAAATGTAGACTTAATTAGTAAGAAAACAGATGGATTAAGCCCTGCCATGACATAAACAAGTATTCCAAGTCTAATAGACTGATTTATGTGGTTTATCTCTTATTTTGCAAATGAGAATATGGATCAATGAGCACCAAAAACATCAGACAGTTTTGATGTGACAACACAAACCCTTAGTTTGGGGTTAATTGCATTCTTAGTATTTGCATTGTTGTTCTTTGGGCTCAGGGTTCATTATTTTCTGTTATTCACATTGTCGCTTATTTGACCATGTAAATCTCTTACCCAGGACTGTTTCAACACATCAACTGCTTACCTGTGCACATCTGCCAAGTTCAGTGCAGTTGAGATGCTGGAAAATCTTCAAGGCTAACTCATAAGGCAGCTCAATATCAAAGAAAGGAATGTCATTGACTTCATTCTGCAGGGGAAAGAATATCGACTTGATATTGTGAGCTTATCCGAACAAACCATCATCCATATACAACCATTGTTCTCCTCCTCTTACCAGATCCTGGATGAGCTGATCTACCAGCTCCACATCTTTCTTGGTCTTTCTCTGAGGTTGCTGCAGCTGCAGGGCTGACCTGCAGACATCAGTCACGCTATGATACTGTCTCTTTCTCCTGCTCCTTTCCTCCTGAATTCTGTCCAGCAGCGGACTGGTCCTCCCATCCAGTAAACTATGTGCAATGGACATATATTTAGGCTGTTCCTCTGCAGCAGTTTGTCCTCCTCTATCAACACACCTTCTCTCCTTGGTACAATCACTCTCTTCAGGTTTTAAAGGACTACTAGCCTTGCTGAGTGGTTTTAAGTTTTCAAAATATCTTTGTTGCTCTCCCTTGCTTGACTGACCAGCAGCATCGCAGGAAGAAGAGTTATGTCGCTGCTCCTCTTTCTTACATGTTAGTTCTTGTTTCCAACGCTTCCTGAACGCGTCAAGTTCATCCTCGGCCATATCTGTTATTCATTGTTGACTAAATGCAACTTCCCTGTGTTAAAATCAGTATATTTTATTGTTTTAGCTGTAAAGTGAAGCCATATCGGTAAAGAAACACAAAGCCGTGTTGCACAAGAACGTGTCCTTTGATATAAACAGTCCGAATAGGGACAACGCTTTACTGTTCAACAGTTCCGGGAGTTTTAATTCCGCAGTTGTATTATTGGCGCGTCCTTCTCAACTAAATATATACATGATCTTTGCTTCTATAAATAGCAGCTGTTTTGGCAAAAATGCAGTCGTATCTTGTTTATGGTAGCGTGGTATTATTGTTTGAATACAAAACTAAATGCTTATCTTAAAGATAAAAATAAGAGAAAGGAACAAAATGTTCGAAAACCCCTTACAATAAAAGATCTAAAGAACAATCCAGACCGGAGACATTCAAGAGTTAACTATTGTAGTTCTCTTTTGGGAGAAGATGATGTAAACCCCAAACCATGTGACACTGTAATGAATAATACAGTAGACGGAGAGGGGGGCGCAAGCACAGTTAAGGTTTGATGACAGAAGGGAAGGAGGGTCATATATCCTCCACACTTAAAGAGAGAAGACTGGTTAGGTCTGTCAGAGAAGATGTGCTGGCTGCCGGTAGACCAGCCGTTGCTCCTGCCCGGTGACTCCACCTACAGCGTCCGCAGACCCTCGCCGTGCTCCGTGGCTCAGCTGCTCGCCTCCCGCCTGCGGAGGATTGGAGACCAGCTGGAGAAGAGCTGGACGGCCGGGGAGACGGGCAGCGGCTTCAGCTACGGGGGCAGAGACACGGTGGTGTTTACCGGCAAAGGCCACCTGAAGAGCATCCTGCGCGCCGCGTTAAATTTCACCGTGCACGTGCTGGTCGTCGCGAGGAGACACCTGTAGGGCGCGAGATGGCCGCACCAGCAACAGGTACGTAAATGTGTCACTTTACCTCCGTAGCATCTGAGTAAAGCTTTGACCTACATTCATAGGAAAAGTAACTTAGCATAGCTTTGACAAATTATGCTGTAATTCCCACAACGTCCTGTGTTGCTCTGTTACAAACGTTACAGGCTGAAAATATGATTTTCAACACTTTGCAGCATAAAATAAAGATTAAAATATAGGTTGAACCTACTACAGGATGCTGCTTTGGAGGAATATTTCATAAACTTCTGCCTGTTTCCCTTGATGGTTCAGCTTTATATAATATAGCCTTTGGACAGGCGTAAGAAGAAGACGTCGGCTATTCGAAATAGAGTATACGCAGACTATTTTCTTATAATTCCACTTAATTCACCGGACAAACATGTAGTCTAAATTGAGTTGCTTAGACTAAACCCAATTCAACATTTCAAAATTAGCCTCGCTAATTGGCGCGAAAATGTATGCGACGCAGAAACAAAGATTTATTTTGATTTAATTTATTTTTAAATCTTGTTTTACACGGATAAAGATAATGTTTAAGTTCACAAGAATGGCTTTTATTTTATTAAAATGTATTGGTAAATTGTTGCTCTAAATGTCCAATATTATATGTTTTGATAAGTTAATGCGTCACTTTTGACCAGGTTTCTGCTGAGGAAAGGATGCTCTCTTCCTGGTCAGGGCTCATGAAATTGTGTAACAATAATTACTTGTTTAACTGACAGTGTAATAAATGTCTACATTTAAAAAAAAATAATTTGAGTTTATATGTATTTATCTTGTAGGTACAGATGCTGCCTTTAGGACATGCATGAGGAACGGGCTTGCATCATTTGCACTAAGATAATGGGACGCAAAGAGCCGGAGGATGCAGTGAGAGGTGTGCAGCAAAGAACAAGACCGACAGAGGAGGATGCATAACACCAAGGAGGATTAATTTCACGTTTCAGGACTTTGCGTCTGAATAAACTCCATGTGTCACAAAGACTTGCTCAGGCTTGACATGGATGCACTATGAGTTTGATAACAAGCTGACACACTGAACCCCAGCAGTCCTGCAGTCAGCTGCACGTCCTGCCCCTGCGGGACTTTCTCATTCTGTCATCCCAGTTACAAAACGGTGATGTAATCCTCCCCTGGTAGAGTGGAGGGAAAAGCTTACTACTATGACTGCTTTGAATTTTCACCTTCCACCATTTAAGTACACCATTTGCAAAGGAGCTAAAACTGGGTTGACCTTCAAATGTACCCAAAATGCACTGACATATACCCGTTTTTAAGCTTCACAATGCACTGTACTTTTTTACATAAGCTATACAGAGTGTTCACAATGAGGGGATGGATGTTTTTATAGATGTTTTCTACAGTGTTTAGACAACGTTTACATACATTTCTGTGCTTTAGCATTCTCTGTAGGGGGCAGTGTTAAGTGACTTTAAATGATACAGGACCTGTGCACAGGAAGCTATGCGTTTCATGCTGTCTGTGATTTCTGGAAATAAGCTGTTTTTTCTGATATACCAAGTGTAATGTGAGCAGGATCACTAAACTGTCTTTTATAAAGTTTGTGCTATTTATACTGGTGAAACATTTCATATGGATTTTTAGCAGTTAAAAAAATCTTTGAAATAAACTCTGAACAAAGAAATACACGTTTTAAAGTGAGCTAAAGTGATTTATTTTACACCTGAAAACTTCACCTTACTTTGGAGTCATTCTGTTCATAAGCAACCTAAGAAGAAACAATTCTTAAATAAGTATTCAGCATTAAAGAAAGTAAGTTACATTAAGTGTGCACCATGAAAGATAGTCAAATTAAAAATAGGCAGAAAAATCCTTCAAACTTCAACCTCTGCACCATACACATTAAAAAATGTCTTACTTGTGGTGACTTGCAGAAACATTAAACCATGACACTACTGTTTACAGAATTGTTGATTAAGTCACAAGCCAACTCACCATACTTAATCACTCAACATCTTAATAATATAATTGATTGTGCAACAAAAATATTTTGCAGTCTGTGAGTACTACTCCACTTACTGAGATTTGGTTTTGTTCAAATGAACAAACTTTTTTAAATACCTATGACAAAACTGAAAAAAATGTTAAATATCAATTGCATAATAAAAAAAAGAATATATACAACCATGAAAATTATAAATCATACAATAAAAGGTACAAACTTTACCACAAACAGCCTGAGTGCTTCGATTATTTTACATAACAGACACACCAAATCAAAGTCTCTCATTTTATGTCAACTGTAAAAGACAGCACCTATAACAACAGTGGCCAACGCTACAAGTAAACAAAGACTGACTCATTGCAAGACTGTGCGAGAACGACACGACTGAATTCAGTCCACATGAATGTTTTCAATTTTTAAATGTATATCATGTTAGTTTTGTTTTGAATGGTACTTTGCATTTTTTGTTCAGATTGTTTCAAATGACTCTCAAACTGAAGTCTGTGATATTATTTTTCTCAGCCCAGACCTGGAGAGTTATCAAACTAAGATGAAAGCTATGCAAAATGTGTTAAACCAGCACTAATCACACCATATCTTTCTTGGTCCCTGTGAGTTGTTGTCAAAGCTCAGTAGATCTGGAAGTGAGCCGAGGTGGTGCCGTCTTTCCAGCATCTCAGGGTCTCGATGACAGTGGAGCGACACAGCGGGCAAGTTCGCTCTCGGTCAAACCACAAACACAGACACTCCTCGCAGAAAACATGCTGAAGATAAACAAAATTTACATTATCAATAAATAAAACAGCAGATACATAAAAAAGAAAAAAACAAACAGGCAGATGATGCTGACTGTAGTGATGTTAAGTAGGTATCAAATTCTAACCAGAGAGGGCAGCAAATACTGATTTTTCTGCTTTGACTCTGTTTGACTTGAATCTTTACATGTGTATATCTGCCCCTTTTAGAAATGTGATATTTTTAATATGAACTACTTTCAGTGCTTCTTACCTGACACAGCAGGGCAATAGGGTCTCTGAAATCTGCTTGACAAATAGCACAAACATCCCCTGCCTCACTGCACTGCTGACTGCCTGCTCTGACTCCATAACTCTGGATGAGACAGAGAGAATGACAAGTAGAGAGATTAAATTCTGCTTCACTAAGTTTAATCTTAATTCCAAATGCTGTGCATACATATTTATGATTTTTTACTTTTCTCATTTATGACAAACGTATGATTAGTCTGAATCTGACCTGGGTGCTGCAGAGCATGACAAAGGCCTTCCGAATGGCAGAAACACGTCCACAGATGTCAAAGGACTGCAAATTAAAACAAGAAATAACACAATCATTTTTTTCAATGACAAGAATTAAAGTCTACAGCAGGGGTGATTTTAGGAACAAGTCTTTAGGATAGCTCAATTCCTATGAAAGTGAAACTACAAGAGACATCAGAGTTTCATTTAAACAATATTAGTAACATGCAGCTGCATAGGCTGTAAAGTGTTTTTTTTAATGTAAGCTGCAAAGTATTCAAATTAAGCAGGTTTTCTAATTATAATGCTATCTGCATACCATTTTTTAAGCCACTCAAAATGTAAGAAATTCTCAGTGTCTAGATATACCTTAATGTGAATACAATTGTACTATTATCATACTATTTTGAATGCAGTATTTTACATGCAACAATGTACCTCTATACAGTGTATAATAATGCATTTTCACAGGGAATCTTAAGTGTTTTTGCCACCACATAAATAACATTTCTGGTATGTAAAGAAGTCTACAACTAGATAATACAACACCAAAAATAATCTTGGCCCACCACCCTTTACAGCTGCACTGCTATTTGTTGAGGGAGTTTTCTTCTGCATGCTGACCTGAAGTTATCGTTGAGAATTTAGTGTTTTACTAATTATTTGTGATCATTTTGGCCATAAAATTGTCGGTCCACACTTACTCACTGTCACAAGATTCAAACACATCTGAGCTCTTATCAGTATCAATCAGGATGCTACATTACAACAAGTCATAACTAACATTAGTGAGCTCGAGGCTAGGCTGCTATTGTTATAAAATTCCATGTTAACATATTATAATGAGCTGATGCTCTACTCGAAATAAACACACAGGGTTTTGAGATCAATTAAGGTATAAAAAATAAAATAAAACTGGAAAAATGATATCTGAGGCTCAAGAGAGCAAGAGTTGTATTGATTCTCAGTATTATTTATCAGTTAAGACCTGTTGATGGAAGTGGACAAATGTTAAAGCTGCAAGGGAACATTCATTTTATTAATATATCATACCAATATTTTTTAACTAAATTTTAAACCCAAATACTTATTTTATAAGCTAAAGTTGATTTAAAATACTTCTTCAGTGCAATCAACAGAATATTGACAAGTTTTCAAAGTAAATTCTACTTAAGTTTCAATTTTTTTCTAATGCATTAGGTAAAGTTTCATATAAGAGTTTTACAAAAACAATTGTATTTCTAATTTTGGTAGACATTAACACATATCATAAATTAAATTTACTCTTATTGGAATAGATAGGTTCACTGGTAGGGCACTGGAAGCCTAGTGGTTATGTCTTCATGCCCCATTTACAGAGGCTAAAATTGACTTGTAGTACTTAACAAACACATGTATAGAAAATGGCTTCTTGCACTAAAATTAGCACTTCATAACATGCACTTTAATCAGCAGAGTTTACATTTATCTTGTTATCACATATTTGCACACTGTAAGTATTGTTGTAGTGTCTTTCTGTGTTACCTGCCAATGGACTACGGACAGGTTTCAATTTTCTGAGAGGAAAACAAAGTTTGCAAATGAATCTCTCACCCCACGTCATTCAAACTAAAGTGACTGCTCTGTGCAGTTTTACCTTTAATGCTTTCTTAATGTCTTGGAATTCATAAGAAAATGTTTTCATTTCCTTTAAAGGAAGGCCAGATCCTCTCAACACCACCAGACTGTTGCCCTATGTGACACAACGGCATGACAAGCATGATGTGAATCAACAACTGATGCACATCCGGCACATGAACCTGATTTAAATATTGACACACTGCTGATATGGGCTGATTTTGGAAAACACCAGAGTGCTGCACCTCAGTACACACACCTCGGAAGCAGTCCACCCTTTTCAGTCCAAACTGGTCCTTCATCGATGATAACATCCGCTGAATCACTGATGTACCAAAAGAGGCCTAGACGATAATAGTAACACACTGCATGCAACATTACAACACCACTGAGTACATAATTCCACATTGCGTCACCAGAGTTTCCTTATCCAAGCTGCACTAAGTTTCACTATCTTCACTTCCCATTTTATATTATTCTTGACCTAAAACTGAGTCATGCGTCTACAAATGT
This sequence comes from Cheilinus undulatus, assembly GCF_018320785.1. NCBI lineage: Eukaryota > Metazoa > Chordata > Actinopteri > Labriformes > Labridae > Cheilinus > Cheilinus undulatus. The sequence continues at coordinate 27,754,114 of NC_054869.1, read as the reverse complement.
ATGTTTTTGACAATCCACGGTTTCCTGTTACAAACTGCAGCAAGGTTTGGAGTTGTTTTCTTTTTTTTTCCTTTAGCACTTCCCCCAGCTATACCCAAAATGGCAGAAAAAGTGGAAACTGTTTTTTGCTGGTTTTCCATGAAAAATGTTGATTCTTATACCTTAAGGAGTGAGTTGAACTCCTTAATGATGGGTATCTGAGCAAAGGGTTAATATCTATAGGTGAACATGTTAGAAAGTATCGTGTTTTTCAACTCTGCCCTGTTAGCTTGGAATGTTAGCCTTTGCTAAGAACTGTATATGTCTATGTCTATATGTATATGTCACAGCAGAGGCAGGTTGGAATGATAACAGTTTTATAATATGAAGCAAATTTTCCATGTGTTAAGATTTGATCTGAAGATCCCACTAGATAAAACGTCAGGAAATGAACAAAGTCAGTATGATTAATCCAGATAGAAAAGAGAATTTTATGCCAAATTCAATGATGGTGAAATTAACATCAACATTTTTTTAAAAGCAGGAAGATGTTATATTCATGGCTGTATTGCAAGGAAAATCACGAGGTTGCCATTGACATCTTGGTTCATAATCAACATACCATAAATGGCTGAAAAAATATCATGGCTACCTATTTAAAAGATAATGAGACAATATTATTCTGTACATCAATATGTTTCATTTTTATGTTAACCAAAGAAAGTCTTGGTTTACTAACATAAGACCAATCGATTGGTTGTTCAAAAATTAATTAAAAATAGAAACAAATATTTAAAAAAAACTACAAATCTCTACATAAATCTAATCAGTGACAATGTAGTCATTGCATCCTTCAGGTAGTCTAAAATAACTTAAAAAACAAACATAACATTTTGCCAGCATAATAAATTACTTTGACCTCTTTATGTTGAAATAACACTTCGCACTGCATTAAACTGCCTATATTCATATGATTTCCAAGAATATCAGCAAGCACTATACTATATTAGGGGTCATCAACTGCCTTTGTATAAGGTCAGCTTTCCTGATGGGTGCTGGACTTCCAAATAAACAATAAACTAAAATCCAAAGACTTTTTTGTCTAATAAATACACTTTCAAGAATACTTTTTCTTACAATGTAGGCCAATTTCAGCCTCTGAAAATGAGATTAGTCCCTGTACCATGGCCAGCCTCAAGGGGGCAATTGAAATATTGCAGCAGAATATTTCTGGGGTTGTTCTGTTCGCCATCACAAAGTTTGATGCTAATATGGCATGTCCTGACTGGTGAAAAACCTTTGCAAGAAACCGATCTTTAGTTTTGATTCTCAGACAGGAAAACACCTGAAGTCGAACCTAAACCACAGTTTTATTAAAGAATGAACTGAGAAGTATGTGTTTATCATCATGTTTGCTAATAATGGCTGACCGGTGGATTTCTGTCAAATGGATCAAACATTGAATCAATCGGGAAAAAACTGTTTCATTCTCCATTGTTTTAGGGTTTTTTTAATGGTTGTATGGATAAGAAACGCACCTGATATACATCAACATATTTCTTCCTCAGCATATTTCTGAATTTAATAATGTTCTGGGTGTGGGATGGGAAGATGTGGGGGGCCTGATGTGGCCCTCGGGCGCCAGTTGATGATCACTGCTCTAAATAGTAACCAAAATTTACACTTTATCGTAAGAAAACTGACTATGAGGAGACAGGCATATTTTCATACTTTGGCACAAGATACCTTGCAAAGACTGTAGATAATGATGAGAGTGGCTCCCAGGAAGTAACTGTTGGACGGGTCCTCTCCCATGATGTACTTGTACCACAGCTGGATGGGCACCAGGGCCCGAAATAGCTGGCTCAGCTCCTCGATCAGCAGGTAGAACTTACCCTGCACAAACACAAAACACAGTAGCACATAAAGTAGCAAAAGGGACCTGTTTAGATGCCTCAATTAAACTTCATGTCAAAATGCAGGTGGGGCTGATGAAGGATGTGCACAGTCAGTACTTTCCTAGCTTAGGTAAGAGACTCTTTTTATAATAAACAAAAATCTGATATGACTGAGGAGTGCTTGAATGGGAAGTGGTACCGAGAAACCATCAAAAATAACCTTTTCAATATCAATCCATTCCTATTTATGAAAGCAGAGTTTTGGAGAAGACAATAAAGGATGCTACTAGTCTTAAGTAAAAGTAACTGCAAAGGTAGCCAATTTTGGCTCCTTATGTTGACTGCAAATCTTAAAGTACATCATAGTTTTGATAAATAAAAGGTTGTATAAATTGAGACTGTACTGTGTCTGATCCACTACCTTACTGTCCAAAAGGCAGAAAGAGCTCAACAGCTTCGGGGGGCTCTTCTATCTGGTCGAGAGCAGTGCGGTATTAAAAGCTTAAAACAGCATGCCTCCAGCCAAAACATGGCTGCTGTCCAGAGCTCCACAGTTTCACAGCAGTACAGGCAATTTCCCCACACTGCAAGGGAAACTGGCAGCAGCTCCTTCCACCTGCTACCCAGTGCCCGCATTAAACCCAGCCCTACGGGGGCTTTCTAGCTGCCTTTAAAAGGACCCCCCCCTTTTCCCATCACCAAATAATCACAGAGAAGAAATGAACTTCTAACTACACCCCCACCTCCATAAAGAGCGTTTCATGAACTGGGGATGGTTAAAGACAGAGGTGACCAAAATGAAGGTGGTCTTGGTTCCCTGATGGCCCCCATGGCATCCCTGCTTGCATAATGACTTCCTGGATGTTGGCTGACAAAGATTGATGGCTGTGGATAAAGACCCTCAAGCAGCCAGGTTGGTAGGAGAGGAAGACCTCTGTTAGTGGCTAATTCATCTTTCTTATTGTCGCCACAGCCTCGTATCCCACAGTGCCCATCACGCCCACGTAAAAACTGTCAAATTTTAAGTTTGGACAGAAGCCAGAGAGTTTGAGTAAGCTCCACTGCAGGCTGTGTTTGAGTAGTTTCCTGCTTGGTTTCAGGACTTTGTCTGATCTTTTTATCTACTCAAAGATGGCCCACTTAAGCAGACACAAAAATGACTTATCACTAACTGTAATTATTAGAACTTTATTCATTTACTTTGGGGTAAAGGAGAAGGGGATATATTTGTTTTGTAGTTGATCATTTAAAATGTTTTCTGGCGTATTAGTCAGTGTCAGTTCAAATATGAAATGATACTTCCAACATTTGTCCCTTCACAATATCAAGGCCCCTTATATTGTCTTTGGATTGACCAATCACTTTTCAGCACAACAAAAGGAGAAAAAACTTTGTCTCATACAAAATCTAAAATCTCGTTCGCTATTATATGGCTTAAGTTGATCAAATGTAATAAAAATCCAGTTATATTTGCCATTTCTAAGTTTCACCTCCATTTTTGGAGTTGAGCTGCTAGTTTGACTGCAAACAATGGCTATCAAAGTTTAAAGGATTTCCTGGCCCATGTTTCCATTATTAGTTATTCTGTCATTCTGGGATGACACCCAGAGGCCGAAGATCCCATGGGTTCTGAGTGTGTCCATATCAATTCTATATAAACTTGACTGTTGTGATAAAATAGCTCTGTTCAATAGGTTACAGAATACCACACATTCAAAAGGCTAACCAGACTGCCAGTTCAAGCCACAATATGAGTCCAAACCACAGTCACATTTCTTCCCAATAGTAAATCTCATCTCATCAAGGCTGTGCTTGCCTTGTGACTTTATTTCCATCCACTGCAAAGACTTCCACAGTTTTAACCTTGCACAGAGCCAGTACAAAAGACAGAAAGAGCAGCACAATCAGCAGATGGAATATAACAAACCATAGGAACTAGAGCCTGTGATAAAACACTGTAGGGGTGGGAATCACTAGTGGCCCCATGGTACGATATTATCACGGTACTTAGGTCACGATTCAATATTATTGCTATTTTAAACATTTTGCAATACAGTGAGTATTGTGATACCATATATTGCTATATATTGCGATTCATACCATTTTTTCAACTATTTATCTGCTTTAGCTTTGGTCTTGCCCTTATGTTTGTCTTATTTACAAAGTATTTTATTTTCATGTAGCACTTCATGCACACCTTATGTGTCATGTTCATCTCATTTGTGCCCTGCTTATATTTCTAATGTCCTTCCCCTGGTGCTTCCATGTTTGTTGTACTAACTTCCTCCTGTTCTATGCCCATCACCTCTGCAGACCGCACTGGACAAACAATTGATTTTATTTTTCCATTATTATAGACTTGAGTTTATATTAGCATTAATTTGAAAAAAAATAGATACTTGGTGGATGAGGCAATACGATATATCACCGGACAAAATATCGCGATACTATACTATATCTATTTTTTCCCCCTAAAACACTGAGACACTTGTAAGAAAGTAAAATAAAATGCTTATGGGACCTAAACAAAAGCAGCAGAAATATTCTTTTCAAAGGTCACGGCATACTGCCATGGGACCTCTATCTGCTAACACTTGTGCAGACTTGCGCTGATTATGTGGGGTCATTAGTGTATCTGCCATTGGGGGTTTTAATGAAGTGGACAGGCTGATAAGACAACTTCATAGGAGTTCAGAATAGCTGTGACTGCTTGGCCTTAATGAACGAGTAAAAGGTAGTGATAATACAGTCTAAGGGTTGTTAAACTCAGCATGTGCCCCGTCAAAGCTGTCAAACTCAGTGTGTGTATAGTTTATGTGTGTTTAGTGTCTGTAGATGGAGGGTGCAGGTAATGGTCCAGCTCCAGGGAGGGATGACCTCACCCTTATAACCCCCTCGAGGGCAAATGAGCTCAGTTGCTGGCTGCTGTGGTTCTGACAAGCTTGTAGGTCTGTTTATCAGTGGAAAATTTAATCCTAATACTTTGAAACACCCCCTCCTTCCTTCTCTAGCACACATACAAACACCAGGCGTACTAACTTCAGTCTGCACCTTTATGGAAATCAAACTGTGTATGTGTGTCTGTCTTTGCAGTCATATCCTGTAGCCTCAGGCCAGACTGAGTCTCCACACAGACTCCCTCATGCACAGGCTCACCTAAGGAGGACCATTCAAAACCTTATGAATACAAAACAGTTTCACACTGTGACCCTTTAGCACTTTCTTCACCCGATGGAGTATTTCATCATAGTTCAGTGTATTGTTTTTTTGAGTTTCACAACTTTGACAGAAAACTGCCTCTAACCTAATCGCAGTCTATGCCATGTTTTGGAAACATATTAATATGGCAGAGAACAAGAAACTAAAATCTAGTTTCAAAGCCTTTCTTCGTGTACTTTACAAGATTTTCCAGGTCTACACATTCAGTTATATGTTTAAAACTTCGCTTACATGCTTTTATATTGTTACTGTGCAGCAGCGGCAAGAAGCTGAACTGTGGCCACATGAGATAAACTAATTTAGATGAAACTTTGGTAAAAACTTGATCATCGCTTGTTTTGATGTTGGATGACGGGGTGTACCAAAGTTCCACATGAACTGGATGTGCAAAAGCAGTCATTTAGTGCAGTTTGGGCATGTAAAATGAATTTTAAAATGCAGCTTTCTTTATCATAAATGATCAAAATGGCGCTTTTTTAATTTTCTTAATATTAACATTTAAAATGTGAATCAAATTTTAAAAATCTGATCACAAAAGTATAACATGTAGTGTTCTGGGCTTTGAGTGCTGTATTAGGTAGTGTATGAGCTGAGGTTAACTCAAAGAATGGGACCTCTTTTTTTACTTTGACTCCCTGAACTTGGGCTACATTTACACTGCAGGCCTTAATGCTCAACTCTGATATTTTCTTCAGATATGATTATTTTGTTTGCCTGTTCACACTGCAGTAAAATTTCAAAAGATCAGATAAATATCTCACTTAGAGCCACATACGGAAGTGGCCTGAATCTGAATCGAATAGGTCATATTCACTGTGATCTGTGCTGTTCACATTGTCAGAAAAAAATCTGATAGGAGCCACATGTGAGCAAAAAAAAATCAGATTCAGGTCACTTTTAACTGTGTTGTGAACACAGCCTTGGAGGCTCTAATTTTAAACACTGTTCTGAATTTTTAACAAATCTGGAAGCCTGGTAACCTGACACACCACTTATAGACAGCATTTGGGAAAGGGCAGAGCCTTTGAAAAAAAAAAAAAAACTTGGAGGGTGACTGGATGAACGTTCTGTCCGTCACTTCTTTACGGGCCAATCAGAGCAACAAAACACATGAGGTAGCTGATACCGTAGTGTCCCTGCGTAAACTCCATATAGAACTGCATAACACGAACCATGGCAACTGTAGACATGTCAGTACACGACTTTTGTCGTTTGAAAAGAAAACAACTCAATGCTGTTCTTTGTTCTTCTTTTAACAAAGAAATGTTGTCAGGTTCTGATAAAACTGGCATTATAGCAGCATCCACACTAATCTCTTCCACTATAATTGCACCGGCCTCTTGTTGCTGCTTGCTTACGTCACGACTCCGTCCCGCCCTAAAGTACTGCCCCTCGACACTGATTGGTCCTGTCACTTTCTAACCGGGCCCAAACTGTTTGGACAGGAGCTTTGCAAGATGGATTCGCCAGTGAGAAACACGGAAACAGGCGTATCCATCTGCTTTGCAAGGTTAGAAGCCTGGAACATTGGTACATCTTTCCGCATACGGCCATACTACATAAACTACCTTCTTATTTATGTCCTCTACTGATGTCAAAAATTGTTAGAAGCTGTAATCTTCATTATCATGTATGAAATTCCTCCAATTTACCCTGTCTTTGCTAGTAAAACTCATCTTTCTCCTTCTTCTTGGTCTGAGCTGTAGGATCACCTAAAAACAGACTTGGGCATGGCATTCCAGAATATTTTTAAAAACAGAATTAAAGACTATTTGATCAGCATATATACATGTTATACTGCTGAGGGCCGCTGCTTTTGCTTACTGATAAAGGTTTATTTGTTTTGGTCCGTTGTTTTGTGCAGAACTTCTTGTGCTACTGTCTTAGATATTTTTTAATCCCAATGAGAATATTCCTGGTTAAAAAAAGGTTAAATAAAGATTAAATCAATTGTAATTAAAGTGTGTGTAATTAATTCTTAATGTTTAATATTTTTCATGAAATTGATCAGAAGCAATTTTTCTGTCTAATTATCTCTGTGCTCTTGTTTTTCTGTCTCATTTTATCAGCAATGTTTTGGTTTATGCACTTTGTCACAATTTTATGAATGTTAGATGTGCACGATTGGAATAGATTATTCCTTATTTTCTACTTTGGAATGCAAAGGCAGTAGTTTGCCTTTGACTTGCATAAGCAAATATGCTCATTAAACCACAGGAAAACATTTAAACAAGTCAGCATATCTGAAACCATTAAACACATTTGAAACATAACATACAAAATAAAATAAAAAGAGGCAAAGTAAATCTAAATATAGAAAGACAATGGCCCTCTAAAAATAAAATACAATATTAAATGTGTACCATTAAAAATGTGTAAAATACAAAGATTTAAACTTTAAAGGGTCAGAGGACAGACTGTAGATTGTTTACCCTGGATTTGAAGGCCAGGAAAATCTTGGGAAGAAAAAGAACAAAGCATTTCAGGCCAATGGTGAAGTACTTGAGGACAAAGTCAGTGATGCCCACAGCCCAGATCAGATCAAAGAAGTCAAAACTGTTGAGGTTGGGCTTGGAAAACATGAGGCTAGACAAAAAGAAAGAACAAGAAAGCAACTTGTTATTTGCAGGTCTGGTGCTTTAACTCAGCATGAAAACAATGACAACTAAAGTAAAATGGTTAACACAATGAAAGAAACAAAATTATGAAATTAACACAAAGTACTCACAGGACATGACCAAACAAGAACAGGAACACTCCCTAAAAGAATTGGAAGTGAAAATAAAATGGCTTACAAGCACAAATGAATGAAAAACAAAATATATAAAGGTAGCCCAAAACCAAAAATGATAGGCAAAGAAACACAAAGCTGCAACAAGAAATACATGTTCATACACTACCTGTTGTGTAGCTCCTCGTGACTAAACGTGTAGTAGATGTAAAATATATTCCCTGCGAGAAACACGAGGATCCAAAAAGCAACAAAAACTGAACGTTCTTCCTGGTGAAAAAGACACATACACAGCTAATTTAGCAACAGTACACAGAGTACTGCATTCTCAGTCTTACCTGGCTCAGTCTCACTGACATGTGCAAACACATCAGTCTAAATTTCACGTAAGCCTTGAAAGCATTAGTTCAACAACTTTCTAGAGTGCAGGAGAAGTGTGCAGCTGTTTTTAAGTCTTTTAATTCTATATTGTGAGTGTTTAGGACTAGCATGAATTAAACCAATCCGAGTGCAATCCCTACTTCCTTGTTTCAAGACAAGTGTCTCTTAATCTGGTGCACTGATTCTTAATATAAAGGGTTTAATCAGTTCATTCTAAAAGGCAGTGCAGGGCTTTAATTGTAGACAGGGGATCAAAAAGCTCCAAGGCCTCCAACAAAAACTTCACTTCACCAAGTGCCGCAATATTAACTGGGAATGGGAGAGATAGGGTAAGTCAAGGTGGAAATGCAATGTAAATCCACCTTTGTGGGCACATCTCCCTATCTGAATACTGTGGCCTTTAAATAGAAGAACACACTGCATCATTAACTAAGACTTTATTTTACTGATCAGCTGCTGTAAGCCCCTCAAGAAAGCAAAGCATCTGCAAGCAAATGCAAATGCCTAAACTATTTGAAGACCAAAACACTCTTTGGTGCGAAAATGAGCACAAGTGCAACTGCAAAAGCAACAAAAGAAGGGACTGAGGGGGAAATGGCCGGGGTATTACTGGTGGAAAACAAACAAATATGTGCAGAAATTAAGATAAGGCACTTAGCGTGTGTGTGTGTAAAAGCACCAGTCTTAGTACTAGAAAACGTTTGAAAATTCATAAACAAGGGTTCACTTTGGAACATACAAGCAAAGCAATTAATATACTTAAGCTTACTTACCCGTAATGACACTTGGTGTCTTAACATAGAATTGGCATAGGCAAATGTGCTAGCCATTCCCACACACACAGCAATGCCTGTAGGAGAAAGATTAATGATTATTACTTCAATTCTTTTGTGTAAGTACCATTACTACTATTGTTCTGTATGCTGCTTTACCTAGTTTATGCTGAAAGCAGACTTTAGCCAGCAGAATGAGGATGAAGGGGAAGCCCCTCTGCAGCCATGTTACAACTGCCTTCAGCTCAGACAAAGCTGGAGCAGGGGTGGATGGGTCTTCCTGGGTCTCCTCCCTGGAGCTGTGCCTTTCTGAGGCAGCCCCCGCCGTGGCCTGCTGGAGCAGGGAGGAGGTCCTGTGCTGAAGGGGCTGGTGGTGGAAGTGGTGATGATGATGATGGTGGTGTGGGGGTGGTCGAGGAAGAAAAGGTCCACCCTCTGTGCGATGAGGGCCACCTTCTTCCCTGGATGATGCAGTCATCTGGATAAAAACTTCAGGGGGAGAGCCCAGGACTAAGCCAGCAGCCTGGAACTGGGCAGAGGAGACCGAGCTGGAGGGGACACCCACCAGGCCAGAGAAGATCTGCTGGGGTGAAGCTGGAGAGTCAGGCTTCAGGCAGTCAAATACACCACCCTCATCCAAACTGCTCTCTGACCCAAGAGTTTGGCTACGGCTCCTAGGAGGGGAAAGGAGGGGATGCAGATCAGACCCTTCAAAATGGACAAGAGCCCTGCTTATACTATTTATAGTGCATTATGCTTTGTAACATTTTGTTGATCTGTAATGCAGAGATATCTGCAAATTTGCAGATTTGATGTCTTTATAGGTAGGGGTAGTTTTTTTTATCATTTTATCCTTCGTTTCCATGAAAAACATCTCCTCACTGTTATATGACCGTTGTCTAAAATTGGGCTCCCCCTACATTAAGCTAAATGCATTAAGAAGCCAACACATAAAGTATCTTTGCAGAAGCTTTACGGTCTTTGAGAGCTCATCTTCCCACCTTTCAGAGGGCATGCCATCCGTGTTGCTGCTGTGTCTCCTCTGCATTGCATACCGCTCCTCACCACATGGTTCAACCCTGAAAATGCAAATTAACGTTAGCACTGACCGACTGACACACAGGCCGGTTTATCGCATATCTTATCTCCAGCTGTTACTTTGGGTATGTTTCATGTTTTCGACAGCAGACTGTGAAAAAATACGGCCTCTTTACCTGAATAAGTCCTGTGAACTGTCCTGTACGTTATGTCATGTTTTGTGTCAGGTCAGATAGGCTGATGCTGCTGCAAAAGATGCTCCGACGGTCCAGCAGCAGGTTGAAAAACTTCCTGTATGACGTCAACGATGGCACCTATCTACCAATCAGCATCCTCCTTCCAACCACACCACATCCGTATTGGAAATTTGTTTTGCTTACGCTGGAAGTCAGATTACCGAGGTTTATTACCACATATGCGGATCGTTGACGAACGTTTTTTGCGTTACAGGAGCAGTTTCTTCAAAGGAGACGGCCCTGCGTCACTACCTTGTGTTACTGTACCGCGACAGAGTATATGAGTGTATTTTTCACATGTCCAGTTTATCTCAGACGGGTCGCTAATGCTAACGTCAATAGCTAGCTAGCTAACAAAGCAGGCTTTTATGTCAAAATACCATTAGCCCACCAGGTTACTGTGTGTAAGTGTGGCGGACATTTTTTTAAAGCCTGCGTTTAATTAGCGTGAGTAAACCTGCAACATGGGTTAGCTCGACCCCAAAAAACCCTCCCGCTACTCTTGCTGGTTCTGTATTTCAACACTTCTTATCTGTTAAAGCTAGCTAAGATCAGTATTCGGAGCCTTATTGTCTCAGTTTTTCGGTTGAGGATTCAGTCATCATAACAAAGACGTAAATTACACACTTCTGATAAATTCGTCAGACAGAGAAACTGATAGCCGTGGAGGTTTGATGTGTTGGACTGTCACTGTCAGCGGGACCTCCCCCACAGAGTCATGCTATGATGGTGCTGCGGAGGTTACTGAGAAAGCGCTGGGTGCTGGGAGTAGTCTTTGGGCTGTCTCTCATCTACTTCCTCACCAGCACACTCAAACAGGTACAGAAGCAATATTCTCCAATCCACGGATGGGATATCCGGTTGAGATGCATGTTTATGGTTTTCTATTTCATACGTGAATTGAAGCGTTAAGAGATAAAAGTTTGAAACCTTATTTAATGATCTGATTTGGCAAAGCAAGGTCTACCTTTACATTGATGCAATAAAATCCTGTTACTAGTGTTGTAATATGTATGTATGTTGACAAATCTTGGCCCATCTTGGTTATGCTAATATCTGATGTGCCCATAGTTACAATAGTTGCGGCCAATACCGATGTTTATATGTACTGCTTAACTGTATTGTACTTCTTGTTTTCAGCACAAGGCAGTGCTACCATGTTAATTCTGTAATCAAACATTCTGACAAGAACATTTCTTGATTAATAATGTCCTGATGGAGAATCACAGAAAATAGCAGCACCAGTAACTCATCAGGGGCAGAGCCAGTGGTAGCCAGGGCTAAGCGGGGCCCAAAACCCTGAAAATGACTGTTTGCCCTGCCAGACATTAATTTAGGCATACTCAATGCTAAGCATGTACTAACTTTAAAATCCTCATGTCAAGGAATATGAAAGTGCCCCCACCATCCTAATATATTTCTGTATGTGGCCCTTTGTGGAAAAAATTTGGACACCCCTGGTCTAGACTAAAACTCCAGTAACTTGTCTGATTGTGCAGCCAAACTTTACAGCTGATGTAGGCAGGTTAATATAGCAACAAAAAATGGTTGTAGATATTAGCAGAAATTTTCATATCTGCCGATACAGATATTTCACTTTAAAAGCTAATATCTGCCAATACCAATATCACACGATAATGCTGTGCATCCCTAGTTTTAATGTCTGATTTCACTTTTCAAAAAAGCTTGTGAACAGTTCAGTGGCCAAGTCAAAAGTCAGCTGCACCTTGTGATATTTAAAAGGTTACTTTTTACTGTTCATTAATCCATAACAAATTCCTTTTTTCCTTAATTAAGTTGATGTCATTATCTCTGATTTACCAAATGGCCCTTATAACAGGAAGTCTATTGCACTAAGTTGAAGACGGTACAAAAACCAAAAGTGAAGCAAAAGGTTAAAAATGCATAACAGTGGAATTTCAAAATTCAACCCAGCAGGAATCAATAAGTATATATTGGTTTGATTCCTATTTTTTCATTATTCTTTTGCTTTGCAGGGGAAAGGGGTAGTTTTTTTTTAATTGAAGTTTAGATGTCTAATGAATTGTAATTACATCACTTGTATAAAAATTTGCATGCAAAATTTTGGGAAATAGAGATTCTCATAGCGTTTGTTTATTTTCCTGACTTAGCCACATGCATGCAGCACACATGCATAAAGCAGCACAGGGCTCTCAGTTTCTGTACCAAACATGGCAAATTTCTGTGCAAGAAGCACAAAATGAAAGGCTGTTGGCAGATATTAGCTTATAAGGTTAGATATTGCATCAGCAGATGTGAACATTTCTGCTGATAGTTACAGCTAATGTGTCAGGCGTTTATATGTAACATCTAGTATTAGGACAGCACAATTGCACATCGCAACAAAAAGATCACTGCCCGACCCAAGGTTATTATAGTTAAGACTAACTAAATAACTGAAACTAAAACTCCAAAATCATTTAAGTTCACTGAAACTGAATAAAAACTAAGCTTTACTGGAAAAAAAGAAAAACAAAAACTAACAAACTGTTTAGTGTGCTTTCAAAATTAACTAAAAAAAAAAGGGACAAAATATCCCTAGTTAGTCTTTGACACAACCAAATTAACAGGCTACTACCTGAATTCATTGGTTAAGATTTAACACCATGGTAGTGTTATGTCTGGAGTTGTATTCAAACATGATCTTTAAATAAATAATATGATAGGTGAGGAGTAGCCTGTTTGAATATGTTTTCAAAATTGTATGATGTTCACTCAGCCCTGACATGTACTATCTGAAAAAAACCTAACATTAAAGCTAATCAAAAATAAACTCATAGAAGCATTGTTGCAAAATACAAACTAAAGTGTACTAACAAACCAGCAGTAAAAACTAAACTGAAATTGAACACAGAAAGTGAAATCAAAATAAAATAAAAACTAATGAAAAATCCAAAACTTTTATAACCTTGGCCAGAACACACAATTCAGTCAGGCATTTTAACAGACACCCCAGATAGTTGTGGTCAGCCATATACTAGGTTATAACCTAGTCTTGTTAGATGCTCATACTGTCTTCATGAATTCTTAATGCTGATGACTTTTTCTTTGCTGTCACTTCATGATCTTCTGCTTTAGGAGGAGCGGACCATACGGGACCGCACACTCTTAGAGGCTAGAGATTCAGACCATCGAATCCCCTGGAAAGTCCGTTTCAACCTGGGCAACAGCAGCAGGCAGATCACACAGTGCAGAAACTCCATCCAGGGCAAGACGCTGCTCACAGATGAACTGGGTAAGTGATGAAGGCATTACTCAGAACTGTAGAGTGATGCTGACAGGCCAGCTCAATGGGACTGTTCAGTTGCCTTTTAATCAGTCAATTCATATGCTTATCTGTGTCAATGTCTTACAGGTTATGTCTGTGAGAGAAAAGACTTACTTATTAACGGCTGCTGTAACGTCAATGCTCCCAGCACCAGACAGTACATCTGTAAGAGCTGTCTTGCCAACGGCTGCTGTAGCATCTACGAGTACTGCGTATCATGCTGCCTGCAGCCTGATAAGGTGATCTTTCACATCAAGTATCCCTAGGGTCTTGAGTTTTTACTTTTGTTTACTTTTCAAATGCTTATCTTGCAAGACTGCAGCATGCATGCTTTGTGATAAATATTCAAATAAGACTAGAATTGAAATACTAGCGGTCTTGGAACTGAATAACAATTTTGCATTTCAAAGAAAAGTGACCATAGTGGACAAGAAAAAATAAGTTGGACTGATTGAAATCTTCATGTGTGTTTAGCACTTGCTCACACTCTTATCTGTGAACTCTTCCTCAGCAACTTCTTCTCGAGCGCTTCCTGAATCGTGCAGCTGAAGGTTTCCAAAATCTCTTCACTGCTGTGGAGGATCATTTTGAGCTGTGCCTGGCCAAGTGTCGGACCTCTTCACAAGTATGTTGTTAGATAAACAGTGAAACTGTCACCTCTGACACAATCTGGGCTTTCTAAACACACATCCTTGTAAATCATATCTCATCCATTACTGATGTCATTTTGAAAGTTAGCTTGGTTAATAAAAATGCCTTTCCCACAGATTTGCAACCACATGTCTGGCCTATTTCTTTATAAGTTTATGGTTGACTCAGCAGCCATAGTCGGATAGGTGATCAGCACAATTTCCCTCATTGCATCTATATTACTCATTGCAGTTGTTTATCCCAAACCTGACCTTTCTCTTTCTGGTTATCATAAATCAAGGACTTGTCTTCTCAAGATTATACATTTCATTTTAAACATTGTTTGCTTTCTCTTTGAAAACATTCTTTAGTTTTCTCTATTGTCTTGCTGATTCTGTTCACCTTGTAGTCAAAGAAATACAGCTTTCTGTTGACAACTTTTGACAGTAACTAAAAGTAAATATGGACCAAAACAAAATATTCATGTTTATCAAGTCATTAACCTGTTGTATTTTCCTTTCATGCAGAGTGTTCAACATGAAAACACATACCGAAACCCTCAAGCAAAGTACTGCTACGGAGAGAGTCCTCCAGAGCTCCTACCTGTATGAGTGTCCACCTCTCATCTTTGCTTTTGAAAGTACAAGAACTGCACTGGGTCAATAATTCATCCATATTTGGACACTGAATGGTGCTTGGAGAAGAGACTGTACAAGATAAACTGCTTTCTCTGACGATTCTGCCTTGATTAAAAGATTTAGACATCCAGGATCAACCTCTACTTGGACAAATGCTGTACATGATTGGATTATTTTACACTTCATAAGTGCATTCAAGCTTCATTCATTCATCAGTGATGATCATCAGGTCTACAGCTGGCAGCTCATCCCTCAGAATCCGCCTCGAACCAGTCTGTCATAACGTAGGCTTCGTCTAAAGGAAGGAAACAGCTGTTTTATGTTGTGTTGAATATTTTTAAACAGCAAAGAATGTGTCATTACCATTGTGTATTAGTGCATGCATGTGAACTGCTATTTAATAAAAGTGACTGTGAAATGGTATTGGTTGAGTATAGTATTTTGATCATTTTATTTGGCTTTTATGCCTTTATTTACATCAGACAGTGGAAAGAGAGTGGGAAAAGGTAGGTATTAAGGACCCATGACTCTGACTTGAACTACGGTTTGGATTTCAAGCAGTGGTTCCCAACCTTTTTTCCTAAGGGCCCCCCTATGCAAATTTAAGAAAAGGTGAGTATTCCCAGGCTCACTTGGAAAAAATCCACATTAATTTTAATTGTTTTCATTGACAAAATCCAAATATAACAGGCCTACAGATGTTTTTCTTAAAAAATAAAACTATATATACTATCAATTATTATGACTGTGTATTAGTATTAATATGAAAAATTTAAAGGATCTGTCAACTGTCAAGGAAAAACTCGAAACTCTGAAGTTTAAAAAGTCTTAAAAAAAAAACCTAGAAATTCTATAGTTTAAAGTTGTAGATATGCACTAACCAAAACTTTTATTTTTTATATTAAAAAGTCAAAAATTCAACCACTGTTTACAGTTTTTGGTAAATTTTTGACTTTTCAATGTAAATTTATGATTTAAAAATGTTAATTTTTTAGATTTTAATATTAAATATGAAGAATTTTTAAACTGAAAGTCTGTTTGTTTTGTTGTAAACATAGGACTGATCATCAGAATTATTCCATACTTTTGGATGGTCCTTAAACACTGTTGTACATTATGTTTTCAATCATGATTTAGAGAAGATATATGTACATCTAATTTTGACAACACCAGAGCAGACAGGTTCCTGACCCTTTTGGGAACCACTGATTTAAAGGTTGTTAGGAAGAAATCCTATAGTTTTGATGTACTTGAGGAAAGAAAATGCAAAAATGAATGTTTTATTAATGAAAATGTTCACAAGCATACAGAAAACAGGCAGTCAAAAGATGTATTGTGTTTAAAAAAATAAACATTTTAATTTGATGAAAATCTTCCAAATCTTAAAAAAAGCAGATGTCTGCCAACAAAAGTCTGTTAAAAATTTACAAAGTTCCTCAAATTTTACAGTATCTCACTTGAAAAAGTTCACCGTCATGAAGCAGAACTTCTATTAAATTGTAATTGATCACTTCATTTGAGTAGGGCGAGGCCTACATTAATCTTTCTCACAGTGTTGTTTTTGTGTATTGTGTTGATGAGATTTTGACACTTATCTGCCTCTCTGTGCACTGTCCATCTGTCCACAAATTAACTGTGGAGTCCAAACTGGTGGTGGCTCTGTGAAGGTGATTTTGATCAGCTTCGCTTTCTTACCTCAGGCGCTGCAGCTCACTCACAGGGGATGGATGGCCAGAGTGAAACAATTAATCATTGTGAAGGCTGAGCAAACAAACTGTCGTAATTAAGAAATGTATTAGAGCTTTGTTTCATCGCCTCTGTGGCGAGTTGATTAATTACTGTCACATGGGAATGATGTCAGCTGGTGGAAAGTAGCACATTTATGGGAATTTAACATTTTATGATGCAGTCTGTAGAGGAATAGTTTGATTTTAATAAAGTCTTGAGAGGAAAATTATGAAAACACATTTTTTGAGATACTCAGTGGGATTCAAAACTCAAGACTGCCATAAATGTTGATAACTGACAGGAGGATTATAGTTTCTTAAATGAACCAATCAGAAACGAGATGGCGATCCATTATCTGCCATATTTCATCTGAACAATAAAAGTAGTCCAAATGATTTATCATATAAAAAGCTTTAATTTTTCCATAAATGCTGTATCTTAAATGAGACATATATGCATAAGCAAGAACCGAACTTAAAAGAAATCTTCAGCTTTAATGAAAGTTGCCACTAATTGTGACAAAACTTTGCAATTCAATCTGAAATCAACCAGAAATTACAAGAAGTACCCGCTCCCCTCCAAGTACTTCCTACTTGTTGCCTGTGTCAATCTACTCTTTATCTTATCTTTTCCTTTGACTGTAGCATTGTTAACTACATATTTTCTTTTACTTTTCGTTTCATTTGTTGGAATATTGTTCTCCACCCAGTCCAGATAGCCCCTGGCTCTCTTTAGCAGAGTGTGACTCCACTGCTTCCTCTCAAACACGTGCCTGGGCATGTTTGGAGGGGATGGTGTGGAGGGGCACTCTCCTCCGATGACTTCCTTCATGCACACTGCGAGCATGTCAACGCTGGCGATGGTTTTTCTGAGCTCCTTATGAAGTGAAACATCTGTAGGGTTCAGGTTGCTCCTCTGGTCCTGCAGGATATCCTTTAGCCCTTGAGACATGAAGAGGAGGCTGCACTGGACCGTTGGCCCAAGGATTGTAGAGTTCTCGTCAACATGGAGCTCGGGGAAGCCTGGAGACCAGGTGCCAAGGTGTTTCCCATTGGCTTCATCCTGGAAGAAAAGACCAATGGAAGTACAGAGTATGTAATCTCGCAAAAGTGTCTCAAGAAGCTGGTTTTGATAACAATACAAGATAAGTAGATAATTTTTTAAAAAGAGGAGCTTCTTGTCATTCTTTTAAGAGCAGTAAAGGCTGTTCCACAAGGAATGAGGCCCTGTTTCATTTACTATATGATTTCCTCTATGCTTCCTTTAAAAATTTCTCATCACATATCACTTAATTTAATCATTTTAGCCCATTGTTAGACTTCATTTTTCACTTTTTATTCCCACTTTTAATTTTCTCATCCCTTATGTCAGAGTATATATCAGAGATTTTATTGACATCTTATCATTAAGCTTTGTTTGTCTTTTAAACCACTGTAAATGAGAGTGGCACTTCAGTGATTTCTCCAGCATGAATAAAGGTTCTCTAAATGATAAGCTCTCTAACTGAAGCCCAAACTTTAGCACTTGAATAAAGGCTTACAATTAAATTTACTGATATAAACAAGGAATTAAAAAATTACAATTAAAAGCAAGAAAATGGCATTAAGTTAACAGAGTTTGCAGAGACAGTTAAAAAAAATGCCACAGAAATTGAATTAGATTGTATATTGCTGCACATTCATTTGAAATAGTAGCAGCTTTGTTGTCAGTTTGTAATATCACTTAAACATTGTAGTAGAACTGTATTTTAGTGGG
Source organism: Cheilinus undulatus (assembly GCF_018320785.1). Classification (NCBI taxonomy): domain Eukaryota; kingdom Metazoa; phylum Chordata; class Actinopteri; order Labriformes; family Labridae; genus Cheilinus; species Cheilinus undulatus. The sequence goes on along the minus strand of NC_054869.1, from coordinate 27,735,819 downwards.
CTTTTATTACCCAGTAGTTTTATACTAATAAGTGTAATTATCTAGTAATTTCTCACTTCTAATAATATATTAATTATCAGGTCATTACTCATTATATTGTGGCAACTCTGGTAATAAGGTGGTATTCTGCCAAGTAATTTCTAAGAAATAAGATGATAATTTTCTCTGTAAAGTTGTTTGATAATAAAAAATCCTTCCTGAATAGTTTTCAAGTAATTTTAGGATTAGGGTTAGGTTTAGGGGTTAGGGTTATGTGTGGAGAAAGATTTAGTTTTAAATGTGTTTTTTATATTGTTTTTAAAACTTTCATATTCATGCAAGCTTTCAAAATTTACAGTCACAGTGATCTTCTCAGCACTGGTCAAGGACCATCGTTGGTAGCCTGGATCAAAGACACAATCTTTCAGAAAGGCTTAGTACAGAAGTATGCCAAACCACTGCAAAATAAGTGCTCAGGAAAAAAGTGCTTTAAGTAAAACAAAAAAACAACAAAATCATGCAATAACAAAACAAACACAAAAACAACAATGCAGCCAAGTGACAGCCCTACCTAAGCTTTGTCCTTATCTCTTAGCTAATCTTGTCCTATATATGCTGAAGTAGTATTTTCGAACAAATCTCATTTTCCTTTGTTTCAAATGCAAAGGCATGGGTAATATCTGAAGGCTTTTTCGGCTGCATACCACCTTTTGTGATACTGATGCCATAGCAGGGGTGACAGGATGTATGGAAATATTACACATCATCTGTGATAATCTTGTTTATTTTTATGTCATTAAAAGGCATTAGTAGTAAATGAACCACCTAAAAACTCCTTACAGAGTTGAAATGCATCGCCTGATTTACTTACATTAATCATCAATTAAAGATATATGAAACAGCAACATTTATCTTCACAACTACATACTCTTTCCTGTGAAAAATATTCAGATAATTTCATTGTATCAGCTGTTAAAAATGCATTTCTATAGAATACAGCGACACTCACTGTCCACTGCATTAGGTACACCTGTTCAACTGCTCATTAATGTGAATATCTAATCAATCACAGCTATCAGCAACCACTTAAAGTAAGCATGAAGACATGGTCAGCTGAAGTTTAAACTATGCATCAGAATGGAGAAGAAAACTGACTTAAAGGGCTGTTCTTCCTATGCACCACCAACATACAAAGAACGACCTACATGTACTTTATCTAAGTATTCTATTTAACACTGAAATTGGCAATTTTTCATAATATTTCTTGTACTCTTGAACCACAAGGATAAATATTTCATCAAGTACTTTAACATAAAGTGTAATGCAGAAGTTATACATTTTGTGTTGGGACATTGATTGATTGTGAAATTCACCAGAGGGAGTTTTTTCCAAACTTGAGGTTTAAAAAAATGTGCCACACATGATGCAGTAACTCAAGCAGTCCTGTACATCATGTGTCCACAGTTTTACTTACAAAACTTTTCAAGCTGGCCTCCATCAGAGCTTTGGTGAGGGCCGTCAGCTCTACCGGCTTGCAAGAAACACCAGCAGTGTATTTCTTTGGTGTGCGTTCTGCATCTGAGCTGGACGTCACAGTCAACAGCCAGACACACACAACTTTCAGAAAACCTGCAAAGAGAAGTTCACAATCACATCATATGGAGAGTTTGACAGGATTCGTTCTTAAAGAGGAAGAGTAATCTGTGTGGCACACTGTACCTGCTCTGCAGTTCATTCTGACTCTGGTTAAGGTTTCAAGTATAATGAACGAGGATTTCTTTGGCACTGTAATGCAACCACACACGGTCATTTTTATATCTGAAGAATTCTTGCAGTAGGCGTGTGAAAGAGGTAAAGATAAAACTCTCTTATCTCCCAGTTCAACCCTAAGCTTTGATGAAAAAGTTAAGTGGCAAACTGATCAAGATCAGGCCGACACCTAAAGCAACGCAGTGCAGAAAATTCTGCAAAATACTAAAGATAAGACTGATAGGAGGACTTCTTTTTAAACACCACAGTGATCGTTTGGGCAAAATAAGGACATTTGACCCAAGATAGTTATATATTATTTTGTAGAAAGTGAAGACAGGGGTTATTTAGCATGTATAAAAACTATGAATGTATATTTATGTGAGGCACTGTTTTCACTGTTGACTCACTGCCAAAGAAAAACAGGCAGTCTTTACGTCATTTAATTCAACACTGTAGTGTTGCACATCTGAATATACGTCACCTGTTTATTAAACCCTTTTGACAGAACATTTCTAAATTATGTTGATTCATTCCTGTCAGATTCTCCTCACACAAACATTTCCTGTACGTTAATGCAATGCTAACCACAACTTCACGAAAAATCTTTTCATGTGAAGCCAGTTCAAATCAGTTTAACCCTTAGGTTACACTTTCTGTCTCGATAAGGCGTGAAGTTGTGAAGTTTGATTTTATCCAGGGTAAAATTGTAGTAAGTGATACATTCATTGTTATAAAAGTTAGGGTTAGGTTAGGGTTTTTTTTTTTTTTTCATAAAAATTGGATGTTTGGTTTTATTGTTGTAATAAATTGTTCCTGGAAATAATTATACAGTTCCTATAAAAAGTATTCACTCCTGTGGATGTTTAACCCTTTCACTGGTTTTATCAGTCAAACATGCTCAATATAATTTGGCTTTTGACAACAACAAAAAACAAACTCTTTAATGTCAAAGTAAAAACAGTTTTCTACAAAATAATGTAAATTATCTATTCATATATTTATTTCTAATACACCTTTATTTGTGCTTAAAGATGTGCGCATTGTGGGAACATGATACATAATGCATACCTATTACCATGAGAGAAAGCAAACCTACAAAAAAAAATGAAATGAAAAGAAAACACAGATAAACAAATAGATGTGCAAATAAAACAGGACATAACAGGACAAGACTAAATGGATGGACTTAATTCATGAGTCAGGACATGACCAAACAAGCAGGATACTAATATTTAAATAAATAATTTAAAAGCTTGTAGTACAAGCTGCATATTATGATTCATATTGTTTTGTCACAAATAAGAGGGTGGGCACATAAAAATATATACTAATGATAAGAAAGAAGAGAAACAAGAATAATGATGATAATAATCAACCTATAAAATGAGGTTATTGCATGGACAACAGTAAATATTTAAAAACGTAAGTAAATAAAAACCACTAAGAGGACGTACATATGGAGATACATCAGTCTGTGATTTCAGGTATTCATGTAACAGCTGTAGGGACATATAGAAATCATTCTTGGAGGTATTGCAAAAAGGCAGACCAGGTTTCCTCAAACGATGAGATATGAATATTACAAGGCTCTTCTTGGCTTAGCTCCTTCTCATTTATGTAGTCTTCTTCAAAGAACTGACAGCCATTACGCCTCTATCCACATTGTTCATCTGCTTGTGTCAGGACTGGATTGGAGAAAGGAGCATTCAGTTTTGCTGCCCCTTCTGCATATAATACTCTCCAGACTGACCTGGAACTGTCTGAACTCATTTCACTTGCAGCCTTTCGTTCCACCTTAAATGACATTAAACAGTGCCTGTGTTAATAAAGTTGTTATTGTGAGTCATTTTACAGCACTTTATCTGCAATTACCTCTGCACTTTCAAATTTATTGTTTTAATTTTTTATTATAATCTGTAAAATATTATTTTGTGACGTGTGCTGCTGACCTCTTGGCCAGGTCACACTCAGAAAAGAGATCTCGATCTCAATGGATCTTTAGCTTGTGTAATAAAGATTAAACAAACTGACTTAAAGGAGGTGAATATTTATGCAGTAACTTATTTACATTACTTTTTTCACCAACTTCCAAGAAGATGAACACTTTTAAAAGGCACTGTGTGCACGGATTTTACACAAGACAGAAATCAGTCAATCAGGCAATAAACATGCATCAATCTTTATTTGTATAGCACCAAATTATAACAAATGTTATCCTGATACTGAAAAATGAGACTCAGCATGAATCCAACATGAGCTCAATACCAGGCGAAACTTTACCAGAAATAAACTCAGTTCTACAAGAGAACACCTTGAGCAGAACTAAACTCAGTATGTTCAATTACAAAATAAAATGACTTATTTTTGAATACATTTCATCCATAAGGCAACAAATCAAGCCTGTGTAAAAATGGGAAACCCACCCCTCCATTCCCAGTTAAGAGACATGTGGTGAACCCCCCAGACTGTTTACCAGTCAATGACAGGGCTTAACCCTGCTTTTCATTCATTTAAAGACCCTGTAAAGTGAAAATAAATCTGAATTTAGGTTTGCTGTATGACAGGCCACTGTGTTGTGAACCCCTAAATCAAATTTCAGTCAAATAAATCATCCCTAAGTTTATGAAATTAAGCTTTAAAATCAATGATGCAGTAAAGTCTGCTCCAGTACTGTGTGGGCATGCCTGTTGAATGAGCTGAAGCCATGCACACTCAGGAAAAACAGGATCCTCTCAGATTTAAAAAATGTTACAATATGAATGTTTACCTTATGACCAGAGTGCAGCTACCTGGCTCTGTGCCAGAGAAAGACAAAGTCCTTTTTCTGGCTCAGATTTCTTTTATCCTATTTCAATGATCCATAGGCCACTATGGCTGATAGGTTTGGCAAATTTTCCTCTCAGTGAACCAAAAAACAGCATTTAATTGTCTGTTAACGTTCAGTAACAGCAGTGTCATCAACTGAAAACAGACTGTACTAAGATGAACTGCTCGGTGATTTTATTATTGCAGTGTTAGAGGGGTGGGGTCATGCCCCACTGTGGGCTCATGACATCATTTTTAATGTGCTATAATAACTTTACCTGACTCCTACCCCCTGCAGGGTTTTACGCATTAAGAAAAATAATAAAGAAATCATCAGTCTTTACCATAGTTGTCTTGTTTGCTTTTGTTGGTCATTCAGATACATCAGTATTAATTTCAGAGAGATTCAATACTGACGAAAACTCATCTCAATGCAGCTTCACATTTAAAATGTTTTGTAGTGATGTCTTTAAAGGCAACAGATGCTCTATAGCAGAGTAGCAGACAGAGGTCAGTACAAAAGGTGCATTTATTTAAAAAAAGATAACAATGATAACAACAAAATAACATGCCATAAAGTCCAACAATTTCCATATAAAGTGCTATGCTCAGTTAATATTATTTAAACATGTGAAAAATATTAACTTATCTTATTTAATCAGCAGTCTGTTGCACAATAATTTAATTCACATTATTACAAAATGACAATAAATATCAATAAATAACATTTCATAGAGCTATATATCAATAGAAACAGTTCTGTAGCCTATTCTCTTTGGCAGATATAATATAGGGCTGGTTTCCTGTGTTCTGGTTTTTCCTTTTGCATGTTGAGAAATGAAGGGGTGATTAAATAATCCCTGCTGTCTAGCTACTCTGACACACTTCTTTTCCATTTTCAAGCACCTGAACCACCCGTGAAAGCCACGACTTGAGTCTGTTTAAGACATGCCAGCTATACATTTTCTTGTCATAGTCATGCTCATGGGTAATCTGCAGAGGTCCTGGTTTTGTCGGCAGTGGAGTGTTTGGCTCCAATGTTTCGATAATCACCTTCAGACGAGCAGAAAGGAAAGCGAATCTGGCTTTGACACTTAAGAGTAGCTCCTCAAATGGTCGTTCATCCAAGAGTTCAGCCTGATATTCTTCAAACTTCAAAATGTGCAAATAAAACAGCTCGTTCTTGGTATAGATGTCCTGAAGCTTGTTGAAGAAGTTCATACCGGATACTGTGGGATCTGGGACATCATCTGGATTTGAATCACTGTAGGATCCACATCTAGCCTGGAAGAAAGGTTGGTTTTAAGATATGATTTTCAAAATCACATATTTGAAGCAAAGGCAGTAGGTGTTATGCAAAGCTAGTTTGAAGGGGGGGCGGGCAAAGAGGCTCTTTCTTGAGGTTACATTTACAATAGCAAGCATTCACACCAATTCTTTGGGATTTATCAATAAAAACTATTAAAATTGCTGTATAAATTTTTACATGAGGGTTCTTGTGGGCCTTCGCTTTCCTTAAATATGAGGAGGGGGCTCCCTAAGGAAAAAAGGTGGGAACTAGAGATGTAGCGGTTCAAAAATGTGCAATGAAAAGAAATCAAAAAGAACAATAATCAGTCAAAACAACTGTGAACTAAGGTGAAGTAATTCAAGATAAATGACTTAAGAATGTTCATCTTAGGAGTCTTAAAAATGCAATCCACACAAAATTGTGCTTGTTGGAAAAAGTTATGCATAATTATCGTAACAATCAGTGAGAGAAAATATTATACCTGTAAAAACAAAGAGAGAAAATCCATGTTTGGTACTTACATAGCTTTCCAGTAGCAGCTCTGATTCCTTCTCCTGTAGTTCTGCCAGACGCTTTGTTCCTTCCAGGTCATCAGCACAGTTTTTGTAAACTGGAGCCAGATACACTGATGTCAAATAGACTTCGAGGAGCATCAAGACCAGAACTAAGAAAAGATCATTGGACATCAAAATGTTAGAAAAGGGGGATTTCTCAAAGATAAATGGGTTAAGTCAGGCAAAGAAAATCAAGACAATAAACATAAAAGCACATGCATGAGACACAAGAATGGGTTATTTTCTTCTTTAAGCTGCTCATCAGAACATTGCAAACTAAGGGTGCTGGTTTAGCTTAGATGGTAGAGTGCAGTCATTACAATCCCTGATGCACTGGGCCCTGGTTCAACTCCTGGTCCTGATGCTATTTGGTGCACTCTCTCTTCTCACATTCCTTTCTCAAGCTGTCCTATAAAGGCCTTAATAATAATTAGAAACTCCTGTGTAGGCTGGTTACGTAACAGACTAAAATGAATACTGATGCCTCTCGAATGCCTTCATACTTGTAACCACAGCTGCAGGGTGGGTGTGTCAGACAAGATAAGTGACAACAAGATCAGCAGAAGGACAAAGTCATCAAAGTTAGAGGTAAGGTAAGTATGTAATCCAAAAGATCTGTATATTAACATGACAAGATTCTGAGAGAACGTATTTGTTTAATAATGCCCATTTTGAATAATACAGCTTAAAGGATAGAAAGAATCTCTGTTAGCACTTCTCCCAGCAAGCCTACTTTAAAGAGTGAGTTCTCTTAAATGTGCGTGGATAAATTTTAGTGTAAGAGAATGATGGCTCAGCTTTCTTACTGCTCTGTAATACTGCAACAGCAAAAATGTAAAGCTTTACATACAGGCCAAACCAAAACATACTTATAAGAAAGTCTTTCTGGAGTATACTATAAATATGGACACCTACCATAGCGTCTGAAAAGTGCATTGATCCTTGAGTCCATAGTTAAAGGAGCGAGCGGTTTGCCTAATCCTCTGCCCTTCTTGATAAACAAAACACATGAAAAGAATAAGGTGTATCATCACAAATACAGGCCTATATATGCAGTTCTTAAATGTTTGGTCATCTATACCCACCCACACTTCCACATACTACCAGGAATGACAATTTCCATGATATCATGATGGAGGTGTGTCGTAAATAGTTGATGTGTTCCTCAGATATCTTTCAGACAGGAATGATTAAGGGAAAAAAAGTTATGACACATGTTAGGTCACTTTAAATAATAGTTATCAGCCGATTTATTCAGACACCATTTCACTGTATTTCAGGTATCTGAATGTCAACTAGGAAACTCTCTCGTCAGAGTGATGACGCTTAAAGTTTTGGGGCCTTGACTCCACAGGTGTAAACAGTTCGTGGGAAGAATTTGAGGGGTTTACTTTGTGCGAATTTTCTGAAGACTCACAGTAAGTTTTAGTTTGACTGTAAGTAAGCAAATATATTTTTCACTAGAAAATTACTCATATGTGTACATGACAAGTATGTGATCAAGACTTGTTCACAGGTGGCACTGAAATTCTCCCTTAAAGTAGCTTTAACGTCACGTCCTGGTAAGACTTTACCGTTAGCCTGTCATGTGTCATTAAAGGTTATCTGATATCAAATCACTATTATCAGAAATGCTGTCATCCCTGCGTTGGCTGCAGATCTGTTTTTGGCTCATCTGTAGTTGTAAACATTTCCATCCATTTGTTGAAGGCAGGACTGAAGTTGATAAACTGCAAAATCATACCAGCAAAATCAACACCTAAAGCATCCTCTATAGTTTTGCATCCTTAGTTTGTCTTCAACATCTCCATCCTAAAATTCAGTGGTTCTCAACAAGTGGGTTGGGACCCAAATGTAGGTTGTGGAGCTGTTCTAGTGGGTCACAAAGTTGTGAAAAATGTGTGATAAAGTCCAATGATATACTGTAGGTCTAAGCAGACATACTTCCATATAATTTGTTTTACTTTGATTTCCATGATAACAAGTACATTTTGGTTGTTTTCTTGAGGTTTAAACTTAGTTTATTCCTTTTCTGGGGGGAATAAAAACAGCCTTTCTCTTTGAATGAGTAAAATTTTGAAAATATCAGGAAAACAACAAAAATGTTTGCCTAATCAGGAACAGGATAAAATACAATGCGCTCATTCGTTTTTTGTTTTTGACAGTTTTTTGTTGTCAGCGTTTCATCCACAAGGAAACGGCGTTTTGGGGGGCTGAAAACGCTACTTTTTGAAAATGGGTCCCAGAGTGAACATATCCGTAAACACTTACCGTTTCGTCTCCGTGTGAACAGCCAACTGCGTCTTTCTTGAAATTATTGTGTCACACATAGTGTAGCCTGCTTACGCTGCATGTGCTGTCAAACCAAAACAACAATGGTGGATTACAGGGCTGTGTTTGTGCTGCAGAAGCTATTGAGCTTAGTAGGGCTTGTACAGCAAAACTGATGCTCCTTTACCACCACGGCGAACATACACCATATGTTCTTAAATCCAACGCAGAGAACAACCAGAAGGGCAACTAGGAGAAAGTTTGTGGCAGTTTTCTGTAATCTTCTTCTCTCTTTTGGTGCATTTCCATGGCAGAAATACAGCGCCACGTACAGGCTTGTCATACATACTACAGCGTTTTCAGTCATTTTCAGTGCTTCCATGGTTATGTGGACATTTCCTGAAACGATCCCATATTAATGGAAAACTTTTTCAAAACGAAATGGAAATATAACATTTTCATCTCTGTGTGAACAAGGCCTCATTTAGTCAGCCGTTGTTCCATATTATGGTACAAACTTTTCTATCCTTGGTTAAATCACTTTAAGTCATTTTACATTTTTCACAAATTACTGTCACGATTGCTTATTCAAGAGGGGGCTGACCAGTTGAGAATCATTCCCATAAGTCATTCTCTTTAAATCTATTTCTCATTCTGTGGGGTTTCATTCATAGCCCATATGGTCTGTATTACTGCGGTTTAAAAATAAATTATATATCTATTCTAAAGCTTTTATTTAGTTAGAACCATGGACAGAGTTGGCAGCAGGTGAAAAAGAGGATAGGGAATGACAGCCGCAGGTCAGTTGGAACCATAGCCTCTGTACACAGGGTGCATTAACCTAACCATTAGGCTACCAGTGCCCCAACTGTGTCCCTCTACCATGATCATACCTTCAGCGAGGGGCTAAACCCCCATCCCTGAAGGTGAGACTGGGTTGGGATCTCTTTAGGCTTCTACATGCAGTACAGAGACATGTGCATTAGGTCAGTTGGGCATCCTAAAATCCCCATAATTGTTCTTGGTCTGTATACCAGTCCTGTGATTGGCTGGTGATGATCTGATTATCTCATGTGTGTCCGACAGATTTTTTCTTACCATTCTGATAAAATTCAATTGAAAATTCAATTGTTCCACAGGGGTTTGTCCTGGGTCCTGTTTGGTTTGGCTTCAACATGCTTTCCTAGAAGTTTAAAATTACATACAGTCATGGATGAAAGTATTGGCACCCCTGGAATTTTTCCAGAAAATACACCATTTCTCCCAGAAATTGTTGCAATTACAAATGTTTTGGTATACACGTTTGTTTCCTTTATGTGCATTGGAACAACACAAAAAAACAGAAGAAAAAAAAATTGACATATTACACAAAACTCAAAAAATGGGCCGCACAAAATCGTTGGCCCCCTCAACTTAATATTTGGTTGCACACCCTTAGGAAGAAAAAACTGAAACCAATCGCTTCCTATAGCCATCAACAAGCTTCTTACACCTCTCAACTGGAATTTTGGACCACTCCTCTTTTGCAAACTGCTTCAGGTCTCTCAGATTGAAGGGTGCCTTCTTGTAACAGCAATTTTGAGATGGTCTTCAATGGGATTTAGATCTGGATTCATTGCTGGCCACTCCAGAAGTCTCCAGCGCTTTGTCTTCAACCATTTCTTGGTGCTTTTTGAGGTATGTTTGGGGTCATTGTCCTGCTGGAAGACCCATGACCTCTGATGCAGACCCAGCTTTCTGACAAAAAGCCCTACATTGCAGCCCAAAATCTTTTGAAAGTCTCCAGATTTCATGAATTCATGACTGTACTATTTCCAGACAAATTAATTTAAAACTTGGTGTTGTTTGACCACCCTATCAAGCACATTATATACTTGTTCTTTTACAAAGACGTAATCTAGCAACTCTAAACAACACAGTTCAGTCCAGTTAGGATGTTGACTTTTCACTGACTTATTTCACACAAGGCTTGATACACTCCACCCCAGTCTCAAAACAGTAGGGATTACACCTTTAACATGATGATGCAAGACTTCCTTTTAAAGAGACAGGAAGTCCCTGAAAGTCATCATTTTTATCTTTATGAATTCCTCACTTCCATTACTGTAAAAACAAAAATAACCCATTTTTTAAACTCCAATGATTTGACTCATGTTACAATACAGTCTAGGTCATAATCTGTCATAAGATTGCAATAGTATTCATTTGTACATGCAGTAGTCATGTGTTGTTCATTAATGCTTTGAGAATTCAATGGAAACATTCCAAAAAGTAAACAACGTGCTCATTTTAATACTGTTTATTGAATGAAGCAGCACAAAAATACAAATGTTTACAGAAGACTTCAAATTGTACAAAATGTAATGTACCAAGAAAAAACACGTAAGTGATCTTGACTAAATGACAGTTTATTGTGCAAATAACAAAAAATAAGACATAGTGTTACTGACCTTGGGTAATACTATGGTTTAGAAATGATGACCTCTTAAAAAACTGGCCAAGCTTACTGCATGGCAGCAGTCGTAGTAATTTAACAGATAAAGAGCTACAGGAACATTCTTCTCAAACCAAAACGAGTGCATCCTCTAGTCAAAAAATGCATATTCTCAGTTTCTTTAGCCTGAAAAAAGTCACATCAGTGCCATCCACAAGCCTTGTATTTCAAGCTTCACACTTTCAGATCCACAAACAGTAGAAATTGCCATTTTTGCAAATGGCCTTTGATCAGATAAAATTAAATCAAACTTGTTTTTTAGACACATGTTGTTAACATTGCTGGAAGACTAAGTTCTGTGTTTGTTTATAGCACTAGAGAAATATATGCGAGTGTATGAATGATTCAACTTCAGATCATAAAATCTCCAAAGGGAAAGAGACGCTATCATACATGTTCACACGTCTAACTTTGTGCTTGATAATTTTAATGTGTGTTCATGTGTGTATGTTAATGTTGGTGATAGTGCATTTTAATGTGCCTATTTGAGCTTGTGGGCCTCCTGGGACTCAGTGCATCCTGCCCCAGAAAGGTAAGACAGGAGGCCTCACAGACAAATTGTTCACACCATAAAGGAGCGCTTCAGGTGGTCATGGCAAGGTTGTTAAAGTTATTAATACTGCTGGCGATGCAGTGCTAATCTAGGCACATGTAGCCTCTGCTTCCTGCTGGCTCGCCACCCCGGGGCCACTGGAGCTGGAGTGTGGGGTGGCAGGTTCAGCCGGCATCATTCACCTCAGGTAGGACTTCAGAAATCAGCTAGCTGCTTGTTCTTTCCTCTGATGCTGGAGCATGTCTGTCACGCTCACTATGTCCTCCTCAGGAACCTACAAAACAGCGACGGTCAAACAGTAATGTTTTTTTCAGCAACTTAAAGAAAGCAGAAGAGCAATGTGAACAATATTTTTAAAACTAATTCTAAAAGGTGACAAAGTGTTAGCCAACACTACTGGAATATCTCTGTAGATCTGGACAAGTTAATACAGTCTATGAATCAAATCTGTAAAAAAACTCCGAACTTGCATGATCGTACAAGAACGCATATGTTTTTATCTCTATTTTATACCAATCAGCATGCATATTTTTAGGAGAACCGGCAACAAGTAGTGGAGTGTTCTCTGCTTATTAAGTGCATTTGTGACCAAAAAGTAGTGGTCCCAGATCTGAGCCTTGTGGTACTCCGTAGTAACACAAATTCAGTGTTGTTAGAAATCAATTCAACACTTTTCTGGGCCAACGCACAAACCAAGAGTTCCTTTCCTCCAAAAAATGATGGACGATGATTACGGGCTTCTTTGTCAAATGAAAACAATCCAATCAAATCCTGCTGGTCGACTTTCAACAAAGTTCTTACTTTGAAAATAAACATATTGCTATTCTGCATCTCTGTGTTAAAGGTACAATATTTTCTACATCCAGGAGTTTCCTAGAAATTAATTTGTATTGACTGGAATTTCCCTGTATCTTTATCAAAGTGAAAATGATCCTGACTGATTCAGAGCAGTATGAGCCGAAAGGCATCCTCCCGTCAGGTCACACGCACATGCTCTTTCACATGTTTTAGTAACGTAGCTTTGGAAATATTCTTAATTTTTATGAATGTGACTAAAACAAAAGCTTTCTAAATGAACTCCATCCTCTTTAATGTTTCTTCTTTATGAAATGATGCTGTGTTGATTTTCTTCAAAAGACTGGATTATAAAAAAGAGCATAAATCAAATCAAATATCAGTATATTATGTATAAATCTGCTGTTTGTCAGCGTCATATTACCCCTATCATTGGCAACAACAAATTACTTAAAGCAGTAATAATATCAGACCAACTTAAATTATACATTGCATCTCTGTAGTTTTGATGACACTGAAAATATTTAAAATATTACTCATTAAAGATGGATATATTCTTGTTAGTACTGAAGATAAAAGCTTTTTGTATGTAAACCTAGCACAAAAGTAAGGGGATTTATGTTGGTTGATTGTTTCTTTGGTGTAACAACCCTTCTTGGCAATAAATCTTATACCGTTGGAATGCCTGGTTATTTCTCTTTTAAATGGAGTCACATTTGTGAAGAACATACATTTGTGGGATGAACAACAGAGCTGAGTTTGTAGCTTATTCTGTCATTGACTCTTGTTTGGTGTTGTTTGGTGGACTGGATGATTAACTTCTGAAGAAATAAGACAAATTGGCAATTTAATAATTTATTCATTTAACAAACATGATCCTCAGTAGTGAGTGGAAGAACCATACACAGCCACAACAGCCTAGCAACTCCTCCTCATGCAGGCCACCAGCCTGGTCACACACTGCTGTGGAATGGCATCCCATTCTTCAACAATAGGCCCGTTTCTGTGTTTCTCACTGGCAAATCCATCTTGCAAAGCTCCTGTCTGAACAGTTTTAGCCTGGTTAGAAAATAACAGGAAATAACCCCTCAGCAATGAGGGGCAGTACTTTCGGGCGCAGCGGTGTCGTGAGGTAAGCAAGCAGCAACAAGAGGCCGGTGCAATAATGGCGGAAGAGATTAGCGTGGATGCTGCTAAAGTGCCAGTTTTATCAGAACTTGATGACATTTCTTCATTAAAAGAAGAACAAAGAACAGCATTGAGTTGTTTTCTTTTCAAAAACGACAAGTCGGGTACTGACATGTCTACAGTGGCCACGGTTCACGTTATGCAGTTCTCTGTGGAGTTTACTCCTCTGTAGGGGCGGAAGTCGGTAGCGGCTGTGTCACGTGTTTTGTTGCTCTGATTGGCCCGTAAAGATGTGACAGACAGAATGTTCATCCAATCACCCTCCGAGCTTTTTTTCAAAGGCTCTGCCCTTTCCCAAATGCTGTCTATGAGTGGATTACCAGATGGGTGTTAGAAACAAATCCATCTGGCATGTCAGGTTACAGCTCTGCTGCTCATCCCACAAATAAATGTTCCTTACAAACGTGGGACCATTTAAAAGGGAAATAAACAGACTTTCCAACGGTATAGCATGTATTGCCAAAAACCATTTTAACAAAAAGGAAATAATTTACCAAAGACAAATTTCCTTACTTTTTGTGCTAAGTTTATATTACCGGGCACTATGTGTGCATAGAGTTCCTAGAAATATATCAACAGATGCAGCTGTGACGTCAAGCATTTCTTTTTAAAGAGTTTTCTATTATTAGGCCACTTTGTGGTTTACACTAAACCCACTGAAGTTTACGGTCTATGACAAAGCTCCTTGCAATGACTTTCTTTGACGCTTTACAGCTATGTTAAGCCCAATGACATGTTAGTTTGCATAACGTGACTGTAAAAGTGAAATATGCACTTATCTCTTAAACATTTGTAATGTAGGACAAAATATAACCACTGGAATACCCACAGATCATGACTGTGTTCACTTTTCATCATCCTCCCTTTGATCCACCTTTGGAAGAATTTGGTGAGTCTTAGAAGAGAAACTCAGTCACTATCACCTTGTGAAGACGAGTGGGTTGCTATTTAATTAATTAGATTTAGTAACTGTCATGTTCATCTCCCTTTTCCTGCTGATGTTTTGAATTGCCCTGCACCTCAGCAATATGATAATAACCAACCATCTCCAACAAGTCAAGATGTAAACACAAAATATTTTAAAAATCATGTATAACTATTCTTTTTAGGAGATTGCCATTTTGTCCATTTATTATTTTGCATAAATCAGCAATCACACTGATGAAGGAGGGTGATTCGGCATTGCTGATCAACTGTGTGAGATGATAAGCACTCAGAGGTGATAAGCTTCTGTGTAACAGCAAACACTTCTTTTCTTGGTAATGTTAAAGATAATACTGATGGTTGGGGAAGCACTTTACGCTGACAAACGATTACGGATGCATTGAACTCAATCAATCAGTGTATATATGAGACATCAAAAACAATAACGGGGTCAGGAAAGCAAACAGCAGCTTACATATCTGTCAAGCCTGTTAATTTACCCCTACACAAGGATCACAAGTTGACTTGCTTATCATGAGTGAATATGAGCTTTAGATATTAATAAAATAATATTTATGCAGTATGCAACAAATTTAAAGAATATTTTAACATTTAATTTTTTAAATTATCTACAATTCTCCAGACATTTCCAATCGTCCATTCAAAAAGTGAGAAATTAAAATCTAAAAGCTCATTTGTTTCCATGATTTTTTTCAGGTCAATATAACAGATCAAACATCTTTAAGGCATAATGAACAAATTAAACAGCAATGTAAGATTTTTCTAAACCTCTCATTATTTCTCCAAACTATGACTGAAATTATTCATTTCAAATCCATGAATTGCATGAGTTAATATAAAACAACTTGGAATCACTGTATAGCTATTCTTGATCAAACTGCAGGGCTAAGGGTTGACCAATTATCAGGGCTGATATTTAGTATTTGGCCAATTTATGTAATATATGTTATATTTTTCCAATAGCTGTTTAATTTGATACATTAATTAAAAAGTGTGCTACACTGACCCCACTGCAAGGTGTTTTTCCCCTTGCAGCTCAGATTTAACTCTCCATAGCTTCAATCTGAATTAATTTAAAGAGCTTTATGTTTAACATTTAACGATATAACATTTTTACCACATTTAGTAGTTATTGGTTGTCATAATTATATAAATAAAAGTATAAAAGACTACACTTCTACTTTTATCAGAGTGCTTTTCCACTGGGGTAAAACTACTACTATAAATAATATGGGCACCTCTACTGCTAGTTAATTAATGAGATGTAAATGGTGCGCAGTTTTCAGAGATAAAAACTCATTCATTTAAAGTAAACAGAGATGAAGTAGCCTAATTTTATTATACGACAAACATGTTGCGAATCTGAAATTTAAATCACTGAAAAAAAGGCAGATTTTACTGTAAATGCACAAAGTTTCCAAATATTGGTTATTGGTCTGATAATTTAAAAATACAAAGGGCAATACTGTTTAATGTGACATTAGGTTCATGAAAATACAGTTCATTCCTTATCTTAAAAATGCAAAACCTGACATCTCATGAGATTAAAGCTAAAAGTAAACCTTACTGAGTCACAGCTACATGACTCAAGTCTGGATTATTTGAAAAACAACTGTATTGACCGTGTTTATTCCATGGAAATATCAGACTCACCAGAGCGTGGTCGAAGCTGAAGGTGCTGATATAATAGGCCGAAATGTCGCTGTCAGCCAGAGGTTGGGATATCTGGGCAACTATACCACATTCATCTAAAATGATAAGAAAAAGGCAGGGTGGAGGACAAACACACAGAAATTAGTATTTAAAAAACAGAGATTAAACAAGGATCATTTAACCTCTTTTACTGTATTGATTTTGCCACATAGGAGCCCTCATAGATTTTAAGAGTTGCAATGCTTGGTTAAATCTATGGCATATTGATTCATACATACAATAATAAATATGCATTGGATATAAAATGGACACACAGGTTTTGTGTGTTCATGTGCATTAACATATGGGATAAAAAATTAACATAAATACAACTGCTACTACATCTTTAATAAACTGAGGAGCCATAAAACTGAATTTTTTTAGGCACACATTCACTCTGAATTATTTTGACCTCTATTTTGGATGGTCAAAGGCTACAATAATTAAAACTTCTTTCAAGCTGATTTTAGTGTCAAACTGAAAATAAGTCTTTCCTGTCTTACATTACACAATGCTTTATGAAACACTGAGAGAAGATTTCACTCTCATTTTGGTCCATCTGATTATAAGCAGACATATTAAGAATATTTGGGTTTTGATACGATCCATGAAACTAATGACCTTTACACTGCATTTAGACTCATTTGATATGATCTACTCTGTTTAAAAGCATGATGTCCTTACCAAAGCCCAGAGGTTGTCCTCCTATACGAACCATTCTCCAGAGCTCCCCGGAGGAGCTGGTGAAGAGAAGATCAGCAGGAAACCTGCAGCACAAAGATCAAGAACTTATTTCTACCAAGTAATGAAGTCCAAAGACAAAAAACAAAGACTAATTCAAATACAGACAGGGAAAGATCCACTGACTGCAAGTAAAACCAGACAGGTCAAAACCTGGAAAGCAACAACACAGAAAAATAGAAAAAGAAATCTTTGAAGGTAATGGATCTATGAAGGCTAAAAATAAAATGCTTACACTTAAAAAAGAAAGCAGGAAAGAAAAATGTTGGGTCATATTTCCAAAAGCAGCTCTCAGGTCACTTGCATTATCTTTCAGTA
This sequence comes from Cheilinus undulatus, assembly GCF_018320785.1. Taxonomy (NCBI): domain Eukaryota; kingdom Metazoa; phylum Chordata; class Actinopteri; order Labriformes; family Labridae; genus Cheilinus; species Cheilinus undulatus. The sequence goes on along the minus strand of NC_054869.1, from coordinate 27,718,441 downwards.
AAAAATGACCAATGCTATATTTTGGGGGGAGATCTGACATGTGTGCATTTCCAAGGTGTACTCTTACTGTCTTTGAGCCTCAGTGTCCATCACCAGTGAGATGTAGCCATCAATGAGGGAGAATGAGAAGAACTTTATATGGTCCAAGTCCTGGTTGGTATCTTCTTTAGGACTACAGTGGAAAAGACAAAGAAGTCCATTTTTATCATATAATTAAAAACACCAGTCAGAAAAAACAGACATAGAATAATCACTTTTAGGTGTTTTGATCATATGCAGTTTACTGGGCCTTATAGTTATACACTGATGCATTGCAAGGTGCAATAATCATTTGAATCATGTGCTGCCACCTTGTGTTTTAGGTAGTTATTACAGTGGAAAGGCAAAGGAATCTTTATTTGTATGATATCACAACATACCAAACAATCAGTGAATTAAATGGTCTTTATAGAATAATAACAGATTTGCAATGAAAACAGTGGTGTAGTGTGAGTTCACAGCAACTCACCTGCTTGAATAAAAAAGCACATCGATGAGTGTTGTGGCGATGGACGGCAGAGTGTCCGGGTCCAGAGACATGACACAAAACTGGTTCTGTGGGATCAGCACTGGGTGAACTGTAGGCTGGGTGGCTAAAGAAGCAACAACACAGTTGTGTTAATAAAAAGGATTGACAAGAGGTCTGTGGTGAAAGTCCTTTAACATTACACCAGTGTAGCATAACCCCTGAATATCATTGGCTCAAAGTAAAGATACTTTAAAAAAAGTACAGAGGAGTTGTGATTTTCTGTATGCAAGAATTTCAGTTTGACTTCTTGCATCTTAACCACTGAGTTGACCATTTGCAAACATTTATAGCCTTATCTTGGTGAACCATGCAGAATAATTTGGTGAGAAAGAGCAAGAACAGAGCTTTAGAACTTAGCTCTTCTGCTAGATGGTTATAAAAGTCTGAAACTGTGTACTCTTCTTAACTTCATGTTTTTTACATTCACATTTTCTTTTGACTTTGGCAAATCAGCACACGCCCAGGAAATACAAAAAACTCAGAGATTATGCTGAACTGATCATGTCCTTGTGTTCTGATCTGACTGAGTTAGTACCCTGAGAAAAATACAGATTCTGATGGATGGATACTACAGCTAATGTTGCAGACAACTGCGGTTCAAACTTCTGCACTATAGACACTCATCTTGCTCACATCACCTGCACATACCTCTTAAGCCTTATACAGTATGTTTGTATCAAGCTTTACCTACACATCACCTACATGTAGAAGTTTCTGCAGTAATGTGGTACGTGTTGAGTTAAAAACACATTTCTTTACATGTTGACTTAGAGCTGACACTGAAGAGATGCAAAGATATGAAAGAACGAGAAAAGGGTGGAAACATTTGGAAGCTTGTTGTGGCCTCATGGTACAGCATGTCCTGTACTTTATGGTTATGTTAAAAATAACTTCCTGTAAAGTATACAGTGAGTCAATGCCGTTTAAATGTGCCTTTATGTGTGATGCTTGGTGCGGAACCAGCCTGTTTACATTGTTCCACTATACAGTGTAATGTCATGTACTGTGCTGTACATGTGCATAACGTAGCTTTGTTTGGAACAAAACATTTCCCTTGTTTTTTTTAGTCTTCATATTGGCTCAAAGGAATACATGTAATCTCACATAATGGCAGCCTTGAACAAAGATTAACTAGTTACTGGGAATCTTATATCTGTAGTTAATTTGCGATGCATATTTAAGGTAATAATCTTTTTTTGTTAAAGAGGATGATATGTATATTTTTTTTCTTTTTGGGGTTACTTTGGGGAAACTTCTTATGAAGACAAAACTATGGCTGTTTTGAGATGCTCATGGATGTGTAGAGGGGGCTGGTATGGTTTAAGCACTTTCTGCATAAGAAAGAAGCGTAAACATATTTAGACAATAAGCTTACAAGCGCTGAATCTGTTAATATGACTTTAAACTCAGCTGTTTGGTGGTATCGAAATCTTACACTGATGACAGCAGAAGAACTAAAAAAGATAAGAGACTTCTGAAGGAACCAAACTCCGACTGTTTCTCAAACACCTAAGTTCAAAACCGTTGCTTTGGCCTAAACTTAATCGCATGAAAAAGTTTCTGGAAAACATCAAGTCATCTCAAAAAATAAAGGCCATTTTTTCAGCTACAAACTTTTGTACATGGATATTTGGTTGTATTTTTCATTACACAGGTGTCATATCTAGGCATCTGAGTGAAAAGTATTTAAATATTAATATTTTGTTAGAAATATGCACAGAGAACGCTCTCTCCAGGTTGAAAAAAACAGCCACAGGAATTGAGTTTTTCTGGCTTTTCTCAAATTAGGCCTTTCAGACTGGCAGGGCTCAGTGCCAGTTCTGGTTCCTAAACCTTTTGAGACGGCCGGCACGTTAAAACAGAGAAAAAACTGGTGCAGAACCAAAAATAGTTGGTTCTTTCTTGGGAACCATGACATCATCAGTGGGTGTATCATATTCAAGGTCGTGAAGACGAGCAGGAAAAGGGAGAAAAAGTGGTCTGCTGAGAAGACAAAATGTTTGGTTGTAATCTGGGCATCAACAGAATTCCAGGTGAAGCTGGAGAGTACACAGCAAATTCCCAGAGTGAAAAAACTGGGAGTTAAACCAAAAAGAGTGAAAGAGTTAGATTTTCAGGGTACATTCACGCACTTAGACTCCAGCTAGTGTTCAGTGATTCTCCTGTGCAGTGTTTAAAAAAGTAGTTCATTCACACAGTGTTGAGAGCAGTGAATCAACAGTTCCTGAGTTCATTCCCAACAGCTTTGTTGCCACGCCTACACTGCCACTTCAAATCTGGGGAGCAAAGTTTTCCCATTATGCATTGTGTGTTTAGATATATTTTAGATGTATTTATATTTGTTTAGATGTTGCTTGTTGTACAGTTATTACTGCTGTGTTTCATTTGCTCATGTTTCTGGTGAATTATTGTTGATTTGATGTTAGATACATCTGCACCATAAGTGACACTGGCCACTGAGTTATACACTTCCCACATGTGGCAATGGCTAGTCCATTCAAAAGGACAATGAGCTGTCTGTCACTTTGCTCCATCCTGATAAGAGCATGACAGCTTAGCCACAATGACCAATGAAAGTTGGCAGATTTTAGTGGCATGGTAGATTTTTTATTTGGTGGTGTGTAAATTGGTCTGAAATATAACCTCTGTACAAAAAAATATATAACACTGTGAAGTATAAACTACAAACACTGAGGAAGGGTTCATGCAACTCAAGATTGGAGTTAATTTTACTCTTAGTAAGAGTAGTATTTTAACTCCCGTAAGAGTTTATTTTAACTCCTGATAAGAGTTAAAAATCAGCTCCCAGAAGAGTTACTTTAACTCGGCTCTAGAGTTTATTCGATGTTTTCACATGTACTCTCAGATTGAGTTGATTGTAACTCACAAAGAGTTTATTCAAGTGACCCGAATTTGCTGTGTAGAACAAGGAGGGGCAAGTTATATGCCGAACTGGCAGAGGAGATAGCGAAGGCTGGGTTCACCTGAACACCAGACCAAATAATTAACTCAAGAAACTGAAGAAGGAATACTGGGAAAGCAAAAGACTTGGGCAAAAGTGGAGCTGGACATGGTTATACATGTCTATCATGTCCTCCCACTTTGGTTCTGCTCTGGTGTGAGCGCAGGCTGGTTTCAGAAAGCACCAAGGTTCTGAGACTCCACAACTGAACCAGGGCCAGAACCAGAACTGTCTGTCTAATTGCACTAACTGAAAACCATCACTGTAAATGAACTCTGATAAATGAGAAAGATTGGGTCTAATGTATTCTGAAGCTTAAAATGTGAAAACATCGCACTCCAACATTTATTATGAGCCTAAATCCAGTGGTCAGTGAGTTAAACCTGAAAATGATGACTCCTCTAAACAAGGTTTAGCTTCGTAACACTAAAAAAAAACAAAAAAACAAACAAACAAACAACCAAAGTTATAGGTGTATTCATCTGCCTGTTCAGGCTCTCTCTATCAAACTGGACAAACAGTGCCATCTTGTGTTATAAACACAAGATGCTATAAACTGACTTCACATACCTTAACTGTGTATTCCAACCATGTGAATGAGTTATGTTAAGAATCTGTTAAGAGGCAGGCAGACTACAGCTGCTGTTGTGACAGAGTGGTCGCTGGCTCTTAGCCTTCAGTAAAAAAAAAAACAAAAAAAAACCCAGTCCCACATTTTATGACTATTCCTCTTTAGTGTCAGCCCAGAGTCAAAGCTCTTCCTCTACACTTACCTTTAGTCAGTTGAGGATGAAAACCATATTGTGCACAGTTTTTATATTGTTTGAATTAAAGCCTTGAATCTCAATGCTACCACTGTTTTCTAATCTACCACCATTCACCCAAACGGGGGCCTGATCCCTCTGTAAAGTGGTAAGCAGGGGTGGAAGGTAACAAATAACCCTATTTTCAAATTACTGTGATTGATTAGTTTTTTGGTTCCTCGTACTTTTGTGTACATTTTGAAAAAGTTTTAACCAGAGTCACTGTACTTTTACTTTAGTACAAAACTCTTGTTCTTTTTCTACTTCTGTTGACAACACAGTATCACAAAGAGAGAGAATTATTCCACACCACATCTAAAAACAGCTGCTTTAGACAGCAAAAACTGGTGTGTTGATTAATCAGGGTTAAACATTTCAGAGTTTATTTTAACTCTTTAAGTGCAGTTTTAACTCCTGTCTGAGATAAATGGTCTTGTTAGAGTAATTTGACAGTGTTGATCCACCAGCGTCAGCTAAACCCTGTAGAGTCAAGCAGGCCCTTGGAACGAGTATTTAGATGTATTTCACATGTTTTGTAGTTGTGTTTGGATGTTGCCTGTTTTACAGTGATTCCTGCTGGGCTTCTTTTGCTCATGTTTCTGTCGGATTATTGTTTTTAATGTGGGACACTATTGCACCATGACTGAAGTTATGCACAGAATTTGAGTTTGTGGTCTGTGACTTGGGGTGCTCCTATAGGACGCACAGTGCATTTGTTTTTAATTGCCCTGCACTGAGATTGACTTACTGCTTTTTTCTTGCCAGAAGAGATGCATCTTGTCACAGATTTTCAAGAGTTACTGAAGCTCTGTCTTATTGTAAAATATTTAACACTTTAAAAATGTAGTTTAACAGTACTGTATGTAGTATGGACAAATACAGACACTTTTAAAGTGATAAAACTAACCCTATATGAGTTTAAATAACACTGTAAATTCTGCTGTGTTTTAATTTATTTTAAAGGTGTGACTTTACCAGAATAACCTGGCTGGAGATCAATTCTATTGTTGTTCTTGCCAATAAGGACAGATCAGACTCTACTGCACATCTACTCAGTACTTAAAGTAAACTTTAGATTAGGTACTTGATTGTTGATAGGGCATGCCTTTTACCCTTTTCAAACCACGTTTTTATTAAAACCAGTTTGTTAACATACTAACTATTGTCGTCTGCAGGAGTCTTCACTGTTGTTACACAGTCATAGCTCATGATAAGCCTGCCTTGGCAGGTTACAACAACATGGATAATTGTCAAATCTTAAACAGCAGCATAGACTGTATATTATTGTGGCTGATGGGGGCAGGGGGTAAAGGAGAGCGAGTCCGTCTTATCCCCACTCCAGCACCATCTGTGAAGAAATGCATTCCTTGAAATTCCAGCGTAAATGTGCCTTAGCTCAAGCTTAAGGGTTACACTTACTCTTAAATAGCGGTTCCGAGTCTCTGCAGAGTACAGTTTGGTTAAGGCATGCATTACTCCTATAGTGTCTCTTCACTTCACATGAAGAACCTGAAGGTGCTGCTGGAGGAACTTATCTTCAACCTTATCCATGAGGTTAACCCTTTACCTACTGACCAAGCGCAGATGCTGTGTTTTATATGTCCGGAGTATTATTACCATAACTCTGTCAAAGTTTGTCCGATCAGAAAAATTCTAACGGTGTTGGAAAGCTGAGAACTGTGTGCATGCGCACATATATGGTTCATTATGATACCCGCAACCATATGACATGGGCATTCATAGCAATACACCATAGCAAAACACCAGAAGTATCGCAAGACCGCTACATGGATTCTCAACACTGTAACTTCACGAAAGTTTGCGCAATCTAAAAAATTCCAATGCTGACAGAGAGCTGAGAATCTGTGCTTTCCGGCAATATATGATGTGTGGTATTACGGTAATGTCGAACAGCACCGCAAAAACAGCAGCTTTGGCAGAAGTAGAGTGAGAAAAGGAGAGTGAAGGAAGAGAGTAAAAGGAGAGCGAGCGAGAGTGTTTTTATTTTTTTTTTTAAATAGCATTAGATAGTGGCATTTGTGCGTGTCAGTCATATGCAATAACAATATGTAACTTGAATGTGGAGAATGCATTTTTCCACCTTTATTTGCACTAATTTTTGCCTATGTATATAGTTATCTTTGCACTGTGTTTCGCACACCCAGAGTCCTAGACTCCAAAAATGACTGGTGATTGTTCTAAAGATGTGTAGGTTCACATTTCAAATGTCAAATCAAAACTTCATGAGCAATAACAAAATTTCTTCTCATAAAAGCCATGAAGAACATATCCGTTTTTGTGTTTTTCTTCTTTTAAACTGCTGACAATTCCATATAATGTGCAATAATCATTAACCAGATGTTGAAAAGTCAAGTTCAAGTACTCCTAGGAAAAGGAACCAAAGCTCTCAGACTTAGGGCATTTCTTGACTATTTTATAACCATAATAACAAAATATGTCCAAATCACCATTTTTAGACTCAGTAGATAAAGGGTTAAAGGATTCATACTGAATGTGATGTGACCTTTACCTTCTTTGCCGTTCTTCTGCAGGCCATTCGAGACATCCTGACAGTGCATAGGGACTGACTCTCCTCCCACCTCCTTGTAGATGTTGAACTCCTCCTCCAGAGTGCTGATGACAACAGAGAGGTCTTTCTCTCTCACCTGCATAACATACATGTGGAACATAAATATTGATGGTAAAACACACTGTGAAACATGTTACCTCCTTGACATCATGATGTCTGTGTATGTATAGTCTATAAATAGATCATCAGCCACATAAAGCCAGCATGCCATGCTGTTTAAGGAAAACTTGCAGGCTCACTTAGAGATACTGCTAAAGCTCCTGGAGTAAGTGGACCATTAAAATATTTGCTGACACAAACGTCTGTCGAGGTGTTACCTATTTTTGCCCTCTTAACACTTTCACATGTAATACATCAACTAACTTTTCGTTGCTCTCAGCTCTGTCATGAATTAATTTCTTAGCTGCAAAATTTGTCAAGCTGACAAAACGCAGACACCATGCCTTCTTTTGTCTGGTAGAGCTCTGTAGGTATAAGGCTTCACCACAAGATAAGACGTCTGGAGGTTTTCAGCATTTAAAGTTTGAAAACCTGACCCAGACATTGATAAATTATACAACAGAGAACAGCTTAGAGTGCCTCTTTCATTTTAACAAGATACTAGAGAGTGCTGTTTAACTGGAGAGAACACAAGTGGAGCTAAAGCTCAAAAAAGAACTAAGCATAAAGTAGGAGACTCACCAGGATGAAGTCAGTCTGATAGGTTGAGAGCATGAAAACAGACACGTGCTGCTGGGCCAAGGGAGCGATGACCGACTTGGCGATCTTTGTAACACCGACTGCCTGTGAACTGCTGGAGGCGTTTCCATTGGAGACGACGTTGAGGGGCAGCCAAATGGAGCTTTCAACCTTAAGATGCTCTGAGGGCCGAAGCTCTACATAGAGTCAAGAGGAGAAGAGTTAGTCTGTGAGTCAGTGGGGATGCTAATGGTATTCATCACTCAATGCTGAATTTCTTGAGAGAAGTGGTCCATTTACTAACTTACTAGATGACAAAAAAAAAAAAACCAATACTGTCGACTTTTTTCTTTCAAATAGTAAAAAAAAAAATCACTTAACAAGACAATGCACACTTGGATTGAGTTGCTGGCTTTGACTCGGCTAATCCAGAACATTCAGCTTGTTGTCTCTAAACCATTTGTGTGTAGCTTTCACTGTATACTTCAGGTCATTGTCTTGCTGGGAAATAAATCTTCTCCCAAGCCCTGGTTCTCTTGCAGACTGAATACGATTGTCCTCCAGGATTTCCCTGTATTTTGCCACATTCATTTTACCCTCTACCTTTACAAGCCTTGCAGGGCCGGCTGCTGAGAAGCATCCCCACAGCATGATGCTGCTACCACTGTGTTTCACAGTAGGGATGGTGTGTTTCTGGTGATGCGCAGCGTTTGATGTCCTGAACTTCAAGGGATGCTAAGTGCTTTGTTGTTTTTTATTGTATCCATATCCTGACTTACACTTTTCAATAACCTTTTCACTGAGTTGCTTTGAATGTTCTTTTGTCTTCATGGTGTAATGTTAGCCAGGAATGCTAATTAACCCGTGACTGGACCTTCCAGACACAGGTTTCTTAATACCACAATCATTTCCAACACATTCACTGCACTCAGGTGATCCCCATTTTACCAACTGTGAGACTAGTAGCACCAATTGGCTGGACCTCTGCTGAATTATGTCAGTCACTATGAAGGGGGTCAATATTTATGCAGTCACTTACATTACATAACATTTTGTTTAATTGATATTACCCTATAGAAAATTGTTTTCACTTTGACATTAAAGAGGGTTCTTTTTGGCTTTTTTTTTGTCAGAATTGATTTATAAAATCAATAAAATGATAAAACATCTGAGGGGGTGAAAACTTTTTATAGGTACTTCAAAAATAAATAAATATTGAAACCTCATAGCAAAAGCCTCCTTTTTCAGGTGAGTGTTTAAGAGCATGTGAGGTTGCTGGTGGTCTTTCATGTTTGTGATGCTTGAGGCTTCATTAAGTAACAGTTTTCTGCTCAGTGCAAATGTACACTTACTTCCTCTCCCCCACCTACTGTCGCTTCCTTCACCATGGAGACCTAAAACAACCCTGCTATTTATACCGCACAGTGACTCAAGTCAAACGTGGCACCTTCACCAACTCAACATATTCGGGTGTACAGTGTGACCACTATATGTCTGTGTTTAGACCTGCAGCTTGACTAGATGGTAAAGAAGGGTCAAAAGTCCTCTAGGGTGACCCCTCGGATGCAGCTGGATCAACATTAGTCTCTAAGCCAAAAGGGAAAAGTAGGTTCAAATTTCACTCTTTGTCCCAAAATAAGACACTACTAAGAGCTGGCAGCTACCTGGGAAACAGATGTCTATGCAGGAAGTAAACAAGAAGCTGAAAAAAAAGAGATATAGGGTTGATAGCTAGGGGAGATATGCAGCCAAACTTTTTGTGTGTCTTTAAAATAACTTTTAATAACAGAGTAAGGAATATGCAAAATCTACAGTCTTTTTGGTTATGATTTCATCACTATTCAAGGAAGTCAAATTTCTACAAAATGATTTCTCTATTTTGCAGCAAATACTCATTTTTCTTTTTCTTTACTCCCCTTGATGGCACCACAGTTCTCGTTGGTATAATTTGTCACAGACGGCCCCTTGTGGCTCCACTACACCAGCTTTCACCTCTTAAAATAGACACTCAGTCAGGAGGAAAGCAGCAGAGACAGGGAGAGAAACGGAGCACCCAGAGGCGAAATATGCCTTTAACAAGTACATCTGTGTAAATGGACCAGAGAAACAAGGGTGAGTTTTAAAGTAGACTGTCCTGACAGTGTTAGAGGGAAATGTTGAAAAAAAATGGGAAAATGAGTAGGGTCTGAAAAGTTATTCTTATTGAGAAATCATGAAATATCAAGCATTACCTAAAAAACTGTGCCATTTTGTGTGCTGTGATTTGCTTCCTAGATATTTAATTTGGTAGACTTTCTATCTTTGAAATTTGAATTACTTTTCTGTCAATGTGCACACAGCTCTTGAGACATATTTATTTGGGGTTTAAAGCAAATACAATCTTGATGTTGCACTTTTTAAACAGCTCAATAAAATGACAGCAGTGGTCTAATGATTATTAAAGGTAAATAATTTAGTGCAATTTCCATTGAAAAACCTCCTAAACTCAAAAGAGCAAGTAAACATCAGAGTATGGTGGTCTGTCCCTGTGCGGCTTGGATGCTTTCAGTTGGGCTGTACTATTATAAGAAAACAGAGGAAACTTGTTTTCCATATTTGCTCTTGTTTTGGGTCAATAGACAGCAGCAACGGCTAAACTACACAGGGATTATTTGTCATAATGCTGTCTGTGATGCTTCAACAGTGAAGGAGAGGAAACTAGCCCAACGATGCTGACTCTAGTTCTTGGAACAAAACTCACTTGGTGTTTTCAAATGTTCACATTTTCAGTGAAAAGAGCTAACATAAGAAGTTAAGCTTGGGCTGGTCACTAGTTTGTAGTTAAAACACATAAACCTTACTTTATTGGAGGTGGTGAGACTTATTTTTCTTCTACAGTCTTCCACAGCTTTATTCTCTAGATCAAATGGACTTTTATACACTCCTTTAACCTTGTGAGGGCTGTACAGGGAAAAGGCAGGAAGGAAGGAACATGAAACTGGTGAAATAATAAAAGTCTATGGTGTGGCCACAGACGACACCACATACTAGTTCCTTAAAACTGTGTTTTACTGTATGTGGTGTTTTCACACACAGGGATACAAAGTTTGTCTCACTACTGGTAGCTTTTTAGGCTGAAAGAGGCCCGTATAGATAATGAACTCACACAGCAGACAAGGGGTCCAAAAATATGACATCAATTCAATACTTTGTAAGACCTTTCTAGACACTCTTTAAACATTCAAAGACTATCCCATCTTCAATTTCTAAACCATTAAAATAACAACACAGTTACTTGTTGTTGTGTTTTGTTTTGATAGAAAGACAAAAATGTGACAACCACAAAAATGCCAGTGGTATTTCCTATTGCAATATGAAAATTAGGCTCTCTTGGAGAATTCTGAGATTAGACCATGACAAAAACAGAACCAATTTACATGCCTTGTACAGCAGTTAAAGCTGAAGAGTACAACAGCAAACCTTTTGGTTGAAAAAAAAGTATAATTGCCCATTTCAGGATACTTATAATATTCTTTAATTCTGATTTTTAAGCATTTTAAAGCCTGCAACCTCTTTAGATAGCTCAAAAAAATTTAAGACCTTATAGTCTTGCATTTAAGACTTTGTAATACTTTTCAAAAGCCCTAATTTGAGTAAACTGATTCATCAACTTTCCTTCTTTCTGCTTCTGATTTTATCAGTGTCGTTCTCTTGTCATTGATGTCTACTCTGCTTTCCTTATTGGCATAGGACAAGCAGGAACTTGTGCTGTTCTTGCTTAACACCTTCTACATAGGCTTGTGTCCTTGCTGGGATCCTAGAACAGCCACACTGCCGATTATAAATAGCAGCTAAAGTGCTAATTAATTAAAAAAAAAAAAAAAAAAAAAAAAAAAGGTCCTGACTGAAATACAAAAACTATCTCTGCTTTTGTAGATTTTCATCCTAGCAGATGTGTAAGTGAAGGGACTCGCCACTACTGTAGATATATCAGTATGTTAACGACACCAAAGCTAAACTCTGACTGGGACTCTTTAGATCACAGGGATTAAAACAATTTCCTGGCTACTGTACAAAGGTCCAACATCACAAAAACTTACGGTAAAGTATAAATGAACATCTCACTTTTTCATGTATGTGAACCTGCATTAATTCGAGGAGGTGGAGAAATAAAATACTCGGTGCAGCAGCTCCACACAGCAGTCAATGGTAACTGCTACTGTCCTAAGTTCTTTTTGCCCTCCAGGTCTCCATTTGTGGCTGAAAGCTTTGAATAGGTCTTACTCCAAACATTTTTTCTTTGTCTGTCATACTTCACAACCCCAGTTTGAGATACCTAGAAAACTTTGATCAAGATCTTAGACATATACAACTGTTTTCATGAGATAAGTAGCACTCTAAATGAGAAACAAAATGATCCTTTAGTGTAAAAGTGGTGGAGTTCTCCCTTTTAGTTTCAAATATCAAATTAGCTTCCCTAAACTGTTTGGTTGATGTTAAACAGTGAAAGTCTTGCATCATTTTCTGTCACAAGAAAATCATGAGCACAAATACTATCTATTTTGGATTGTATCAGCCAAACACCACACAAAAAGAGTAGTATATACAGCACTGTAAATAAATCACAGGTCAGTATAGTGTAGAGGCACTGGAGTAATCAGAGTGCAAGAGGACTTTCAATGTCTCTAAAAGTGATGAAAGATGTGCGTTTCACCTTTGAATCCTTCCTCGTCAAGGACCACAGTGTAGTTCTCTGGTGTCTCAGTCAAACTGAAAAACTTGCATCTGAAACAAGACAGAAAGTCCAGATGGAGAGAGCATATGGTTAGAAAATGGAGAAGACATAAGAGGAAGGAGATAAGGGTGGAGAAAGGGAGGGGATGAACAGTTTTGTTCATCTGCAAACAACAAAAAGAGGTTCAGATTTCCATAATAACTGATACCAGGAACCTTGTAAATGGATTTCTATGAAATTTGTTCCAGTTTCAGGACTGACTGTCACTCAATTAGCACAAGCACAAGCTCAGTATTATGCTAGCACCGCTCCTTTGTCTAAAGCAAATGGTGGGGAACGCACCAAACTGGGGCAATTTTTCAGTTTGTAAATGCTGCATTCAAAACGACAGACTATGGGAAATATGAGGATATGTTAGTTTCTGAATGCCATGGATTACATACTCTTTTGCTTACAAAAATAACTACAGAACTATTTTAATTTTGACTCAAAACACCCAGGTCTGTATTTTCCAGCTTTTAGATGTCCTACATATCTTTGAAAGTTACCTCTGCTGCTGTCTTGCACCTACTTCTAAAAAAAGACTTTGGTTTAATATTTGAAAGGTTTGGGCCATTTTGCCAACAATACAGCCCACTGGGGTTAAAAATTCACCCAAAAATAGAGAGGGACAAAGACTAAAAGGCGTCATGTTGATGCTTTTTGGGCTCTCTGACTTCCTTCACACAAGACACCAAACCATAATTTACCTCAACTACAATTCACTCAACTTCCTCTCCCTGCTCTGATATTTGTGTCCTCATCAGGTTTGGGGCCTTAAACATTTGCTTGCAAAGGCTGTTGCTTGGTTTGGCAATGATGTTTAGTTCTAGTGTTTCTTTTGTGGAGACAGGGGAAAAAGAAGTTGGCCCCTTTGGTTTGACAGGAGTTCAAATTGAGTTGAACATAGTGGAAAACATTAGCTCTGATTACACTCTAAACTGTTTGTGACCAGGAGAAATTCCTTTTACTTTCATGTCAAAAGAAATATTTTTGGCAAGTGTGATGGCAAGAAACAAAGAGACTTAGTTAGACTTGAATCAGAGGGTGAGCAGAAGGTCAACAGAAGTGATGACAGTGTAACTTGGGAGCTGGACTTGCCCCTGATTTTTTTTCATCAGTGGCTACTTCATGAGAACTAGTGGTCAATCTCAACTGGCCAGTTCAGGCTAGAGGCTTTCACTTTAAGCTTTCAATAACCTTTAAATTGAAGCTTCTGAGGGTGTCGGTGTTTAGCTGGGGGGTCTATGTTGCTATTTGTGTTGAGTGTCCTTGCTGGGATAGAATTGAGGCTGGAGTTCCCAGTTCACTTCTGACACTATTGAGAACACATTTTTACAGATGTTCATACACTGCTCAAAAACATTAGGGCAACACATAATCATCACAAAGTAACTCCAAGTCAATCACACTTCTAGGATATCAACCTGTCCAGTTTGGAAGTGACAAACTGGACAAAGGAGAGGCAATTAGCAATGCAATCCCTTTAAAGGAATGCTTTTGCAGGTGGTGGCCAAAGACCATTTCCCTCTCCTTATCCTTTCTCAATGATTTTTGGCTACTTTTGCATTTTTCCAGTGACCTCACCACTAGTGGTAGCATGAGGCGGTATCTGCAATCCACAGAAGTTGCTCAGGTAGAGCAGCTCATCCAGGATGGCACATCCATATGCACCATGGCACGGTTTGCTGTGTCTCCCAGTTCACTGTCAAGAGCGTGGAGGAGATACCAGGAGACAGGCCAGTACACCAGGAGACATGGAGGGAGCATAGGAAGATAACAACCCAGCAGCAGGGCTGCTATCTGTTTCTTTGTGCAAGGAGGAACAGGAGGAGCACTGCCAGAGCGCTACAAAATGACATCCAGCAGGCCACTGATGTGCATGTTTCTGCTCAAATGGTCAGAAACAGACTCCATAAGAGTGGTATGAGGGCCCGATGTCCACAAGTGGGGCCTGTGCTCACAGCCCAGCACTGTACAACCCGACTGCCAGGATTGGCAGATTTGACATTGGCGCCCTGAGAGTCTGGAGACGCAGTGGAGAAAGTTCTGCTGCCTGCAACATCCTCCAGCATAACTGGCTTGGTGGTGGGTTAGTGATGGTCTGGGGAGGCATGTCCTATGTGCTAGCCAGAGGTGCCCTGACTGCCATCAGATACCGGAATGAGGTCCTCAGACCAACTGGAATATTACATTCATCGAGATCCCGGATGCGTTATTTAAGTGTCCACCTATTTCCCCAGTGTGTATTTGTAATCCTGAAGATTTGTTGAAAATTTTAGGACAGCCCACCCTGAAATTTCCTAAAGTTGTATTTGTATTAGTCCACCACTGTGAGAAGTTTATCTTGTTGGATGGGAGGCGGAATCAGGAGGCAGGACATGACATAAGAAGATGATAAACTATTATCTTAGACATTGATATCAGTCCTGATTTTTCAAAATCAGTGCATCTTCGGTGTTTTCACATATGACTGACTTTTCCTGCTAGCGTTTAAGGTAAAATTCAAGGAGTCAAGATGAGGTGATTTGTGAATGCTGCATGAAATATTCAAGAAAATTCCCCATGAGCCAATGAGCGCCACACAGTGTGAAAGTCTGTATCATTCTCTTTTCTGCTTGCCAGCATTCTCTATTCTGTGAATTTGTCCAATCACAAGAAAGGAAAAAAAAAGTCAAATGTCTCTCTTTTGTTGCATTTTCCTCCATCATGGATTCTACAGTGTCCCCCCACCTGGTTTCAGGGTCAGGCTGCCTTGAATGTTTCTTTTAATTTTCAGGAGTACATGTGTGAAAACAGCTTTAGCTAGTAAGGCTCTTGATTTTCAGCAGAAAAAAAGGATATGGGCATTTTCCACTGAGATGACCTCTCTTTGTTCCCTCTGAATCTTCACAGAAAGGAAACAGCACATATTCCTGTTTTCTCAAAATGTCCCCCTGGAGATACACCTTCCTCTTCCTCCGCTTATCAGTCAGCTGAGGCTTTTACAGTACAGGCCTGAGTGAGACTGCCAGACTCCTGACTCAGCAAAAAGTAATCCCTGCCATGAGATGAGACAATCACCCTGCAGAGACAAAGAGATTGAGGCAGAACACTGTAACGCTATCAGCTGTGCAGGCAAACTCAGCTGGCTCATTGTGTTATAATATCCCACTCATTTCCTGTTGACCCTACACCTTTTCTAGCTTGCAGTTTCCTACAAGTAGTGGAAGCCAGTTATTTGTTTGAAAGGGAGAATGATCAAAAACACAGCTTTATGACATGTGGTGTGTTTTTGGAGAACTCCAGAACATGCTGATTTTACAGCCTATATGGCTCTCAAGCAAACTAAGAGAGCTCCATCTCTGATACAAGCACACTTGTTAGGTTTTCCCCATTAGTAAAGTACAATAGTACAGACAGGACAGATACAAAACATTTCAAATGACTGAATGAACTCAAACATTTCACTATTCTATTCAAAATGGACATACAGTTTTACCTGGGGGAGAGGGCTCTGCTCAAAAGATGCTCCCTGGGTTAGTCTAGCGCTATTCTTCAGGGAGCACACGGCTAGAACCCCCAATATGGGTGGATACATTAATGACAATGTGTACTGAATGCAATAGAGTTAATGCAAAAGCAATCGATACATAGTAACAAGAATCCCAATATGAGGGTGCAACAAGCTTTATGCTATAAAGGAGGAGGCTGGGGTGGAGGTTAAGCTTTGCCAGCAGCAACAGCAGCATGGTGCATCAGCATTATTACAAGCTGAGATTATTGAGAAATAAGTCATACAGTCCCCTCCAAAAGTATTGGAACAGCAAGGCCAATTCCTTTATTTTTGCTGTGCACTAAAAACATTTGGGTTTGACATCAAAACATTAATCTGAGATAAGAGATCAACATTTCAGCTTTTATTTCCAGGAATTTACATCTGGATCTGATACACCTCTTTGAAGGTATCACTCTTTGTTTAAACCCAACCACTTTTTTTTTTACATTATTTTTTTTATCAATTTTCATGCTTCCCACCACAGAGTAAATAGCCTTTTTCTGAACAGTACAATAGCATAACATAACAATATAGCACAATCTAAACTCTTCCATAGAGGTGTCGAATGACACACATCATCACATTGCTTAATCACCACATCGTGTTTCGGCGATAAAAGTCTTTCGCCCGAAAACCGAAAATGCACTTTCGAGCCATTTTTGGCTGAAAATTTTCGGTGGCCAAATTTTTGGTGCATCCCTAATATAGAGAAGAAGCCACTGTTTTTTCCAGTGTTTTAAAACTAACTTCTTATAAACCAAGGTAGACAACAAAATCTGCCATCTTAATGGATAATGATTTGCCTCAGCATTCTGGAATAAGCAGAGTGTAGCTGAGTAGTGAATTTGTTTTTTACATATATAGGTATGTCTCAAAAAATTAGAATATCATGAAAAAGTTCGATATTTTTTGTCACTCTTTTCTGAAAGTGAAACCTATATATTATATAGACTCATTACACATAGAGTGAAATATTTCATGAAATGTTGATGATTATGGCTTACAGATAAGAAAACCCAAAATTCAGTATCTCAAAAAATTAGAATATTCCATAAGATCAATAAAAAAAGGATATTTTAAACAGAAATGTCAGGCTTCTGAAAAGTATGTTCATTTCTATGCCTTCAGCACTTGGTTGAGCCTCCTTTTCATGAATTACTGCATCAATGCAGCGTGGCATGGAGGCGATCAGCCTGTGGCACTGCTCAGGTGCTCAGCAGATGCCATGACAGCCCAAATCATCACTGACTGTGAAAACTTCACACTGGACTTCAAGCAATGTGGATTCAAGGTCCCAGAATCTGGAGGAAGAGTGGAGAGGCACAGAATCCACGTTCTGAAGCTCTATAAATGAAAGAACGTTTTCATTTTCAATTATGTCTGAGAGGTACTGAACACCGTTTTTTCTCCAGCTGTCCCAGCTAAGTTCCCTGTTTTGGAGTTTTATTGATGGATTATTCCAGATCTTTGTTTTCTTGTGTATGTAAGTTCCAATGCTAGTACTTTCAATTTTCTGCCATGATTTTAAGGTGCTGTTTATAACAAAGTTGGGTCCTTTAGTTTATGTTTTGTAAACAGAGAAGTAAATAAGCTGTGAGGTTTTAATTGGTCACTTTCTATGCCTATTCAAGGGTCTTCTTTGGCATCATTAATTATTCCATTAATGTAAAATGTCTGTGAGGCACAGTAATACAATTCTAAGTTTGGGAATTTGAGACCTCCTTCTGTTATCTTGTTTTGGAGATTTCTGCTTAATTCATTTGCTTTATTTGACCAGACAAAGGAAGAAAGTAAAGTACTGATTCACGTGAAAAACTGTTTTGGAGGAATGAGTGGTAAAGTTTGAAAAATGAAGAGGAATTTGGTTAACCATATCGTTTTAAACAAGTTTATTGTCCCAATTAAGTTAACAGGCAAGTCCATCCACATATCAAGACTACATTTTAATTCATTGATCAATAACTTGACATTAGCTTTGTATAGCATTGTTTTATCAAAAATTATGATGCAACCCAAATACTTTATCTTTTTTTTCCAGTGAAAATGCTCAAAATCTTTTGAGATACTACAATGTTCGTTCATTTGCATTAGTTCTGTTTTTTCAATGTTCGTCTAATAGCCGGATATTTTCAATTTCTTTTAACTTTGGGAGAGATTTCCTTACATATAACATTAAATCATACGCGAATAGACTCAGTGTACATTCTCCTTTACTTACCTTTACACCTGTAATTTCCTGTGTCTGTCTAATTTTCTGGCTAAGGGTTCGATTGCCAGGGCAAATAATAAAGGGGATAAAGGGCAACCCTGTCTCATTCCTCGTTGTAAACCAAATATCTTTGAGAGAGTTTCATTAACATAAACCCAGGCAGTAGGTGATTTATATATTGTCTTTATCATTGCCATTATTTCTTCTGGGAATCCATACATTTCTAATACTTTGAAAAGGTAAGCCCACTCTGAACGGTCAAAAGCTTTCTCTGCATCAACCGCCATCAGTGCCAGATCTAGTTTTTGCTTCTGGGTGCCTTCTCTAAGGGAAAACTGTTGATTGCCTTTTTAAATTATAACACTTTTATGTTTTTTCTTAGCTCCTCTTTTTGTTAATTAGTTAGAACTTTCAAGTTGAGTGATTTTAAGAAGGGTTCAGGGTCAACATGTGTCTTAACAGATTTGTATAAGTTCCTTGTATAAGTTGATAAAAAAAACACCCATTTTTTCATGTGAGCAAAAGTATTGGAACATGTGACTAACAGGTGTGTTTTGTTGCCCAGGTGTGCCCTATCACACTGATTATTAAAAAAATAAACAGTGCTGAATGTCTACGCTCAGTTTCAGATTTTGGTTTTGCCTGTGCAGACTGTATTTATATTCAGAGGCGTAACCAATATGAAAACCAGAGAGCTGTCTATGGGTGAAAAGAACAAGCAATTTTGAAGCTGAAAGAAGATGGAAAATCAATCAGAGCTGTTGCACAAACATTGGCCATAGCCGGTACAACCATTAGAAATGTCCTGAAGAAGAAAGAAGCCACTGGTGTACTCAGTTACAGTTGTGAATGGGTAGACCAAGGAAAACAGCATCAGTTTACGACAGAAACATTGTAAGAGTCATGAAGAAAGACCCTAAAACAACCGTTAGTGACATCAGCAACAACCCCCAGAGGGCAGGAGTGAAGCTATCACCATCTACTGTTCACAGAAGACTTCATGAACAAAAGTACAGAGGCTACCCCAAACAAACTACTCAGTAGCTAGAAGAACAGGAAGGTCAGGCTGGGGTTTGCCAAAAAGTACAGAGAAGAGCCTCAAACATTCTGGGACCGAGTTTTATGGACTGATGAGACAAAGAGGAACCTTTACCTAAGTGATGGAAAGGCTAAAGTTTAGAGAAAGAAAGGATCTGCTCATGATCTCAAACATACAAGCTCATCTGTGAAACACAGTGGAGATAATGTCATGGCTTGGGCTGCATGGCCTCTTTTGGGATGGGCTCATTAAGCTACACTGATGATGTAACACATGATTGCTGCAGAAATGAACTCAGAAGTCGACAGAAACATTTTATCTGCCAAATTAAGGAAAGATGCAACAAAAGTGATTGGAGATCCCTCATCATGCAGCAAGATAATGACCCAAAACACACTACCAAAAGAACAAAGGAGTTCATGAGGGGTAAAAAGTGGAAGGTTTTAGACTGGCCAAGTCCATCACCAGACTTAAACCCTATAGAGCATGCATTTTACCAGCTAAAGAGGAGACTGAACGGAGAAACCCCCTAAAACAAACAACTGAAAGGGGTTGTGGTGAAAGTCTGGAAAAGCATCACAAAAGAAGAATGTAAATTTCGGTGATGTCAATGGGTCACAGGCTTGATGCAGTTACTGCAAGCAAAGGATCTGAAACTAAATATTATGTCTTATTCACTTTAACCGATTTTAAGTCCATCTGCCACTTTTGGAAATTTGGTTTTCCATTTCAAATTAAGCTATCTTCTAGTTTGTTAATTAGATCCAGATATAAATACCTGGAAATAAAAGCTGAAATGTTGACCTATGGTCTCATATTAATCCTTTTGTGTCAAACCCAAATGTTGTTATTCTACAGTGAAAATAAAGGAATTGGCCCCACTGTTCCAGTACTTTTGGAGGGGACTGTATCTATGGACCGCTGTTTTGAGAGAAAGAGCTGCGAGCTGGGAGGCGATAATTATGATCAGATGGCTGTCAGCTGATCATGGCAGGCATATGACTACTGTGTCCTGCATGAACTAGCGCTGAACTTCATAAGCCTTATTACAGAATACAAACTGGCACACTGGAGAGTTAGTTGCCTGATATTTTCAATCACTTGAGCTTTTTAAGGGATGGTCAATGATTTTCAAATATTCAAAGAGTTAACTTATCAAAAAATGTAAAGATTTAAGGTGACTTTAATCTAAATTCAGACTATATTCTTTCCATTAATCTCACCAGAAGGCAGCTGTACGACACCTATAAGCTGTTTTACAAACTGCCATTAACTAATAAAAGTAGAATGCAGTCATTTCTAGTAACACACCTGCCCTCGACATGAGCAAGCGACAGCAATGATAGTGACTCAGTTACATCAATTCCTCTTACGATATCCTGTCGGCCTATGAGCAACGCAGCGCGTTGAGAGGAAAATAAGAAGAGTGTACCATTTTTCCCCTGTTCCTCTTTTCCTCTCTATTGCTCACATAGTGACAGCCAAACAACAAGGAAACAGGTAGATAACAAGATGGAATACTTCCTTGATTTCATGCAGAGCTTGTTAGCTTGTTTTAAAAAGTGCTGTGCATTAATAATATCCAAATCCATGTTTGAAATGATTTGTGCTCTGACTTGTGTCAACATGGAGAGGAAACTGTATAACTATGTTTTGGGATCTCTAACTGGAAAATCTGAGTGCTAACATTATTTCTTATATTTAGTTTATTTTTATGCTTCAGTGTGTTATCTTGACTTTAGAAAATGGTGCTTATTTCATGAAAACCATTTTAACAACTGATACTTTGTGCATTATTGTAAAATTTCACATTCCAGCCAGAAATAAATCCCCATCATTCACAATGGCTTATGGTGCCTGAAAGCTGTGCTCTGACATTACAGATAAAAGGTCAACTTTTCAAAAGGCGTTCACTAATATTTTTTAACCATTTTTAGTTTTTGAGTTCATCTACTGTAAAAATATGACCATTTAGCACCATCCCCTGACCTGGAGGGCATACTTTTGGGGTGTTAGGCTTCTCCTATGACCTGATGAATCCTGACTGTATGATGATGAACTCTGACCTCTTTAAGCCTTTCTGCCTCATGATTTTTTTAATTGGTTAGCTACACAAACTATTTCTAACATCCATCTAATGTTGAAATTGATGTTATCAAGGGAAATAACTAGTTTAAGTTAAGATTAGCAATGCTAAATCTGTTAACCCACTAACTCCAATTTCTATAATGAGTCAGCAAGTATAATTTTCCTTCATCCCTGCTTTCTTCATCACATGAAACTGTTACTTTTGTCTTAATCAGTAAAGTTGTGGACCTCATGTGAAAGGAAGTTGAAGTTCTATCCGTGTTTTTTTAACATATGCACTTTTAAAAATTTCTGAGGTCAACAACAGGCTGCCCTGAAGCAACTGCGTTCCTTTCCACAAATGAGTAGAAAAACAAAACTGGAGAGCAGAAAGGCAATTGAAGCAGCCTCATTACATGCTCAAAGATCGCATTAATTCACCTCTGCCTTCACGTTAGCAACAGAAAGACTGGAGTTAGAGTGAATAACTTAGCCATTTGCAATCAAACATCCAGCTCACAGGAACAATTTGGGGAGCTTTATGCATGTGTGAGAGTAGCTCTAATGTCTCCCCACAACAAAGCTTTCTGCAGCTTCCTATCATACAAGTCTTTACATCAAAAAAAAAAAAGAAAAAAAAAGAAAAACAAACAAGCAGTGAACAATGAACACCAGAAGGAAGGTCACTATGAAATCAGCTGGATTATATTCAAACAAAACTAACTTGTCTGACTTGTTGTCCTTGCAGGAAATCAAACTGTGGATTTGAATGGAATGGCAGTGCTAGAAGGGGAAAAGACAGCAAACTTTGGTTTTGTTATACAAATTAAGACTGGGGATCAAATATTCTCTGTTAAGAATGATATGACCTAGCTTGAGAGAGAAGTTCAGACTCCTAGCTTTGCTCTGTAGACTTGGCCAGTCCACTAGTGTCACGTTGATGTGATGCAGAAGGGCAGTTGTTCTCAGACACAGTTTCTGACATCTGCTGACACAGTAAAGAAAGTCTGAAAGCAGTTGAACCATTCACTATGAATGAAAGCTGTCAGGGTTTCATGGATGATTTGTAGAAATGTCTTCAAAAGATGCCAGTAGAACATGAGATAAGACAAAGAAAGCAGAGTTACTTCTTTACGTAAGAGGCTTACACAAAATTCATACTGGCATCACGTCATAGACAAACAATAACCCAAATGTGTCGATGAGAGTATTTACTTGGTAGGACAATGCAAGCACAGTAATTTAAAGTAATTTAAAGACATAGTAAGTGGATCTAAATCACACAAATTCCATGTATATCTTACCTTTCATTTGGAGAGGCAGATGGTCTATTCATCCATTTTCGATCATTAATTGCTGCTAGTTTGAAAACTAATGGCCAAATTGTTTTATTTTTTCCCAGAATGCTTTGTGAGTAGGGCTAGGAAATTAATTGCACATTGGATTAAATCACAATATGGTCTTTGCAATTTACAATCACAGAAGTTGGAATTCTTCTTTAACTTGAAATGTGTCAAAATACAAGTTTAACAAATTCATTTTCGCAGCAGCAGAAATTTTATGCACATTATGCAAGCATTCAAGTTTCAAGTTTTTGTGCTAAGATAGGCTAAGCTAAGCTTGGTTGTTGTTAAAAAGAAAATAATTTAGCAGATCAGTCATTAAAAAGCAAGAGTGCCCGATGATAACTTGTGTACTGTGTGTCTAAATGTATGGCAATCAAATGACAGCAGAACAAAATGGACAATTTGGTACCAGCTCTATCAACACTATAAATGACACAGCACAAGTAGGAAAATAAGAAGTGATGCTTTGTGTCGGTGGCAGCAAGGCATCAGTGTTGATGAAAATCTAAAATGTAAAATGTAAAATACAATATAAAAAATACAATTCTGATGCAGATAACTGAGCAAATGCCTATCAGCTCCTATATTCAACCAGGCCAAAGAATTAAGATAGTGGTTCAACAGGATTTAAAAGGATAAATCTTGGGTAATATTTGAAATTCACTTTGACAAGTTGCAGCTTCTCTAATAGGAACATTTGCTGTGATTATAGATGGGATATTACTTTAATCAAAGCATTCTTTTGAACAAAGGTCTTTTGGCTTCACTGGGCTGTGGGAACCTGGGTCTGAGTGATTCAGTGACTAACCCAGTGATCAAACATGTTTCTACAGCACTCTGTAACACTGCCCATCTAATCTGTGTGTGATCACTGCTAGTAATGACCTCAAAAAACAAGCTCTGTTTATTGAGGCATAAAGGAGCATGAGGAGGAAGAAGAGGCAGGAAATAACCAAAAAGGACGAGGAAGTAACAGGTAGCGAGGAAACGGCCGAATAGGGAAGATGAAAACCAAGCACACAAGAGTCTCGACTTTGATCCAGCTTCACAAAGCAACAGAGGCCTCAGTGCTGAGAGTTGGTGGGGTTTCTACAACTGATGCTCCAGCTGAGAAAACATGATAAGAGTGCAGCAAACCAGTGTGTTTAAGTATGATGTGTTAGCCTTGAGCTCCCTCACTCACATTGTCCACGCTGGCTGCTACCTTCACAGCTTCTTGCAAACCTATCTTTAGCTTTCTCAAGGGTTCTTCTTTTTCAGGAACAATGGAAAAGTTCTTTTTTTTTTCAGAAACCCTTGCTTGTTATTAGAGGGGTGGGGGCAGCCTTGTGGAAGCAAGGGCAGTAAGAACCCCCAACCTTGACGGATCACTGAGGCAGACAAATAGAAAACTCCCCACTGGGCTTCTGGCTCAGCTGAGGCATTGTTCAGACCCATGCTCTCGTTAGTGAGCCTGCAGAAGAGAAGAAAGGAAGGCTGTGTAGAGCCTGCAGGGCTGCGTCCACACACAGTACAGTAACACCAATTTATTGGTTTGATACTGGCCTTTGATTATTACCACAACCATGAACCCCAAACAATGTCAACTAACAATGCCAGACACCAAACCAAAAGGTTGCTAATTCATGGTCAGTGTTGTTATCCATTGTGGGAATGTGTTTTTCTTAACAAGTCTACCAACACTTCCACCTCCTGCATCACAGATGCCATGATTCTTCTGCTCTGGCTGTTGAAGGAAAAGCCTGTCCTGTCTCAGCCTGGCTACAGCAAGTGATAACCTCTTTAAAATTCTGCTCAGGACTACTTTCAAATTGCTTTGAGCACATTCTCTGGATGTTGTTCTCTAATGAATAGCAGGGGCCTGCGAGAGGGAGACATTAAAAAAACCAAGCAAAGCAATCAAGTTTGTTTTTCCCAAACAATTGTTTTTGCATCTCCAATGAACTCAAGCTTCTCTACCACTCCCCGTGTTACATTGTTTGTAGTTTCATGAGGGGAGGCGGGGAGGGTTAAATAAAAACAACCTCTGTGACAGAAAAGGGACAGGAAAAACAGGCAGAAAGCATCCACGCCACAGTGTGATGACATAACTCCAAAGCATACAGAACAAAACACAGAAAAATGGAAAGGCCTGCTAATCCAAGGAAGTGTAGCCTGCATGTCTTTGTGGTTCATTCAAGGCTCAGCTGACATTGTTTTGCCTATGAGAGTTAAACAGAAATGTATGTTCATACCTTTCAAAGAACATAAAACAGATTAATCTACAAATGTAGATGCATTTCTTGATTACAGCCCTGTTGGCCTGTGCCCTAGAAATACTGGCATGAATCTGCAGATTAGTAATACTGACTAGTTATTTACTCAGTGTGGTAGCTTAAGATGTGTTGCAACTCATCATGACACAGTATGACTGGCATGGACATGTCAAAACATAGTCAACTGTATCAGCCAGTACTTGAAGATAAGTGAGAACTGATGGGTGCAGCCGTGCATGAGCATATGTGATGTAAAGATTGAAATCTCCATTTTCTGTGTTAGTTGAACGACATGGGTAGCAAGTTTTTTTAAGGCTCATGAAATGGACACATGTATGAATCGTGTTGCCTTTTAAACTGATTATTAAAGGTCTGTGACTCTGATACCAGTAGGAAATTTATGAGTATGACTTCAGTCACATCATACAGGGGATCAGATGAAAAAGTCTACTCATTTTGTTAAAACTTATTTGTTACGGGATGAGAGCTGTAGTTTAGCCTGTATCTATGGCAGCTTAAAGACAGATGTTGAGCTAGCTGTGCATATGTGGGGCAGCAAGAGCAATAAACAATTGCATAACAATGGGAGGATATCCAGGGATTAACCAAGTACTGGTACTGATGCCTACATGAGATCTTGGCAACTTGCAAACTAAATGTTGTCTTTCCAAAAAAGGGGTCAAGAGTTGAAAATGTGACGGAGAAACAAAGTCCCACCATAGCACAGTGCAGAAACGTGGCATGCTTTGTCAGTGCTAGGGTCTGTGAGAAGATATAACATTCACTAAAGGCATTCATGCATGCATTTAACAGGATTATATAATAAATGCATGGCAGCATATGGGATAAAGTATGTTTCAAAACTGCTGCAGGGTTTTTTGTAAGGTGAATGAACACGAGAAACCACACCAGATGCAAACATATCTCTATGTAGTAAAGAACATCCCCAAAGATTTCTGGGTGGTGTTCAAGTTCAGAGACGCCGAATAGCAATCACAAACTCCTGTAAATGCCACCAGCTACATGCATGGCAGTGTACCATTCATGGAGGCAGAGCAGGGCATGCACAGGCAAACAGCCAAATAACAGCTCGTCCACCCAGTGAATGGGGAGGCGCTGTAGGTTGTCACATTTATCCGTCCTGGTTTAGAGATACATCTGACCCTGATCAGTGAGTCTTCTTACCGTGTTCTGTTCCGGAGAAATATCAGTTTAATCAGGGGGTGTGTGAAATTCACAAGCCCATTTTTGGATATGCTGATGACTCGAAGCCTGTGGTCCAATATGTGCAAGTCCATATTGTCGGTTCCTAGCAGTGCAGTCTCCTCTCTGTGAGCATACGGCGGGGAAAACGCCTCTCTAGCTGAGGGATATCATTCAAATGTTAAATATAGGCCTGTGTGATGAGCATAACCGAGGGATTCAACCACCACGTTCCGCTGTGTCCGACTCACAAAACGAAAAACATCCGACGCAATCCGACTCCAGCCCAGGCTGAACTACTGTATATTCAAATAACAGGGACAGCCCCGCATACGACACGCCCCCTCCTCTTAAAGCTACAGGTTTGTGGCGTTGTGGTTTGCGCGTGCGAGAGTAGTTACTTCATGATTAGGCCAGGGGGAACGACGACAGCCCTCACATGGCCTAACGTGAATCGACACATTTAATGACAATACCGTTAAATTTCTTCTTATAATGGGTCTCATTCTGCTTGAAAAATATTTTAACTACACAACTCTGTCTCAAGTATATCTTAAAAACAATTCTCATTTAATTCTCTGATACACATAAGAAAGTTGTCCATTTGGGAACTAGGCTCATTGTTGAATATTTCCTCCCGCCACGAAATCATGCATAACACAGACCCCATTTAACATACAAATGTCCTTTAAATACTTTGGTTTTGTATATAAGTCCCCCCCTTTTTCAGTCTTAACCACTGACTGGTAGTAGTTAAAGATCCTGAGAGGACTTTTTCTCTGGTTGTTAATTTGAGATCCCCCTACGGAAGAGTATTAGGGCCACTGAAAAAAAAGAAAAATTGAGACTTTTTTTTTTTTAATTGTGAGATTAAAGTCAGAATTCTGATATTAAAGTCAGAACTCTGAGAAAAAAGTCAGAATTCTGAGATTAAAATCAGAATTCTGAGATTAAAGTCAGAATTCTGAGAAAAAAAGTCAGAATTCTGACTTTATTCTTCAAATGAAAAAAAGTCTCAATTTTTTTTTCAGAAGTCTGAGATTAAACTCAGAATTCTGACTTTTTTTCTCAGAATTCTGACTTTTTTCTCAGAATTCTGACTTTAATCTCAGAATTCTGACTTTTTTCTCATAAGTGAAAAAAAAAAAAATTGTCTCGAATTTTTTTTTTCAGTGGCCCTAATACTCTTCCGTAGGGGAGATCAATAATGCAATAGACTTTTTCTTGAGTTATTTTTTATGCCTGTTACTGCTGTCACTGGGTGGCAGACAGTTGAGGCTGTTGCCAACATTTCTGTGCATTTTCTAAAGCAGTCCCATGACATTTGACTGTCAGGGACAAGTAGGATAGGAGATATATATATGTGTAGAGATAGAGAGAGAAAATAAACAGTTTTATATGGGTCATTTCACACAGTCTCAGAACTCCTGAATCCCTTTTAAACATACAAAACTTTTTTTCAAATTCAAACAACTCAGGAAAATTAGACACTGCTCTGGGTTGATCAACTTTTATTTGGAAACAAACCTCTTCTTACCAGAAGTGACATTTCTGCTCCTGGTAGGCTTCTTGCACATTATTTTGTTTAATTAGAGAAATGATCAGATATATTGATGAGTGAGGTAGTCCAGCAAGTTTTAATTTATCAAACATACATTCACAGTCACAACTTAGAAGCTCAATGAGATCCATTTAGATTAATTCATAATTTTATCATAAAATGTATTCATAAAAGCCTTTGTAGAGACTACTCTTTCATTTCACATACATGGTGTATTACCTTGATTCATGGTAAAATATAAGGAACAAAACATACCATACCTCTCTCTTTTGCCATAACAGAATATTTTTTTGCATATCCTTTATCTACGTACGTTTGACCTGAACTTTTTTAAAACACTGGTGCAGTGTTAATTTTGGCAGCTATTTTTAATTTTAGTCTTAGTCTTTAGATTAAATGCATTTTAGTTTTAGTCACATTTTAGTCATTTCTATCCTTTTTAGTTTTAGTCGATGAATACTAAAAACATTTTAGTCTAGTTTTAGTCCATAAAAAGTCCTCACTTTTTAGTCTTTACTTTCAGTCCAACCATTTGTGTGTTCTCTGAACGCTGCCAAACCTTGGGTCCCTGCTTTCTTCAGCTGAGAGGTAGAATAGATACAGCTGCATTGTTTTTTTTCGCAGATTTACCCACAGTGGAGAAATATCACAGATGTTGAATGTCCGACGAAAAACTGCATTACATGTTAGTCTAGTGTTAGTCATCTTGACGAAAACTAAACTTAGTTTTTGTCTGTTTTAGTCATCACAGATCTATTTTTGATAGTCTAGTTTTTGTCATGGGAAAAAGGCTGTTGATGAATAGTTTTAGTCATAGTTTTAGTCGACGAAATTAACACTGCACTGGTGTTTCTGGATTCTTATAACACATGCACACAAAAACGACATCCTTACTTTTCATTGCTTGCAAATGATGCTGATTTAGAAATGTTTTATGACATCCATGCACATAACATAGATCATTAAGCAAATAAAACAATCTAGATGCTGCTTCAGCATTGAGTAAGTTCTAGTCAAGGAAAGCTCCCAGCTTCAGTCTTCTTATTGTAAAGGTGAACTCTTGGTGGGAATCATTATTCTAGACTCCATGCTTCTAATCAAAGGCACTGCGGAGAAGGAGACAGACACGTTCAGGAGTTTCAGATCAACTCAAAGACCATGGACTGAAAAAGTACATTTAACACAATATGATTATTATACCATTACAACATAATTTAACTTGACACTGGAAAAAGAAAAGAATCAGCTTGAAAGGGCAAGAGCTGAGACAGAGTCGATGACAACAGTTGTGAAAATGACTAGCAGAGTCTGCGTGAGCATGTAATATCATTTAGAAAAGCTCTTCCCTTTGTGTTAACTAAAAACACACCTATACAGGTACAAAATCACCACTTTAACTGCAATCTGAGCATAATAATGACATTTCCCTGTTTCAGGTTAAAAAACCTAACCCTGGCATGTTAACTAATAAAAAATGTCATTCATGAGAACGATATAGTAACAAAAGAATATTTTGAAATAGATATGAAGTCAAGCTGTTTTTCTCTACAATTCTAGTACCTGTTGGTAGGGATGGGAATCAAGAACGGGTTCCCATTGAGAACCGGTTTCAATTGATCCAATCCATCGACATAAATTACATTTTATCTTTACTGTCCTTAATGATGCCTTACTCCCGCGTGACATGAAAAACACGGCCTCGCATTAGGCAGTCAGCGAACAAGAACACAGGTTGAGGACATAAATGTTTAGCGAGGTATACAGTTTTGCTGCAAGGTATTTAAAAAAACAAATCATACAAGCACTTGTAGGCATAACGAGTGGCGCTTGTGGTCCTTTATCAAAATGCTTTGAGTTGTATAAAGAAATATAAAGAGCCGCATCAAGTAAAATTAAACTATTTCTAATTCTCTTTCAGGACATTCATATTTAAAACACTCAAAATAAATCCTTCTGTCATTAACATGTTTGCTGTAATGTTGAAAAATAGATTATTTTATTGTTGTGTGGCCTTTTTTCCTCATATGAGCTTTGACAGTGTTGGACACGACGCACATATGAGTGTGTGTTAACTTGTGTGTGTTGGTGAGCGAGTGTGTGTCTCTGCTCTGCCTGCTGTCAGACAACAATCAGGGCGCGTTTAACTGGGGCTATTTTCTCAGTTTTTGGAGCCAACAATGGACTCTATGGTGTTCAGAGTTTGTTTTGCTAAGTTTACCGCTGCAGTACAACAGCCCGCTGCACTACACGTTAAGCTTCTGATTGATGATACACACAGCCAACAGCTGATGGATGTGTGACTAACAGATGGTGAGATGAGAAGGAGACATGACGAAGCAGAGATTGAATTGAAGTTACAAAGTCACAGATACCGGCTCTATGAGCGAGTCTGCGCACATACATGAACTACATTAACACTGTTTTCTCAGCAGGGAGACTGTACAAAACATGTGTACTGAGTACTATGAAATTCTTTGTTCAACATAGGGTGGTTGGCATCACACCTACCTGTATAATACACATTTGCATCCCATCCCTGCTTCATCCAGGCAGAGTTCCTGGTCTCCTCCCTGGACTGGAGGCTTTCATATGCTGTTAAACACAAGTAAATAACCCATACACAGTATTAGATTAGTGTTCAAAAATTTATGCTGATCTCATGTAAAAAAATTAACTTTTATAACTTAAACATGTATTTCAGGAAATACCTTGATGAATAAGGCAATATAGGGTAGCCACCAAACCTGTGGGGGTGGGGGTGGGGGGGGGCCTTCTCCATGGCGGTCCCCTACCTTTGGAACTCACTCCCAACACATATCCAAAACTGCACAGACTTACCCACATTCAAATCATTGCTTAAAACTCACCTTTTTAGACAGGCTTTTAATTTGTGATTCTGGTGTTGTTTTTGACATTTTTGTTTGTATGCTTTTGTTAACCTTATGTACTTTTACTATGCCTTTATAAGTGTTTTTATCTTTTTCTGCATTGTACAGTGTCTTTGAATTTTGATGGAAAGTGCTTGATAAATAAAATGTATCCATATTATTATTATTATTATTATTAATAATAGTAGGCATCTTAAAACTAGCCTGCTAGTTTTAGTATGCCAATAAGTCAGTTGTATGTATAAATCCTAAATTACAAGACTTTAGACTTTATAAGACTTTAGCTCCTGCTAGAAGGGGTCCTCGGACCTGAATAAGTTCCCTAACATTTTTCCTGTGTCAGAGAACAATGGCTGTTGTATTTTTTCAGAGACTACTGCTTTGTATCTAGATAGCACATTTTCATTTAAATCTAGTTTTAACTGGACTAGATAGTCTTCTTTCAAACGTTCAAGCTTGCTTTTTAATTCCTAAAACTATATAAGTATACTATACTGTTTAAAACATACTTACCCCACAAATGATGAACAACATACAGGTCGCCAATCTGCGAGAAGAACCCTCCCACTGCTTCATTGTTTTCCTGTCTGTGCTTGATAGCTCTCGCCCTATTACATGACACGTTGTTATTTTTGACTCGTAAAATATAAAATATTGATGTTCATGCTGAATAAAGTTCAGATAATGTAATTTGTATTTTATGAATATTAAGATTGTTTAACCTTACCAGTGGTTTCCCCATTCGATCATCGTTCCTGGCTGAAAAACAGAAGAAGATAAACCATGAACATAGTTTAAAAATTTTATAGAAACAACTACTACTGCACCAACATGACACAGTTCTTCACCATATACATACAGTCTGATCAGCCACAATACTGCAGACAAACCAGTTTAATGGCATATTTGTATTGTTTATTTAAAAAGAACTTCAGTGTTGGTGTATTCTGTCTGTAGCTGATCAAAAAGCTAAAATGTACCTGGGCACTGAGGAAAGAAATAATATCCTTACTCTTTCAAGGCAAAGGACAGATAACGATATGAAAGTACATACTAAGGATAACTCAATTGTTTGTATGTTACTTACAACAGTAACAAAAGTCTTTTCCTGATTTACCATTACTGTTGCATAATTTAAGTTTGGTAGGAAAAGTCTTGTTTTGCCACAATAATATGTTCCTACCTCCATATGATACTATTAATTTCCTCTGTTTATCCTAATACAGATGTTTTTTTCAAATACACTTAATGATTGCTATTGTGATCATCCGTTGACTTTAATGACTTCCAGTAACTATTTCAAGTATCATTTACATGCCTATTTATCACATTCCTCATGGGCCAAAGCCTCCCACTCAGCTTGGCAAATTGGTGCCCGTGTTGCCACTGCTTTCTTTTAACTAAAGACTTTAAATGGAAATCAGATTCAAGAAATACACAGGATATTGGCAAAAGTATTCACTCACCCATTCAAGTAACTGAAATCAGGTGTTCCAATCACTTCCATGGCCACAGGTGTATGAAATCAAGCACCTAGGCAGACTGTTTCTACAAGTTTGTGAAAGAATGGGTTGCTCTCAGGAGCTCAGTGAATTCCAGCGTGGTACTGTGACAGGATGTCACCTGTGCAACAAGTCCAGTCATTTCCTTGCTCCTAAATATTCCACAGTCAACTGTCAGTGGTATTACAACAAAGTGAAGCAATTGGGAACAACAGCAACTCAGCCACGAAGTGGTAGGCTACGTAAAATGACGGAGCGGGGTCAGCTGATGCTGAGGCGCATAGTGCGCAGAGGTCGCCAACTTTCTTCAGGTGGCCTTCAGATTAGCTCAAGAACAGTGCATAGAGAGCTTCGTGGAATGGGTTTCCATGGCCGAGCAGCTGCATCCAAGCCATACATCACCAAGTGCAAAGCAAAGCGTCAGATGCAGTGGTGTAAAACATGCCGCCACTGGACTCTAGAGCAGTGGAGACACGTTCTTTGGAGTGACAAATCACGCTTCTCCATCTGGAAATCCGATGGACGAGTCGGTTGCCAGGAGAACAGTGCTTGTCTGACTGCATTGTGCCAAGTGTAAAGTTTGGTGGAGGGGGGATTATGGTGTGGGGTTGTTTTTTCAGGAGCTGGGCTTGGCCCCTTAATTCCAGTGAAAGAAACTCTGAATGCTTCAGCATACCAAGAGAATTTGGACAATTCCATGCTCCCAATTTGTGAGAACAGTTTGGGGATGGCCCCTTCCTCTTCCAACATGACTGTGCACCAGTGCACAAAGCAAGGTTCTTAAAGACATGGATGAGAGAGTTTAGTGTGGATGAACTTGACTGGCCTGTACAGAGTCCTGACCTCAACCCAACAGAACACCTTTGGGATGAATTAGAGCGGAGACTGAGAGCCAGGACTTCTCGTCCAACATCAGTGCGTGACCTCACAAATGCACTTCTGGAAGAATGGTCAAAAATTCTCATAAACACACTCCTAAACCTTGTGGAAAGCCTTCCCAGAAGAGTTGAAGCTGTTATGGCTGCAAAGGGTGGACCGATATCATATTAAACTCTATGGATTAAGAATGAGATGTCACTTAAGTTCATATGTGAGTCAAGGCAGGTGAGCAAATACTTTTGGCAATAAAGTGTATTTGACACACTAAGGGCATTAAATTCTTCTGAGAAAAAAGAAAAAGAAAAAAAAGTTTAAAAACATGTTTTTGTATTTGTTACATGAGTTAAGGTTCAGATCATCCTCTCAGCTTGAGATTTTCTATGTGCTGCTTGCTAAGGAATAAGTGTGCTGTGTTGTCTGGCCATGAAGTCCTTACCTACTTTTTCTAAAAGTCAGTACTGTCTGAATCAGATCCTTTTGCAAATCTTCTGCAGTAACACAGAGAGTTTCTCAGTTGGTGTTTGCAAACATTAGAATCCCTCAGGAGACTCTTTGCACCTTCTAAATTGCTAAAAATTTTAAAGGTGGAAATATGTTTACACACTCAGCAAATTAAAGTGTTGACTAAAACTTTCTGGATTTTTTTAGTCTTATCCTTGGTGGAACTTCCAGTACAGTCGACAGACGATAAACACGTTCTCACAGCGGCTTACTGAAGTGACGTAGTGCCAGTGGTGGTTGTTTAGAAAGGAGTGAATCATCTATTTGGTGTATAAGGCTTTAATTTTACCTTCGCCAAGGACGTTATGTGATCAGGTGGGTTTGTTCATTTGTTAGCAACATAACTCAAAAAGTTGTGGATGGATTTTCATTACATTTTTAGGAAATGTCAGAAATGGCATAAGGATTTTGTACTATTGGGAGATAGGACTAATGGTGGAGGTCTGCGCTGTTACCACTTTACACCAGGAGATGGTGGACATGAGTAACTTCAATCCCAGCAGCATTTTGGGTGTGTTTCTATTCAAAGTTTTGGAATCTATAGAGTTTGAAAGATGCACGCCCGGTCGAGGAGACAAGTCGGAGCGTAACAGAGAGAAAGACTGTGAATTGTAGTGAGAATACTCACAATGCTAGGAGGAATAGAGGAATATTCACCCTCTGCCATGACTTCCAGTCGTCTAGTGAGACCATGGGTGAGACTGTCAGTGCATCTGTTGGCACCAGCAGGCAATGCTTCCACCATGACAGTCCACTTGTAGTGAAGCTAATGCTTAGCCTCACCATGTTTCCACCCCACCAGGGAGGGGGTAATCGGCGAATGCTGTGGTGGGGGGCACATGGGGACGGATCCAGGAATTTATTTCAAGGATTCTTCACTATTAGGAGATGGGGCTAATGGTGGAGGTCTGCGCTCTCCGAGTGCTTTTCTAGTTTTAATCATGCATCCAGCTTAATATTATGAAATGCACGGTAAAAGCTGCTCTGTTTGTGGGAAACTAGACAAAGTTAAATATGTGTCCCCAACAACAGTGTTTTAAACATGGTATTCACTGTCTGAATGCATCAGGGATCTGATTCTTTTAACTTTGATAATAACTCTAAATACAGAATTTGAGATTTAGCATATTGAAGAGATGACCAAGTGAATTACGGATATTCATATAATTCACACATTTGAAGAAGGAATAGTTGGTGAAATAAGAATTTCAGTAACTCCACAAACTAAAGAGAGATGTTAAAGTTCTGACTGGGCTCTTATATCTTCTTGAAGTTTTTTATTTAAGGATGTGTCCCAACTCAAACAAACATAAGCTGTTTCTATGCTGATATGGAGCAAAT
The DNA here is from genome assembly GCF_018320785.1 of Cheilinus undulatus. Taxonomy (NCBI): domain Eukaryota; kingdom Metazoa; phylum Chordata; class Actinopteri; order Labriformes; family Labridae; genus Cheilinus; species Cheilinus undulatus. Next base: position 27,683,758 of record NC_054869.1, on the reverse strand, counting down.
AAAGTTAGTAAATTTACTAGTGTACCTTATCGAAGGCAAATACTTAATTTATTCTTCTCCAGTAGAATCTAGAGGAATAATAATATCCTGTTTTAAGTGTAACAGATGATGTTCAGATATTTCATCTCCAAATCACTACACTGTTGGATTTTACGTAATGAAAGGAGGTTTTAACTAATAATTTATTTCAACAATTGGTACTCACTGACTTTGAAAGGTTTTTGGGCTAAATCATCAAATTCCAACAGTGGTGGGCCATCAGTGCCAGCGAGGCCTTCTTTGCTGACTGAGACACTGTCAGAATCCCTTTCGTTTTTATCCTGCACATTTTTTGCTGCTGAATGATATATCTATTATGCTGAATTTTAAGCAATTACTTTGTTATCTTCATTTTTTTAAAAACCATGACATAAGCTTTTCTCGCTGGCCTTTCTATAAGTTAGAATCTAGTGAAGTCTGATTGGTCAGACTGATTCTTAAACTAGTAGGCAAATATCATAGCATTAGGGGTTCAAGTTAAACGATTATTTTTTTATGAAGATTTTTAATGCTCCATTATTTTTGGTTGGTAAATATTCTTTTAATGTGGCTCTCTTTTTTTAACACACAATGGCTGGAGGAGGAGAAATGGTATTTATTTGCAAAGCCTTTTTTGAGTGTCAAGTTTCAATCAAAACTTTACTTCTGGAAAATGGTCAGAAAACCCCACAGAAAGAAGACCTAACCCAGCCTGGGAGAAGTGTTTGTGCAAATGTGTTGCAGCCATCAAATTCAAAATGAGCCAATATTTTTCATGAAATAGTAAAATGTCTCAGTTTCAACATCTGATATGTTGTTTATGTTCTATTGTGAATAAAAGTATGGGTGAATGAGATCTGCAAATCTTTGCATCCTATTTTTACGGTCATTTTATGGAACGCCCCAACTTTTTTGGAATGTATAACTACCATATTTTCTGGACTATAAGTCGCACTTTTTTTCATAGTTTGGCTGGGCCAGCAACTTGCAGTCAGGTGCGACTTATATATCAAAAAATATATAATTTAACATGTTTTTTAATGTTAATTCATACTGACTGACATGCACAAAGAGTAAACATTACCGTCTACAGCCGTGAGAGGGCGCTCTAGGCTTGTGACAACCATGGTGACAACTATATGCTATATGCTCCTGTACCACTGAAAAAATGAACGAAAATGGTAATTGAGCAGCAGAAAGAAAGTTTAGAGTGAGTGAGAAACTTGTGAGGGACTGGCAAAAAGCAGAGGTTACTCTTATTGCAATGAAGAAAACAAAGAAAGCTGATTGTGGGCTGTAAGAAAGATGGCCAGAGCTGGAGGAACGAGTACACAGATGGGTGCTTGAACAACGTGCTGCCGGGAGAGGCTTGTCAACGGTGCAGTTACGTCTCCACGCCCTGGTACTTGCCAAGGAGTGGAATATAAATTACTTTGCAGGCAGGCTTTCTTGGTGTTACCGTTTCACGCAATGCAACCTCCTCTCTATCAGAGCACGGACAACGGTGTGTGTCAGTTTCTAAATAAATGCGACTTATAGTCCAGTGGGACTTATACAGTTGAAACCAGAAGTTTACATACACTATATAAAAAGGCACATAAACTTTTTTTTCTCACCGTCTAACATTAAATCAGATTAAACTTTTCCTGTTTTTGGTCAATTAGGATTACCAAAATTATTTCTATTTGCTAAATGCCAGAATAATGAGAGAGATCATTTTTTAGACAATTTTTTATTATTTTCTTGAGAGTCAGAAGTTTACATACATTTCATTAGTATTTGGTAGCATTGCTTTTAAACTGTATGACTTGGGTCAAACGTTTTGGATATGCTTCCACAAGCTTCTCACAATAGTTTGCAGGAATTTTGGCCCATTCCTCCCGGCAGAACTGGTGTAACTGAGCCAAGTTTGTAGGCCGCCTTGCTCGCACATGCCTTTTAAGCTCTGCCCATACATTTTCAATGGGATTGAGATCAGGGCTTTGTGATGGCCACTCCAAAACAATGACTTTGTTATCCTTAAGCCACTTTGTAACCAGTTTGGCAGAAAGCTTAGGGTCATTGTCCATTTGGAAAACCCATTTGCGCCCAAGCTTTAACTTCCTGGCTGATGTCTTGAGATGTTGCTTCAGTATTTCCACATAATGTTCTTTCCTTATGATGCCATCTATTTTGTGAAGTGCACCAGTCCCTCCTGCAGCAAAACAACCCCACAACATGATGCTGCCACCCCCTTGTTTCACAGCTGGGATGGTGTTCTCAGGCTTGCAAGCTTCCCCCTTTTTTCTCCAAATGTAACAATGGTCATTATGGCCAAAAAATTCAATTTTAGTTTCGTCAGACCACAGAACATGTCTCCAAAAATTAAGGTCTTTGTCCCTGTGTGCATTTGCAAACTGTAATCTGGCTTTTTTATGTTTCTTTTGGAGTAATGGCTTCTTCCTGGGAGAGTGGCCTTTCAGCCCATGTCGGTACAGGACTCGTTTGATTGTTGATAATGACACACTCTTACCAGCTTCAGCCAGCATTTTCACTAGGTCTTTTGCTTTTGTTCTTGGGTTGAGATGTACTTTTCGGACCAAAGCACATTCATCTCTGGACACAGAACCCGTCTCCTTCCTGAGCGGTATGGTGGCTGGACATTCCCATGGTGTTTATACTTGCATATAATTGTTTGAACAGATGAACGTGGCACCTTCAGGCATCTGGAAATTGCACCCAAGGATGAACCAGACTTGTGCAAGTCCACAGTTCTCTTACAGATATCTTGGCTGATTTCTTTTGATTTTCCCATGATGTTACACAAAAAAGCAGTGTGTTTCAGGTGTGCCTTAAAATACATCCACAGGTGTGCCTCTAATTAACTCAAATGTCAATAAACTTATCAGAGGCTTCCAAAGACATGACATCATCATCTGGGCTTTCCCAAATTGTTTAAAGGCATAGTGATGAAATGTATGTAAACTTCCGACTTTGAATAAAATAATAAAAATTGTCTTAAAAAATCCTTTTCTCATTATTCTGGCATTTAGCAAATAGAAATAATTTTGGTAATCCTAATTGACCAAAAACAGGAAAAGTTTAATCTGATTTAATGTCAGATGGTGAGAAAAAAAGTTTATGTGCCTTTTTATATAGTGTATGTAAACTTCTGGTTTCAACTGTATATCTTTTTTTTGTCTTCATGACGCATTTTTTGACTGATGAGACTTATACTGCAGAGCGACTTATAGGTCCAGAAAATACGCTAAACAAAAAGGTGTGCAGGGAAACAGCTCTGCAACAAAGAAAAAAAAGGATGGACTTTGTTTTGGCATAACAAGTAGCTTTGGTAAGCATAATATATTATTGTATCATAACTAATTTCATGAATGTGTTTATTTTTCAATCATATTGTTCAGATTTCATGGTTAAAGTTATTCTGATAGGAATAAGTTTGGTTCTGTTGTTTGAGCTGCAGCTTCATGTGAGATGAGCACGGTTTGGCTGGAATTAGTGGAGGACTGTCAGATTGTGTTACTTGGGTTTTATGTAACTTTTACTCATTTGGTAGACATTCAGAATGAGTTAATGTGACTAGTTAGTGTGAGTTTATAGGCATTACTGTGGTCAGGACAGAATCTGACTGTATGTGGTGCACAATGGTGAGGTAACATACCATCATAATAGAAAACAGTGACAGACCTAAATTCTTGATGGTTTAACTTTGCGTCTATCCTTAGTGAAAGTATTAGTAGCTCTGTAGCTCTTAGTTGTTGAGCACTAGGATTCCCAAATAAGAACTTAAGGTTTTCACATGAGATAATAGCCTATAGCTGTAATGTCATGATGAGGTTATGGAGGAGGTACAACTGTGGTGCTGAAGGCCCAGGTGTAAAATGCATGGCACACCAACAAATTCCAATAAAAACAAAGCAGGTGATGCAGTTTTAATGTCAGACATGTAAAATGTTGTTACCTTGAGGTTGTAGGTGCGCATTTCATAGATGTTGGGTCCTGGTCGTGGCAATGGCTCATTCCAGAAACTGAACTCCAGGAGGAGCTGATTTCGTCTTGAAATCAACATTTTTGCCCTCTCTTTTCGAAACTCTAAATATTCCTTTAAAGACAGAGAAAAAAACAGTACCATCCAAATATCAGTACACAAGTTATTCTTGACCATCACTGAACTACTGCATGATTTGCATTGAATTACCTGCTCTTTGTATCAAAATGAAATAAAATAATTAAATAAACTGTTCTCTGCTGACCTTGTTGTTGTTCAGCTTCTTCAGGCATTCAGTCAGGGCTGGGTAGCCTCCTCTGTATCGCCATAGATGCACTGCCAAAACAGAACAGCAGATGTCACTGTAGCTCTATCTAAGAAGTCACGCCACCCACTCAAACACACATTACAGTACCTCCATCATAGGGCTCACTTTCTGCTGTTTCTGAGCACTCATAATGTACATAATACACTATAAATGATCAGATGTAGAAGGAGAAGTGTTGGCGATGAGTCATCCGATAATGTCTGTACATTTTTCTATGATGATCTTCCAAACAACTCACAGCCACACTGCAGCCACTCAAGTTAAATGTTTTTCATAAGGCATTCAGACAAAATCTAGTGGTTTGTGCAAACAGCAACACTGCCCATCATGTTTTTCTGTTTACTGTTACACTCCTGCTTACCTGCTTGGTCCTGCTCTCCATACCAAGTGTTCCAGCTTCCCACCACTTCACATGGGTAGTCCTGGTCCTTATGGAGCCTGTTTTGCACTTCAGCCCTCAAATGAGCAAAAAGGAAACTCAAACCTTCATAAACTTAAAGTACATAACAGAATATCGTCACTTCACAACAATGACCAACTAGATGGCACTCAGAGAACACAAAGTATTCAGATATCCAACAGTGATGAAACACTCAAAGACATTGATTTTATGGAAAATAAGAGGATTCACCAAATATAAAGATGACTTAATGCTTTTCAGTCCTTATTTTAAATAAACAAAGCATTTGGTCCATGGCTTCATCATGTTCGAACCAAATGCTCAAATGTGCCAAAAGACTTAATAAAATGAAGCAGCCATTTGGCCTTCTAGTGTGCAGGGAATCCTCTTATTTTTCATAAAATCATTGATGGACTTCATGAAATAAAAATATAAAAGCAGCAGACATACTCACTCTAAACTGTTGTACACTTCCAGGCACTCTGGTTTGACGTTATGAACTAGAAAAAAAAGAGACTTCAGAGACTTTTTTTAACACAAGCAACCATCAAATTCTTCAACAAAGTAATTTCACGCTTAGATTCAGCAAAAACTTTTATACACAAAAAAGCAGATTTGCTTTCAATGGGTTATGGGCTACGGCTGATAGAATGCTCAAATTGAAATCCCCACATGGTGAGATGTTTGCCACAAAGAGAAAAAGATCAAAGAAGTAGGAAGAATGATAGATCACTCTACAAGAGACGGACACAAAAAGTGATCACACAGAGAAATGAGGACGGATCGCATTGATGTCACTCACAAAATTTTACAGGCTTGATGCGTCATATTATCATGGAATTACTCCCTGCTGCCTTAATGCTGAAAAAATCCACTTATGACAACGATTGGCTTTCATCTTACTTCAGTTTCTTCTGGAAGTCACAGACGCCAGTGCACACTGAATTTGATTAACATGATTTATTTGGATGTTATCGCCACAAACAAATAGACTGTTGAGGCTCAAACTGGACTCCATTTCATTCAAATATAATGTAACTGCATCACATTCACTGGCATATAACCATTTGCAATCCCTTCGGTAGAAGTAATTAAAAGATCCTTTGCCTACATTGAATTTTATAGAGGTTGCTGGTCTCTTTCTTTGACAACAGGTTGGAGTGGGCATCTTTCCTGGCATCCACTTTGTGCACAAATAAGGAACGGAACCAGCCTTTGTCGCTGCTCTCTGAAAACCTCCTACACAGAAACGAGATGAAAGAAAGTTTCTTAAAGGCTCAAAGCAACAACATAAATCAGAGAAGTTATCGATGTGAGAAAGACAAACTTGAAAGCATCATGGAGATGTGCGTGACATATGGGCTAAAAAGATAGTCATGCTAATATGCTTTGATATGAAAAACATGCATACTGTATGAGTGAGGGGGCTGAATGACATAGCTTGCGTCTTCAGCAAGAAACTTCTTGTCACCCACTCTAGAGAGGATTAAAATGAAACCTCTCTTACTTTAAAAACTATTGTTACAATCCAAGAGGCTCCGATCAGTATTTGATCTCTTGCAGTCACTGAGCAGAGACTTGACTTGAATCTGTTGAGTGTTCTGGCTGTCCCCATGGGAGTGAAAGAAATGTAACAGCAGCATTAAAGCAAAAAGGCATTATGTAAACCTCAATTAAGACGAAACTAGATTATGTAAGGCATAAATTACAGTACAAGAAAAATAAGCTGCATGTCACGCATCTTTTGAAAACCTGAGAATAGAAAAGCAGACACAAAATTTCACTTTTGTATTATGTAAAGGCATGAACACTTTAAATTCCAAGCTTTAAGCATTTGATTAATCTAGTTTCATGGTGAAACAAGTGTTTTTTGTCTTATTTCTAGTCAGAAAAGTCCCAGCCAACTTATAAACCACTTTCACTCAACAAGTCCAGATAAACGTCTTAATTCAATACAGACAACAGCAGAAGGTTTGCATCGATCGTAATTAGTAAACAATATCTGCCAACAAATCCAACCTGTTGTGTGCCTTAAGAGTAATTAATTTAGATATAGATATCTCATTGCAAGATATTCAACCAAATGATTTGCACAGAAAAATACATTGTACTTTAACTTTTGACAAGCTATTCAGACCTTATTTTGGTCTGTATATCTTGGAAAACAATGTTTAACTGGATTTGTAGGTAACTGTGTTTTATATCGAGTATCAAAGTTATAAAATGGGATTTTTTTTTTTACCAGGAATTGCATAAATACAGTAGCAGGGATGTGACCTTTTGCAGCATGAAAATAATCAGCCTGACAAAAAAAAAATGCCTATTCATATGCTGTGTTAGAGCTTCATAACTTCACAATCCAAGGACATTTAATGACGTCCAGAGATATTTATAAACTCATCATTTTGTTGTAACTCTGAGACCGTTTCAAAGCTGCTTGAATGTCAACATTAGCCTCTATTTCTGCTTAATTTTCCCTGGACAGGATGTGAAATGTTAAACCAAGAACAGCCCAATGAGAGTAGCCATACCCACTTATGGATTAAGAAGATAAATTCTACATTTGTAGCGACTAAAAGGCTGTTTGTCAATCAAAAACACTTCCTAAGAGAGGCTTTAATTTATTATTCTCAAATCCAAAAACTTTCAAGGTTGCCTCTCTCAATAACCTCATGGGCAAATAACTTTAATTGGGAGCTATAATTAGAAACGAAATTCCCATGACTCCCTCTTGAAAATAACAGTTTAATCATGTGAAAAAAGTGCTTCTGGATGCAGTCAGCCACAAAGAGAATGCACAGCGAGTAAGCATAGATAAGATGTCTGCATGTAGAAGATTCATTTAGTGCAGCTTTACGGGACAAAGTTCACAAGTCCAGCAAATGATTAAAACTGGGTTGGCAAACTGGCATGTTGGTTTGATAATGATCCTTGTCCCTCACATAACGAACATAACAGACATTATTTCGCCTTTTCATCTAAAAGGTAAGGTTTGATAGAGTTAATCGACAAAAACAAAGCATATGGAGCAACATACATTGACGAGCTTAAAACGTTTAAAGTTTCGGTTGCATAAAGGTTGAATGGAGTTAAGAAAAAAGACCAGGAGGTTCTTTTAAATCCTTTAAATGCCCGAGTTTTAGAGTTAGAATAAACCAGTATGGTCAAGCTGAAGCTAGGGAGATGTCTCTATTTACCGTTAGCCTCCAGGTAATCATACATAACGTAAGACAGGCCTCTTAACAACAGCCGAGCTAAAACAAAAACGTTTTTACCTGGTAGCAGGGTGAAGATTCAGAGAATACTTGAACAATATGTGTCCTTTAGACCACACAGAACTGTTGGTCGCCATTGTTCCTCCTTATAGTAAAAAAACCTCTTCTGACAGGCAAACACACTGGTCTGGTTAATGTTTACCCCCTATCTGAGAAGGATTATGACGGCTAATCCTGTCAAACCTGCTAAATTGTTAGCCCGCCGGAGATTTAAAAAGCTCGCGTGACTCTGACGCAGTACGCATTGATAAATAGGCACAATCGATCAGACCTGATGAGTTGATCGTGTTTTTCAACCAAATTCAAACTTCGTCAAAACACTGTAACTATCGCTGTTTTATTTGTATTTTCTACATTGAATGAGCGTTTGGATTGATATTCAATACTTAATTGAATATTTGCACGAGTAAAACCAAGTTGTCCCATGTCACGTTTGACACAAACCTTGGCATTTAACACAAACTGTAGGCCAGTGATAATCAACATGGGGATCTTTAGTGACGACCAACTGGCTCTTTTAAGTCTCAAACAATTCCCCTAGAAAACTTTCAAAAAGGGAATTTGGACATGAGAAATGATCAATTGCAAGTCTCAACAATCAGTTTTTATACAGTAGGCTTTAAATGTCGAATTGTCTGCAAACTTTATTTTTGTCTGTGTATTTCCATAGTATGTTTGCAAGAAAAAACATGCAAGATGAATAACTAATTCTTGAGAAAAGGGACAAAATAGGTTCTAAACCTGACTTTAAACTTTTGTTTCACTACCCTAATTTGAAGTGGATATTTGTGTAGGCAGCTGTGTGAAGCGACAGATTTTTGATAGCTACGATTTTTATTCCAAAGTATGACTTTTTGATTTTTTAAAACCCTGTCCTATGCTAAGATGTATTTATTTAATTAATTAATTAATTCAAACTGAATGTCAGGTGTTCAGTTATTATCTCAGGTATTCAGCAATGATATTTAGAAATAAAAAACATTATTTTAACTTTTCTACAGCCATCTGAGTATCTCATCTCAGAATCTTATGATTATCTCGCTGTCTAATATTAGCCATATCAAACTAATCTTTTTGAACAATAAATTTCAGAATAAATGGAACAGTACAGACCGCTGGGACGGGCTCCAGCCACCCCCAATGGGATAAGCGGTATAGAAAATGGATGAACGGATGGAACGGTACATAATGCTTTTTTTAAACTAACAAAACCATCATCTGATGGATTAAAATCTTTGTCAAGGGGGGCAGTTGGACTTGATTGAGGTTCTTGATGAGTTTCTAGCTCTGGCATTTTACACTTTATGAAGTGAAAAAATCTTTTGAGGAAGAGGCGAAAATGTGTTCAAGAGCCTCAACAGCCCAGTTGCCCCCTTGACAAAGATTTGATTATCGTGACCTGGATGAATAAGAGCTTTAAGGGACGAAATCTGACTGTGTGACAAACATCTGAAGAAGTTGACAGGGAGGATTAATAGTTATGACTTGAACTTTTAACTCAAATATATACCTAAATTGACTGTAGATAAAAAAAAAAGAAAAGAAAATAATGAAAGGTGAAACCAAGCTCTCTGCAATTGTGGCTCTTGCAAAGGTACTTTTTTCAGCAACGTGGCTCTTTAATTAACCCTTTATGACCTAACATAAATGGCAAAAACAAAAATAAAGTGAAATTGTTCTCAATTTGCTAAAAGAGAGCATTGTTATAAAAAATCAACCATTTACAGTAGTGCAAACAAATCTTTAAGTGTGCCAGATACTTTTGACTATAGATATGTTTGGAGAAGACCATGATGAAACTACAACTAGTGCGACTCGTGACCTGCAAGAAAACAGCCCAATAGGTTTGTACTGACAAAACGTCATCATACATCATCTCGTACACGAAAAGTAGGAAGTGCCGTGAAAGGCAGCAGTCTGGATTAGATTATAGTATATTGTGTTTGATGTGTGTGCTTTGTACTGCATTTCTGCAAAAGAAGGAGGGATATTTCTGGAAGGAAACGTACTCTGGGACACATTGAATGTGTGATACTCCTCTGGTTTTATATGCAAAAAGAACTATTGCTCTATCTCATTTGGTAGCAATTCTACCCACGGTAGAAGATGGATAGGCAATGGGAGTGCCTGTGCTCCCATAGGTCTTTAAGGGTTTAAAGCAGGGTTGAGTAACACTGCTATAGCTATCCATATTCATAGCAAAACCTTGGCACAGTAAAGACTTAATGGAAGTGAAAATACCACCCTTTATTGTGGAAACTCCCTTTAGAGAATGAACCATAATCTAAATTGAAAGTGTTTAAGTTGCAGCTATTTAAAAAATCTTTAAGCATTCTCTGCAAAGGAACAGCCATAAAAAAACAAAAGATACAATAAAAAAAACCTGTCAATCAGTATGGTTGTTTTACTGAATGTAACAAGAACATCATGTACCTATGTACCGTACTACCTCTTTGCATAATATTTATCTCCTACAGCCAGTCCCTATATTCAATAAGGGTGGATAATAAAAATAAACTTAGACAAAACATATTAAAAAGGCAAACAGATAGGTTTACAAACTCTACTTTAAAGTGTTATAATTGATATAGCAAAAAGACTAGTTCTGATAAATTTCTGAGTCTGTGTGGGAAGGACACATGCCTCTAAATGACAGCTTTCTGTATCAATAACACTGTTTGAGTTGTCTTGCTGCAGTAAACAGGTCTCTTATCTAACAGTGGACTGTTCTTTCAAAGCAGGTTTCTCTATTAGACTAGTCATACTGTACTTAAATCCCTTTTGTGCAACCCACTTTCACTTCTTTTCATACACAATGCACTGCTCTGTGATCCTCTCTATCATTCTACCCACTGACATTATATAACATCAAATCAGATCATACCTAAAAAGAATCATACTCAATACCTGTGTTGTATGCCTGCACTCAACAACAAAGTAATTCAAGCACATGCACATGTGGTTTATATGCTTTTTCTTTTTAGAAAATGAACAAACATCTTTTGGATCATCTTTATTTTCACTTGATTGGGTATTTAACAAGATTTATTTGATATTAAAACACCCCAGGGGGAATATTCTCTCATGGCTCATTTTACCAAAATTACTTCTTGTCACCATTAAATCCCTCTTATTGCATATCAATCCTCAAATATTGTCCATGGGGATCTGACATGATTCACATCTTTGCTGGCATAAAAGTACACCAATTAAACTTCTTCTTTTTACAAGATTTAAAAAACACTTTTCATGCTTTTGCTTTTCTGAATGAGCCAAATTTGCCCCCGTGATTTACTGTAAATGAAGGGAATATTTCTTTCACTGCAGCATACAAGTCTTCAAAATCCTGGTTCACTGTAATGTCCTTGAAAGAGAGAAACCAAGAGACATGAGTGAATATGTTTTAAAGGGAGACTTTACAGGAAATAATGTAATACGGTATGTGTGACGTACCCATAAGTCTAGTGTTTCCATGGCTGAATCTGGGTTTTCCTGAATAGACTTAAGGATCCCATAGCATCCAGCACCCTGGATGGGGTTCCTTCCCATCTGGCCAAAGACAAGCATGTACCAATGAATGCAACAATGTGACAATAATAGCCCAGGGTTTACACATTTGATTAAATGGCAACATTAGCAACACTATTCTGGCATTTTCTGGTAGAAATAAGAACCTTAATTTCTTACATGAGTTTTTCTCCAGCTAGCAAAGGTTAACATAGCCCATCCTTCTATTTCTTGCTGACATGGTAACAATTCATTTCTGTCATATGGTTTTGTCTATGTGAGCTAGTTGTCTTGATGAGGCTACTGATTTTAAGGAGATCTGTTTAGTATCTGTTTTACTTCAACTAAGGTTAGCTTTTCAAGACTAAGGCTAGCTCTTAAAGGTTAGTTTCTTGAAGCTAATTCAGAGGCTGACTATTTTCCATTTGTAGCCTAACTATTAAAGTCTTTGAGGACAGCTAGCCTGCTTTAAGCATAGCTGTTTGGCTAGCTCCTTTTGGGCTGTTCCAAAGCTAACTCGCTAAGAATAGCTTCTTTGGGGCTCTCTCTCTTTTAGAGCTAGTGCTTTTAGGATAGCTTTTTTTAAAGGCTGTTTTTAAGACTAATTATTTTCCATTGTAGCCTAGCTATTTCTTTAAAGCTGACTTATTTTATGTTGTTTTAAGGCTAACTCATTGAGAAAAGCTCTTTTAAGGCTAGCTTGAAAGAGTTATATCTTTAAGGTCCAAAAATGTTGAACTATTCCTTTTACGACCCAAGCAGCAGCTGCAGATAAATTAGCCATTCCAGGTAATTTAAATAGTTTATTTTTTTATCCTAGCTTATTTAAAATCATTTTGAAGAACACAATGTAAAAAATGTTTGACCTTCTTAAAATTTGCTTTAATTAGTAAAAAGCAAATAAATTAGGCTAAGTTTATTTAAGTCAAGATAACAAGTTGCAATTGGATTTTCCTTGTTGCAACTTGTTCACTTCAGTTGAATGAACTTAATTCAATTAGTTGTTTCTAATTAAAGCATTTTTTTAAGGTTGTTCCACAGTTTTCTTTTTCGAGTGCAAGGTGACAACTTCACTACTTAGCCTCAATTCTTCTATTTTGTCTTCTTCAGCTGATCACATTCTTGATCATGAATAGAACAGGCTGATTTTAGACAATGTAACATCCAAATCAGTTTCAAATGAAAAGTGCACATGTGGGCTACTTATCAAACTCTCAGGTAGTAACTCAATTTCAGAGCAATCTTTTCTCATTGCCCGTCGAATCAACACTAACTTCAAGCTTAGCTTGAAATCAACATTAAAACAAAACACTGTGAACCATTTATTCATCCCGTTTTATTCACTGATGCCCCCCATTGCTGCCAAAGCCCCAACCAATCTCTTTTTCAGCAGCTTACATTCAGGGATTTGATTGTCTTGTTTGCTTTGAGGCCCATGGCTAGGTGGATAGCTCCTTTAGGGGGTATTCGGTTGTTACTGTGGCAAGATACAAATGCAGAAAACAGGAGAAAAAGTGTGGAGTGCGGGAAAAAGCAATCATAAAGTGTTATCTTTCATGAAGAATTTTTTCATCAGTGCTGCTCAAATGTCGTCAAAGCTTTGTTTTGCTTGAGAAAATAAAGAAGCAGCAGTTTAAGAATAAAGGTGAAGACTGTTGATTCATCGGTAAAATAACAAATTTGGTGTAGCAATTTGACAACAAGGAGTCTAACAAAGAAAAGTTTGTGTGAGTTTTGTCAAGAACTAAACAAGATGTAACAAACAGTGATTTACTCTCATTATGATTTATGAAAGAATATTCTCACCCAGAATTGTAATCTCTAGCCCTTTTTAACTCACTGTTATAATCAGAAAAAGAGATAATAAAAGCCCCTACCTCACATTGAGCTCCTCTAAAACATTGTTTTCTTTCAGAGCCTGTCCTAAAGCAACAGCTCCTTCTTTACCCAAGCCGTTAAACGACAAATCCACACTTCTGAGGAAAATGTTGCCCTGCAAAAGTGAAACAATATAGGATTTCAAATCCAATAACGAGTACGGCTTTAACAAGTTTTCTAAAAAGATTAACTAGAGACCAAAGGCACAGTTTGATTTAATAGGAATGAGCAACAGCACAGATCTTGGAATAATAAGCCTCTCAGGACCTGAATCAATCACAGCTGTCAGTGCAGCGTACTGATCAGGCTCCTCTTGACCAGTTTGGTCATTAAGGAAAGATGTTTTCTTCACTGTCTGTCCTGCTGGGAGTTCCTAATGAATATGACCAGAGGGCTGTCTCACTAAACAGGATAAACAAGTTAGCAAGCCTTTGATATTCAGTTTTTTTTCCTTTCAACCAGCATAATGGATTTATATAATTTATCAGTTTTGTCTACCGGTTGAGAGTATTATTAGCTTAATATGATCTTAAAAAAGCTGGGCAACAGCTATGCCAGGCTTTTGTGAAATGACCCATGTTACCCAGCTTTTTGATGATTTATCTTTGTTAGAACATTTCATTGGTGAAATTGTCAGTCTAATAAAGGAGTCTTTCTTTTACTCTTTAATGAATTTATAAATTAATCATGGTCAATATAATGCGTCCTTTTTGAAAGAAAAAATAAAAAACCCTTTAATGTCAAAGTGAAAAAGGACTTCTACAAAGTAATGTCAATTAAATAAAAATATGTAAGGTGAAATAAATAATGGCATATATATTCCCCCCCTTTAAAGTGACTGACCTGACTCAACAGCGGTCCAGGCAACTGGTGCAAGCAATCTCACAGTTAGTGAAATGGGGATTTCCTGAATGCAGTGAATTTGTTTCAAGTGATTGTAGTATAAAGACACCTGTGTCTGGAAGGTCCAGTCACTGGTTTATCAGTGTCCCTGGCTGCAATTACACCATGAGGGCAAAAGAACACTACAAGCAACTGAGAGAAAAGATTATTGAGAAGTATAAGTCAGGAGATGGTTGCAGTTAGATCCATCATCAAGAAATGGAAGGAATACGGCACATGTGTAAATCTGACTGGGTGAGGTTGTCTTCACAAACTGAGTAACTGTGCAAGAAGGAGACTAGTGAGAGAGTCCACCAAGATACCTATGACTAGGAGTTACAAGCTTTAGCAGTTGAGATGAGAGATTCTGCATACAACAACTGTTGCCCGGGTTCTTCACCAGTCAAAGCTTTATGGGAGAGTGGCAAAGAGAAAGCTACTGTTAAAGAAACCTCAGATTAAATCCAGAATTCGCCAAAAGGCATGCGGGAGACTTCATGGTCAAGTGGAAGACAGTTGTTTGGTCTGATGAGACAAAAATTGTGCTTTCTTTGTCTGGCAGACATAAATAAATTATAAATAATAAGTTATAAATAATAAATGATTTTATAGGCACATATGATATTCTATATTTCTGGCAAACATCTGATAAGGACATGTTTTAATTTTCACTCAACTACATTAGCTTAATAACAGTTTTTCCACAAATTCTGGTTCATAGTCCAAAATATCATAGCAAAAGATAAGATTTCATTAAGATAATAATGTGATAGGTAGGAGTAAGTAGAAAGCTTCATCTTCACTAGCTTCTTCTCTAAATTGATACATATTAATATAATATTAATATAATACGGTAATACACCATATTTTTCTGTAAAGAGCCATTTAGCATAGCTGACAGTTCTACTCATTGTTAAGCTGCATTGTAAAGCTAATATCGTTACACTTTTAAATCAGTTAAGTTTTGAAAATGAACTTTTGTTGTAGCACAGCATCTCTACTTACTACTAACTTCTACTTATTATGAATCAAATTATCAAAGTTCTTTCCCCAACACTTAGATAACATTTATGTAAAGTAAGATAGTGTACAACTATATTTCTTTTACCAAATAACCTCAGTTACTTTTTGCATAATTAACCTGTTGGGTTTTCTGCCCATTATTAAGCAAGTGAGAGATTTTTCCTTTTTGCATCATGACCTGTATTTATCATTTATAATTTTGTATTGCACCTGTGATACAGTGGTGGTAAAAATTGTCAGCCCACTCACCGTCATAACATTCACCCATCTCAGAGATGTCCTTGTGAATGTTGAATTTTACGTTTTGTAATGACAACAAAATAACCGTTAGCTTACAAGCCACAGCACAAAATCATGTGATGATGGCATGTGTCTTTATTTGAATGAAAAGGCTAGCTGAAAAACGTTTACAAGTTTCAACACTTTCATAACAACTTAAGAAAGTTGCTGAGGTGGACTGCTCCCTGTTACTTCGGAGTCTGATTACCTGCTTGTCTGACTGGGACTGATTCTTCTACTTCATAATTTATTGGGACAGGATACCTCTGCAGAAAGGTCTTAACATGCACTTCTAAACCAAAGTGGGCAGGTGCTGAGCAGAAAGAAATAACATGAGGTGAACAGAAAAATGTCTTGCACACTACAGGCCTCATTAATTAGGAGTTATGCACTTCTCACTTTAGTCAGATGAAGGGCAGCAGTGCTCTAAATGTCACTTCTTTTGTGCAATAAATAACTTGGACTTTTGGAGCCCTGCAGTGTGCGAGACGTTTTTCTGTTCATGACAGGATACCTTTGCCCTTGTAGTTATGACTTCTAGCCAGAGGATGATAATACATTAGCATACAATTTCACATATTTCAACTCACCAATCTAGTACACTTTGTAAATCAATCCATGATCCTTCTTCTACACTTAAAGAGTTTTCATCTTTGATTATTCTCATATAGGGGTAATTCAGGGATACTGGAACACTTTTTTGTGTTCTATTACCTTTCTTGCCATGAAAATAAAGAATATATGTCAAACACATGGTGCCTTTTGTGACCTTGAAGATGTGGCCTGTCCATTTCTGGAGAAATGAGGGTTTTATTATATTCTAAGGAAGAATGCAAACTGAAGCAGAGGCGGGATTTAAACTCACTAGCTTATAGCTACGCACCTTCAGTTAGATCTGACACACCCTCTATGATATAAATGCAGTAATACCTGGGGGCCCAGTAGCCTTGTTGCTATGTCTGTGCACCCAATGTACAGAAGCTGTTGTCATCGAAGTGGGCAGCCTGGGTTCAAATCCAGCCTGTGGCTCCTTCCCAGCATGTCATTTCTTTTTCTCTCTTTCGCTCTCACCGCACTTTGAAGTTTTAACCTATTAAGATATGAGCTATTTGGAGCTGAAACAATTTGTTTAACCAGCTTGTAAAATTATGTTAATCTCTACTGTCAAAATGGGCATTTAATTTTGGGTGTAAATGGGACTTCCTTCGAACTTGGAGACAGCCTCTAGTGGACGATAGAGGAACTGCATCTTTTAACCTCTTAGGTTCCATTTGTTACCACCAGTGACATTGCTTTTGGTAGAAAGGCAGTGAGTGCTACCAACACCTTGGTAGTTTCAAGTTACTACATTTTTCTGCTACATCACCATACTGTCATTTCTTTAACTGTAACATAATAATTAATCTGAAAACAGTTGATCTTTATGGGGCCTGATTGTTAATGGTGATGTTATTTAGGCTTTATGATAATCTATACTGATATTGGTATTAAAACTGTATTAACTGATGGTTTCACATGGCATGAGCTTATCAAACTATACTGTTCTGATCTATACTGTATCAAATGTAGAGTTAATTTCTCTTGTGGGTAATACAGTCTTGAAACATTGATTTTCAGGTGTATTACCCCGAGGCCAATGGCCAGCATCACAGCTCCTCTCCCTTGAATGCAGTTCCAGGCCAGGTTTAATGATCTCAATCCTGTGTTCTCTGACAGACAGTCTCCCAGGATTTGCCCTTTTGATGAGAAATAAAATGAAAAATAATGTCATTATGACAACCTAAAAAGTTCCATTAAGCAATATTACATAAAAACCAAGTGTCTAATACTCTCTGAAATCAAAACAACCTGTCATTAGATGTCAGTTTTAAGAGCCTGTAAGTGTTGATTCACTTCCAGAATGGTGCAGGAAAAAAATATCAAATGACAGATCAATTGTAGATATTGTTGAAGTACTTAATAAAATCAAACTCTCACTTCTGTTCTCTCTGTTGGCAACTTATCTCAAATCCGCTGATATGGCGTGATTGCATGCTTCATAGCCGTAAAGCACCAGTGAGTAAAGGCTGACGTAGAGATCACAAAAAGAGAGCGCCTTGTTATTATCTCACCACTTTATGCCAATGATAAGAAAGTGCGTGGCTCTCAGTGGTTCATAATCAGAGAAAAGGCCTCTCACTGAGCTTGGGTGAAAAGCAATAATGCCATAGCCTCGACGGCGGAGTGTTAGATTGGTGTACTTTCTCTCAGGGACCCACTGTATGGGAGTGTGCACTCAAAAGTAAAGAGGATGTTCTTGGATATTTCAGCAGAAGAGGAAATAGAACTGAATTTGTGGGGATGGATCATAGGCACACTTACAGCAATGAGACATGGCTGTGCCCCCTTTCCTACAGGCAGTTTATTTTCAATTACTTCTATCAGATGTTCAGTACATCCTGGACTGCCATTCTTCCACATACTGTCTGTCACCAAGCTCTTCCTCACCATAATTGAAAGAGATTTTAATGAAGGTGATATGCTCTTGACCTTTGAATGCCACAGTCTGCTGCTGCCTGCTGTCCTGCAACTGCTCACAGATAGAGCTGCACTATAATGGAAAACCATTAGTGAGTTTATGAGGATGGTTTGGAAAAATCTATTACAGTAGACACCAGTATCGTATTTAGCCAGGCCATTACATCTATCTTCCCTCCTCACAGTAATTGCTTAATTAATTGGCTTTACTGGGTATTCTATCAGGGGCGTATTTATACTTTTCAGTCTGGGATGGCCCAGCTCAGCTACCGTAGTCAGGGGTGGCTCATGTCGGTGTACACACACGTTTGAATAGCATGCATTTACCATTTCTTTCTCCACTTCTAAAATCTTATTAAACCACTAACAATAAGGTATCACACACACTCCACTCTGTGCAGGTTTTATGATTTAAAAAAAAAAAAACAGAACAAAGTAGTGACATTTGAGTCTTCCATGCTTAATTCCTGATGAATTGTAATATAGATTTATGCCCACAATTCAAAGAAAAAAAATACAAAGAAAACAAACTCTAATTCCCTGGAATGCACACAAAAGCTTCAAGAAATTGTCTCTGGTTCACTGATTGTAAAATCTGTATTCAAATATAACATACCTCTCACTAATCCCTGCTTGAATTAATGCTGATGCACTATGCTGCTGCTGCTGCTGCTGCTACTGTTGGCAAAGCTTCACCTCCTCCACCCCAGCCTCCTCCTTTATTGTATAACTTGTTGTACCCTCATTCAGATTCATGCTACTATGGATTTATTGCTTTCTAATTTTATTGTATTCAGAATGCATTGATATAAATGTATCTATCCATATGGAGGTTTCTAGCTATGCACTACTTTGCTCATTATTGATGAACAAGAAATTTCTCAGTCCTGCAGGCCAGTTATCTGCTGCTGCTAATGGAACACATACAGAAATAAGGGTGTAACAAACATAATAAAAACATGATAAATTATGCCTGTTTACTCATTAAAACATTTAGTCTTTACAGAAGGTATATACATTTCAATATCATGGTTAATTATTTGCTGTTTGACCTGCATGGTCTCCTAGAGCGTTGTAGCTGAGGTCGAGATGTTGTAGCTTGGTGTTGGCGATCAGAGCTGCACCAAGCTGTTCTGCAGACTGGTCCGTGACATGGTTTCCTGACAGATTGAGGCTCTTAAGGGTGCTGTTCTCTTTCAGCATACCAGCAATGGCTCCGACCCCATAATCCCTGAGATTGTTATCGGATAGGTCCACCTCTGGAATTGACAAACAAGAGAACAAAAGGTCATGTTTTGTGGAAAAAAGCAGAAAAATGAACAATGTGATGCAAGTTCATCCAATCACAAAGGTCTTAAAGAGGGACATTTTTGGCATTTTAAAAGAGGTTTTGTAACAAGTTTTGAGTGTATGCGAATTGTATTATTAGTTGTGTTTGAAACTTCACCACTTCTATTTTTCTACAAAAAGTGACGATTATATCAAAAACTTTCAGTCACTTCACCCCTTCCTTTTTGCAGTTGAGAGTTCAGCTTCATCAAAAGGCTCAGAGTATGTGAAATCACGATTCTTTGACATCATCTCCTCCGTTTTGAAGAAAAGCCCCGTGGGAAGGGAGTAAATCTGAGCAAATCTTCAAATCTCAGCAGTTCAAAAGGAGTACGTTCTATAAAAATTCATGAATGATATAGGAATGATAATTCTGAGTCACTCTTGTGACTTGATAACATGGATGGTAAAGCAGGTCTCATCAACTGCTGACGTGTTCTACTGATGTTTGAACACAGGTCCTCACATGAATCAGTTCTTTCCTCTGGACCAGCAGGAGAGTTGGTGTCACACTGGAACTGTTTTTTTCTTTGAGCCAGTTGTTTTGCCATGAAAAAATAAAAAACTGGTGTTAGATTGGCACTGGATCAGAACCTTTGAATTAGCTCGTAAAAGGGGTAACACAGGGCCTGGAGGGCCACTACTGATGTAATTGTATGGGTTACGAGAAACCATTATAACCTTTTGTATGCATTACAGTTTGCTTGTTTGTTTCTGGAGTTTTTTCTGTTGCCTTAATATAAATGTTTATGTTGCATTTCAGTATTTTTCTATTGTTTGCTTTTCCTTTTTTTTAATTCACGTGGACATCTTACAACTATAATTAGCGGTGTGTCTGTGTGTCTGTCTCAATTTGCATACCACACCATTGCTCCAGTTGTCCTTTAAACCCCTTGGAAGACTTTTTGGGCTTACTGGCTCAAAACTGGTGCCATATAAAATCCTAAATTCTTGTGCCTTTCACTACAGTTTGACCCCCATTCCATCCCCATTCCTGTCCCCATTACGTCACTTACCCTGTATAACACATAAACTCTCTAAGCCACAATGCCCAAGAGGTGACGACCTTTACTCTCAAACACAAGCTAAAAAAGAAAACAACTGGACTTTGTTGAAACTTGCTCACAAGGGAATGTATTTGGCACACCTGGATGTGATGATAAACCTGCTTCACAATCCCTGAGTAAAGTAAGCTCTCTTTAAAGCACATCCCCATGCTCATATTAAACAAGAAAACACAGGAGATGTGTCACACATTAGAGTGAGAAATCATGGCTTATTTGCTATTTGGCAGTTGTAGTTGGCGGTGCTGCATTAACATGTTTGAATATGTGTCTGTCTCCATGCAGCCGAACGGTGTGATGCTTTGTTAAAGCTCTACCGTAAAGTGCAAGCTCTAAAGCTTTGTAAATAAGTCAAAAGGCACAACTTTAATGCTTCCTTTATCATGGTGTAGGCCAATCACCATAAATATGCACAAAGACACTGAGCATTTATGCAATTATTTGGGGAAAACCCTTTATGCAAATTAACCTTAATGTGTAAGCATCTAATGATGAAGACAATAACAGCACAGCATAAATAGAGTAAAGATTAGCCTACTGTGTATGAGAGATGATAGTACCACGCTGCAGTTTTTATGATGCACAAACTTTCCAGAGATCAGGAAACAATTCCACCTCTCTAAGACTTTAAAATAAATGAAGATAAATGATGTCTTAATAAGGTCGGTAAATATTGCATTGATATTGCTATTACTTGCCACAACCAGCAGTTAAATCAGTCTGAAGCTCTCAGCTGTTTATTTATCCATGTGTGGCACTGTTATAAACTTAAAACAAAAAGTAAGGCAATTTGAGTTTGGTACATTATTTCTTTGTTGTAGAAATCCAGCAGGAGTTCTAGTCTTGTTAATTGTAAGCCCAGATGTGAAAAAATGAAAATGAAAATGAAATGAAAAAAACAAAAAAACAAAAACAAACAAAAAGAAATTCATAAAATAAATGTAAAAAAAATGTAATGTGTCTACAAGAATGACAGCATTGCACATTAATTGTTTTTCCCTGGTATCCTTATCATCTTGATGGTGCTCATCATCAGGCTGTATAAACTCTTCTCATCACTTATTCATTTGTCACCACCATTGTAGCGGCAATGAAATGTTACAGCATAAAAGTTACTGTTGAAGTACTCAAGAATGGTCTTGGTCTTGAGATCTCGGTCTCAAGATTCTGGATTTTCCATCAAGACTGGTCGAGACCAGCACTGATCTGATACTCTTCGACTTCATTAATGTGCTATTAAGGAGAAGCACTTGCTAAAACAACAAATAGCTACACCTGCAAAAACTCATCAGCCAATCTTATTTCTTGTTGGAAACACCTCTGAACAATTACTTTAGGCCTCATTCACCTGACAAATCTAGACAAACATCTCATTTTCAGATATTTAAAATAATTCTGGACTGGTCAGTGGCATTTAAATAAATACAAGGATTTATTTTTTACAAGAAGTTAGTTGAAAAAATTTGTTAATATTTAAGATTTTTGCATGTTGCGCTTTGAAAGAGTTAAAGACACCTTGTTCTTATCTGTAAAATTTTTTAAAAAAGAGAAATGAATTTAAAGACGGAATGCTTTTTAACTGTTCAACCTTGTCATGGTTTTTTAAAATTGATTTTTATGGTCTTCGTCTTTGTCTTGACTTGGTCTCGATCCCCAGAAGTCTTGGCCTTGTCTTGGTCTAAGTGCACTCTGGTCACGGGCAGGTCTTGGCCTCAGATAGCGTGGTCTTGAGTACATAAAAATCACAACGAAACCTTTTTAGCTCATTTTTCTTAAAATATGTGCTAAGGATATTTTTCCCACTGAAAAGTAAGCTTTTACAGCCGTGAATTTATCATGGATTTATCATAATAATTTGTTGGTGTTGATAGCTTATCAAAGCAGGATTTTAGATTCCCATTTCCCATTTCCAGTGGCAACGTCAAAAAAAAAACAAAAAAAAAACAGCTGTATACGAATAGACAAACTGAATCACAGGTAACCTCAGACACAAGTGTTGCTTTTGATTCATGGCGGCATGATTCAGCAGCTGAAGACAGCTGCAACTGTCCCCAGAGATGTACTAAAACAGACATTTTGTGTCATGAATCTTTTTCTGACCTGGGCCTTATAGAATCAAAAATATTAATCACAAATCTATATATGAATGCAGATCTCAAGCCTGATTTCCAGGTGTGATCTCATTCATTCTCATTTTATTTTCTGGTTTGAAGTGAATCCATTTTCATTCACTTAAAACCAGAACATTGCCTCATTTAAAATTCTGTGTTGGCTAACGCTTCCTGTAGCATCAGTAAAGCATACATTTAAAACTCATTTGTCGCACTGCAAATATTCATAAAACAGGATTAGCCCAGAAAGTGGTGCCTGATTAAGGAGTTTAAATATAACGCCAAACCTGAAATGCCGGCATGACTCACAGGATGGATTCTTCATCCCATAGGTTCCTGAACTGTACATGGGCCTGACATTTAACTCACATTACACAGGCACCCCCAGATGTCAAATCATCTGCTGTGGCAGATAATTGTTGTGCAGGAGTGGGAGTTGGGGTGGCATTTTGCTAGAGAAAGGTGAAACAGAGTTTGGGTGGGAGAATATGTGCATACTTGAGTGCCTGGTAAAATCACCTGTAATGTAACAATTTTCCTTTAACATTGTGGCAATGGCAGCTCCGCCCAGTCCTTCCATCCAGTTATCTCTCAGGTTCAGCCTCAGTATTGAAGTGTTGGTTGCCAGGGGAACCGCCAGGGCTTTGGTGCCCTGCAGACAAAAATACAACCCCCCCCCTTGGAGTGAAATTCTTGTGTTTGTTCACTGCAGTATATTTTCTTATCAGTGTTTCAGATAAAGGAGTTCATGTTCTGATGCAGGTGGGCAGAGAGAGAGAGAGGTGAATATTAAACCTGAGTGAGACAAATGAAGCAGAAGGGAGCTATGTGGAGGCGTGGGTCAGAAAGGAAGCACACAGAACATGAAAATTATAGTTTCTAGGACAGCTAATGAGAAAGTTGAGGGCAAGAAGCTTTATGTTAACTTGACTTTGAGAAAAAAGAGAGGAGAAAAGGCATATCAAAGGTGTTTCAATGCATGCTGAATATCATTCTGTACCATTTGAGAAGACTTTCAACCTCAAAGACATTAAGTTAGAAATCTTTTCCAGCTGCACATAGTTATTTAAATTATTTCCTCTGTAATTGGCAAATAAAAACACATTTATATTCTGCCTGAAAGATTTTCTGAAGCCAAAATAGCTTTGAAGGAAATCGTTGACTTATTCAACTTTTACATGAAGTACAGACTAGTGGAAGCCTGCAGGAGCTGTAAGATATTATTTCCTCAATGATGGATGTCCTTTTTAATCAAGAATCGAGCAATGTTATATTGATTTACTATTAAAAACAAATCTAATTTGAATTGACTCTTGGGTCATTAAAGGGAAAAGGACAAAGTGTAAAAATAGGAGAAGACTTGTGTTATACATGCATCTATAGACTCTTTTTTCAACCTTTAAAACACTGGAAACCATGTTAATATAACCAATAATAAAACATAAACAGATCAACTTTATCTTCATTAACCTATGAGCTTTAAACATATAAAAATGTGGCTGATTAAACATGAATTGCATTACTATGTTGTGAATATTCAGTTTGACTGTTTAGGCACAAACGTACGGAAGCCCTAAGTTGGCATGCATCCAAACATTTGATCAATTCTAATTTAATTTATCTGTGAAAACAAGTTGTGTTCAGTTGTCTTCTCAATATCTAACCCAGTTTTTCCTGTTATGTTGAAATCATACAGGTAACCTTGGAGGAGTTAATGTTGGTTGTTTTCTAGGTTTTCTTCTCTCTTATTATCTTAGTATAACACATCTCAGTCAAGACAGCAAAGCTTGTTTTCTCATAATAGTTTTATATTTTCTGATCATCCAGAAAACAATCCCCTAGGCTGTACATTGTACATTGTATAGCTTCACAAGGAGTGGACTGAGGCTGGAGTCAGTGTATAAAGAACCACCATTCACAGACGGGTTCAGGACTACAAGTGTTGTATTCAAGTGTCGAGCAACTCCTGACCCACAGACAACGTTGTAGGGGTTAGGGTTAAGGAGAAAAAGAACGGGACTGTTGCTCAGTGGTCCAAAGTCCTGTTTTCAAATTAATTACATTTATTTGTGCTCCTCAACCTCTCTAAAAGGCCTATCCCAGCCACCCTCCAGAGAAAACCAATGGGAGGCGTTTGTATCCTAGATCTAAGTCTTTGGGTCATTACCAGAAGCTCAAGACCGAGGGTTGGAACTGGCTGGTAAATTCAAGCTTTGCCTTTCAGCTCAGTTTCCTTTTCACTATGACGGTCTAGCAGATCGCTCAAATCTCTGCTGAGGTTGCACCAATCTGTCTTTAAACTAAAAATGTGAAGCATAGCGTCTAACCTGGCAAACACTGAAATATTTTTAAATATTAATTGGTTTTTTATGTGAGAGCCCCTACATGATGAAGAAAAGAGACAGATTCAATACTTTGGTTTTTATAATGTCGCATGCCACACTATTAAAACAAAACTATTAAATCTATGATTGTTTGTCACTGTGTGGGATCTTTCACATTTTCAAAACCAGTTCAGATTTTTCAAATCTCTAGAACGTGCCAGACTTAAGACATAAATTAGAATTCAGGTCTGCAGATTCCCTTCTTTCTCATCTAAGAAGCGGACTCTCTATGTAAGATTGTACTTATGTGGAGTGCACAGTACAGCTGCACGATCAGTTTCCTGAGACTGAAAGCTCCCTGAATCTCAGCTGCTCTGTACTTCGAGCAGACTTTGTCATGATCAGCTCAGTCCCCCTGGAGGAGAATGTGACTTTGAATTAATGAGTCAGTCACTGATCAGAGGTCTGCGCTGATCTGGCACAGTGGCAGACACAGAGGAGTTCAAACATTTGTACGCCTTTTACAGGGCAGAAGGTTCAAATCAAGTTCATTTAGTTCAAACTGGTATGATAAATGAAATACTGAGAGAATAAACAGGTTTAAAAGTTAAGATACAAAGACAGACTAAAGACTTGTATGAAAATGTTTAAGGTGGGGCAGGGAGCTGGTCTTCTTGTCTTATTCTAAAAAGAGATCCTCCCAATGTCTTACTGTTATCCTCAAGAGTATAGTACCCTTCTCAATCATACAAAACACCAAAAATAACTGATTTCTCTTGGCCACTCAGGGGCAGCAGAAACAAGTTTGGAACACAATACAGACATGTAGTCACTAGAGAGGCATCATCTTTTAAATTAAGTCCCGCTTCTGGTCAAAGGTCTCAATTGAGGAGTAATCTACCCTACTTCTGCAATCAATTTATTCAGTAAGTATGACTCTGGGGCATCTAATTTTACTACTAGCTGCCAACTTTGTCTGGCAGGTAGTAATCAGTGTGTAGTAATCCCTAAGAGCTTTTCACTGAAAGCAGATTCTTGAAACAGTCAGAAAATGACATTTTGGAAAGTGAAGGGTGCCCAAACCAGCAATATTAGGGCGATAGTTTAACAACAGGCCAATACTCACTATTAACTCCAATAAAGTCAAAGAAAGCTGCAGATTTGGATGAAAAACATCATTTGGTTAAAAGCAACCCCTACCACAATTAGGGTAGGGGTCATTTTCACCTCACCAATATAAAACATTACAAAAGCTTCAACAGTTAAGCTGAATTTCAAAAAATTCATCCCATTAATAATAAATAAAGCAAAGAGGAAAGTAAATCAGTGCATATATTTGAAGTGGGATTACACAGTGTGCATTACTGGAACTAAATGCATTAATTTGCATTCACAGATGGCAGCTCAAACACTAATGGACATTGACTCTTAGAGTTCAGTTAAGATCTAGATTACACACAAAGTACCTGAGGCCCCAGACCACGATGCATCATGTTCAGCTCACAATTTTGCACGTTCTGCAGGAAGGACGAGGCGGGCACCACCTGGAACCTTTCACACGCCTCCATGTAGCACCTCTGCCCCGTCGGGTCATATCCCTCCTCCTTATCTGCAGAATGAATAAAGACACCGGCTGCACTGTCTGTCTGAATTGTTCACTATCAATAACACTTTGAGAAAGCAGAATTGTTGCACTCGTCCCTCACAGGAGGACCTTTTGAGTGTGATATTGAAAAGTCCCTCATGACAGATTTGGTCCTGTCGGGGGGACTCATTCATACCAGATGGTTTCCACTTCAGCCTGACACAGAGACTGAGATGAAATCATTAAGATGCAGAACAGAGGTCCACATGTGTGGGCAGGCGTGTGGAGGAGTTCCACTTTGATTTTTTTTTTCTTATTATTGAGATGATTGAGAGAATGAGAAATTGGAAAGGCAGAACTGGGAGATTAGGACAGCGTGACAGGGGGTTTTTAGTTGTCTGTTTATATCAAGCCATGGATTCAAATCAAGCTAAAAAATGATCATGAACTTTAGGAACACAATGAATTGGAGGTCGTTAATTTCTCATTTGATAGCTGAAATCTGTTCTTTTATGGGTTTTCAGGTCAGCAGAAGTTGAGAATGAATCACATTTTATTTGTTTGTCTATTGGCTGTATATAGAGATGGACAGTGCATCTCCACTTCCTCCTGTTCATCCAAACCTACCTGACCCTATGTGAAAAAAGTAATTGCCCCCTAAACCTAATAACTGGTTGTGCCACTGTGGAGGAATTTTTGCCCTCTTTTCTTTGCAGAATTATTATAATGCAGCCACACTGGAGGGCTTTTTACAGCATGAACCGTCTGTTTTAGGTCATGCTACAGCATCTCAAGCAGATTTCAGACTGACTGGGCTACTCCAAAACCTTCATTTTTTTCAGGAGAAGAAAGAGAGAGGCAACCAAGACACCTATGACTACTCTGAAAGAGTTACAAGCTTACAACAGTTGCTTGGGTTTTTCAACAGTCAAAGCTTTATGGGAGAGTGGCAGAGAAAGCCGCTGTTGAAGAAAATCCCAATAAAGTCTTGACTTGAGTTTGTCAGAAGGCATGTGAGGCTCCATAGTCAAGCAGAAGAAAGTTATTTTCTATGATGAGATCAAAATGGTGCTTTTAGGCCATCAGACTAATGGCTGATTGGGCAAAAACTGCACATCACCACAAACACAACATCCCCACTGTGAAGCAAGGTGGTGGCAGCATCATGCGGTTGGGATGCTTTGTGACGGCTAGACTTGGAAGGCTTAAAGGTAAAATAAATGTGGCAAAATATAGGAAAATCCTGGAGGACAATCTTATTCAGTCTGCAAGAGAACTACAGCTGGGGAGAAGATTTATTTAGCAGCAAGATAATAACCTGAAGCATGAGTCAAAGCCCAGACCTCAATACAATAAAGAACAACAAAGAATTTATGGCTGGACTTGAAAAGAGATGATTTGAAGAGGGTGAATATTTATGCAGTTACTTATTTTACATCCCATATTTCTATTCAATTGACATTACTTTGTAGAAATCTGTTGTTCTTTTGAAGCTAAAGAGTGTTTTTTGTTGTTGTCAAAAAGCCAAATTATATTGAACATGAATGAGTTTCAAAATGAATAAAAGGGTAAAACATCCAGGGGTGAAATTCTTCTAGGAGGTACTGCACTTTTTCACAGCACTTCACCATTATGTCTTACTCAGGTAGCATGTGGCAAATCTAAAGTGGATATTTCTGACACTATGGCTGATAATAAAATCTGCTCTGGGGAAAATGAATGGGATTTTTTCTCCCAGAACCATGCCGTAGAGCTCAATATAGAGCCAAGGTATATATTATATTGCCACAAGTATTCACTCACCCATCCAAATAATTGAAATCAGGTGTTCCAATCACTTCCATGGCCACAGGTATATAAAATCAAGCACCTAGGCATGCAGACTTTCTCTACAAACATCTGTGAATGAATGGGTCGCTCTCAGGAGCTCAGTGAATTCCAGCGTGGTACTGTGATAAAATACCACCTGTGCAAAAAGTCCAGTCGTCAGACCTCCAAACTTCAGGTGGCCTTCAGATTAGCTCAAGAACAGTGCGTAGAGAGCTTCATGGAATGGGTTTCCATTGCCAAGCAGCTGCATCCAAGCCATACATCACCAAGTGCAATGCAAAGCTTTGGATGCAGTGGTGTAAGGCACGCTACCATTGGACTCTAGAGCAGTGGAGACATGTTCTCTGGAGTGAGGAATCACACTTCTCCATCTGGCAATCTGATGGACGAGTCTGGGTTTGGCAGTTGCCAGGAGAACAGTGCTTGTCTGACTGCACTGTGCAAAGTGTAAAGTTTGGTGGAGGGGGGATTATGGAGTGGGGTTGTTTTTCAGGAGCTGGGCTTGGCCCCTTAGTTCCAGTGAAAGGAACTCTGAATGCTCCAGCATACCAAGAGATTTTGGACAATTCCATGCTCCCAACTTTGTGGGAACAGTTTGGGGATGGCCCTTTCCTGTTCCAACATGACTGTGCACCAGTGCACAAAGCAAGGTTCTTAAAGACATGGATGAGAGAGTTTGGTGTGGATGAACTTGACTGGCCTGCACAGAGTCCTGACCCTGAACCTGATAGAACACCTTTGGGATGAATTAGAGCGGAGACTGAGAGCCAGGCCTTCTCGTCCAACATCAGTGCGTGACCTCACAAATGCGCTTCTGGAAGAATGGTCAAAAATTCCCATAAACACACTCCTAAACCTTGTGGAAAGCCTTCCCAGAAGAGTTGAAGCCGTTATAGCTGGGAAGGGTGGACCGACATCATATTAAACCCTATGGATTAAGAATGGGACGTCACTTAAGTTCATAGTGAGCAAATACTTTTGGCAAAATATTGTGTTGCTGTACCGGTCCTTTAACTATCCAAAACACACATTCAAGAGAGCAGATTGTAAGTCATTCACCGTAGCAGCTACTTATCTTTTACTCCTCTTTTACTCTGCCAATTAGGAGCTGAATTCGTCAACAGAGCTGTCAATCATTAACCTTGCAGTGCAGATGGATCCGCCCGTTTCCTTGTTTCTCACTGGTAAATCCATCTTGCAAAGCTGAACCATTTGGGCCTGAATAGAAAGTGACAGGACCAATCAGTGACCAGGGGCAGTACTTTGAGGCGCGGTGGAGATGTGACGTAAGCAAGCAGCAACAAGAAGCCGGTGCAGTTATGGCGGAAGAGATTAGCGTGGGTGCTGCTAAAGTGCCAGTTTTATCAGGACTTGACAACATTTCTCCGTTAAAAGAAGAACAAAGAGCAGCACTGAGCTGTCTTCTATTCAAAAATGACAAAAGTCATGAACTGACGTGTATAGTCGCCATGGTTCGCGTTATATTGTTCTATATGGAATTTATTCCTCTGTAGCGGCACACACGCACCTTGGTAGCAGCTATGACGTCACATATTTTGTTGCTCTGATTGGCCCGTAAAGATGTGACGGACAGAACATTCATCCAATCACCCTCCGAGTTTTTTTCAAAGGCTCTGCCCTTTCCCAAACACTGTCTATCAGTGGTTTTCTACATCCATCTGGCATGTCAGGTTAGTCAATCATTATGTTTTGTTTTTTTTAAGCATCAAATATTCACCCAAAAATAGAGTATACATCATACAAATCAACATAATAAAAGTTAATTTATTATGTAAAATCTGTGTCTGGGAAAACATCCCATCATCCATAAACATGATGTAGATGGAGCATATGATCCATAAGCAGGCTGTAGAGAGATCCAAGTATTTAGCTTCATTTTCTGGGATCTGTCATGTTCTCCATCTTTTAATTTGGCCTGTTTCTTGTCTTTAAGATCTGTCATGAACACATTTGATGAATGGAAATGTTCTTTCAAAACCCTGGGATGTTTTTGTGCCTTAATGGATTTCATTTTAATGTTTACAGGTTTGGGCTTCATATGAAAGAAACATCAGGATGGTGTAGTCATCTGTCACCTGTGGTTTCTTGTCTCATTTTAGTAGAATATATGCTATCCTTTCTTGAGCTTGGAATATATTTATGCACAAGCAGCTCAAATCATCACCATAAGACTCTCCATCTACATAATGATGAGTCGCAGCACAGCGTTTTCCTTTAGAGCAAGAACAAAAGGACAAAATGGTTAATTTCAATCATATAGATCTTGAAGCTGTGTTTCAACTCATGCCATTTATCATGAAATAATAACTTTCCCTCCCACTTACCTTCTTTAATCTATCCTAAATCACCATTCTGTTTACCTCCACTCTCCAAATCTGTGTCGTAGTCCTCATCAGAGATCACACACTCCTCCTCTTCATTCTCCTCCTCCTCACACTCTCTTTCACCTTCGTCTAGCACGTTCCCGTCAGGGCTCATGCATTGGTCCTTTAGCCCACGCACACCGACCTCTGTCCGGCTCACTCTTTGCTGGGAGGAGAATGACACAATAAGACATCGTGACTCTCCAGAGCTGCTGCTGCTGGCAGCCTGAGTGTGGAGATTAGATGGATTTGCTGCCAAGAGAATAAAACCGATACCTACATTCTGGACAACAGAGTCCCACAATGTGGAGGATCCATTTTTACTTGTGTCTTTAAGCTTGCATTCTTTTGTCCTTTTGTTACTTCATACTTCTTTGTGTCCACCCCCCTCAAACTTTTGAACTTGGCTGTTTGAGCTGTACTTCACACCCTTATTCTAAGGTCCATAGCATATTTCCTTACATCTTACATGCAGCCATGAATTATCTGTTATCTTTAGGGCCCAGTTATTAAAAAAGAACCTGGACTAAAATGACTTGGACCTGAGATCCATCCCAACTGTCTCAGTTTTTACTAAACTAAGCTTAAAAGAAATCTGACACAAAGATAAAGTAGACAGGCATGCAGACTGAGTGGAGTGTCCAAAAAAGCAGGTACTTTTGATTAAATCCAAATAAGCTGTTACACAGTAAGGCAATCAATCGGCAGAAAAATCCAGAGAAGTGAGAAAAAAATGTGAGGAAAAATAATAGTACAGCTAAGAGCTGACTTGATGAATATCTTTTCAACAACACCTAATTTCAAGGACATGTAAACTTAATTGATCAAAGTCTCCTAATTTGATTCAAAACACCACAATGGGTAGATTCTACTGCTGCACAACACATTAGTAGGGCATAATCAGGCGCACAGCTGATATGACTGCAAGCTGGCATGATGTGGCCATTTGTCTGGAGGCTTTAGACCCACTTCAGCTCTCCCTCTTTGACTCGACACGAGGTTGATCTAAAGTTAGTGCTTTCAATATGTCACTCAGGGTTCATCCAATTTTTTCTAGTCAATGGCCCAGACACAGACAGCTCAAACTGTGAGCCTAAATCCTCAGGAAGGTTTTACACTGGTGAAGTCAATCTGCAGACTTAAACCCTATAGAGCGTGCATTTTACCTGCTAAAGAGGAGACTGAAGGGAGTAACCCCCCCAAAAGAAAACAACTGAAAGAGGCTGCGGTGAAAGCCTGGAAATGCTAAAGTTTAGTGATGTTAAGGCTTGATGCAGTTATTGCAAGCAAAGGTTCTGAAACTAAATACTGAGTCTTATTCACTTAAATCTATTTTAAGTCTATCAGATTCAATATTTTTGCTCACCTAAAAATTGGTGTTCTGTTACAAATAACGCTATCTTCAAAGTGGTGTACTACGTCCAGATGTAAATAGCTGGAAATAAAAGCTGAAATGTTGATCTCTTGTCTCATATTCAGATTTTGATGTTAAACCCAAATGTTTTAAGTCTACAGCAAAAATAAAGGAATTGGCCTCACTGCTACAATACTGGGGAGTGTATTTTATGCACTTATTTCTGCTCAATGCCGTGTCTTTCAGAGTGATTTAAAAGCTTTATTTTTTCACGCTGTAAAGCACTTCAAATTGCTTTATGCTTTTTACTCGCAATGCCTTCCCTTAATGGATGTTTAATCCACAGCAAAAACAAAACTGAATTACCTGATGTTATATAATGGCATGATCAATTTTCCATGTTTTGAGCTACCCCTTTTTATGATATTTAATCTAATCAGAAAGAAATACTAACTTTCACTCTACTGTCTAAACTCAAGACTTCAAAATATAACAAAATATATAAATACTTGGCAGATCAGTTGTATTAGATGTGCACAAAATTTGTCTTTTATATTTAAAAGGTACCCTGCTAACACACTGTAATTTTCTCTATAAGTATCTCACCCAGCCCAATGATTGTACTGCATTAAAGTGCAATTAAAACAGGCTCCAGGGTGAGACTCTGAGTCCTTCCTGGTTAATTAATTCATGCAGAGTACACAGGTCAAAAGAACAATCCATAAAAAAGGAACTAGCAGGTCTTTAGTTAGTATTTTTCAGCCCGTATTTCCTTGCCTAGGGCAAGGAAAGGAAATGCTCTGATGCAGTAAGAGCTGGGTTTATTTAAGTCCTCCATTTCTTAAGCTTGAAATACTCTTGCAGGTGTATAGGAAAGCTTTAAATTCTCACTCAAAGGTGTCTTATTTCACTCCATTGAAACCCCACTCCCCTACCTGCTTGTTGACCTGCTTGCTAGGGCTAGAGTTTTCAGACTTGGCGGGACGGCTCAGCTTCCTACCTCCCACAGCTGCAGCTTTTCTCTCGGCGTGTCTGCGTCATCGTCTTTCAGCACAGAAGGCAGCAGCGTCTCCTTGGCCAACTTCTTCCCATGATCCATGACTTCAATGCTGAGTAATGGTGCTACTGATGCTGTGAAAGATATTTTTTGCCACCTTTATGCAATAATCGCCTCGGATTGTGCTGGGTTGTTTTTAGACTCAGTGTGGTGTTAAATATTTAACTGAGAGTAAAATCACTGCCCTGCAATCCACCAGAAGCACAGGTAGTTCATGCAACCTATCTTGCTCTTTGGCTGTCCTGAACAGTAGAAGTGTCCTTTCTAATTATCCTTGTCCCCAATCACAGCACCTCAGTAAAGTTTGGATGGCTTGTTTTGTTGTTATGTTGCCATGGTGCTGAGAGAGAGCTCTGTATGCAGCCTTACATTTAGAAAGGCAGGAGAAGAAGTGGAAGCAAATGGCTTGTTTGCTGCAAAACTCTGTGGCAACATCTTAATCTGACCTTCAAACTAAACCACTTTGACTTCACAAAGTCCCCCTGCAGGAATAAACCTTTCCAGTCCGGCGTCTTTCTCATATAAACAACAAAAAACAAACCAAGCAAATGTGTTGACATATTCTGTAAATGTTTCTCTTTATTTGTAAGTAAATGCAAAGTATTTGCAGTTGATGCATTAAATCCTCGATCAATTACACGACAAAGGTCATAACAGCAGAGGCTGATTGGATCAGAGTTGTTATAGCAGCAGCGATATGCAAACACAGATAAAGAAACTCCTCAAGAGTGTGTGTGTTTTTTTTTTCTTTAACACCGTCCCTGTGAGGAAAGCTGGAAAAGCCTCACAAATACAGTCTGACTGAGCGACACAGTGCTGGTAAATAAACAGAGCTTTTTAAATATGAACAGGAGACAGAAGATCACCATGCATTTATTTACTGCTGCTGCTTTCCCCCCATAGCCAAAGGATATGAGAGACACCAAAGAATATGCCTTTTTTGTTCTTTTTAAATCAAGCAGGTTCATAGTGCTCATTTACATAATCAAAATACATTCTTAGAAAAGATTGCAGTGGTACTCTTTATATTTAATATTTTTTCTTTGAATATATATATATATTTATATATAGAAGCTGTATATAGAAGCTATATCTTGTATCAATGGTTTTTGTTGCACATTTTACATCACAGACATTTTCTTGACAGCTCTCATTCCAATTGAACTAAACCTGTTTTAAAAAATATACAGAGGAGACATTCATATAGAATGAACAACAGTGGGGACAATGAGAATCACTCATTTTATCCCGGCAGTAGAAACAGTTGTCATGGGAAAGAAAAAACAAAACAAAAAACACATTTTTGGCAGCTTTTAGGGGCGTTTGAAAATCACATGAAATCTTTTCATCATGCTGACAGTAATCTTTAATTTGAAAGACAAAGAAAAGGAACAAACAAGACTCAGAAGCATCAAGTTACTGCAGAGTGTGATCGATAAGCAAAACGGCCCCTGCACTATAAATTCAAATAACAACCCTGACTCATGAGAAAGCAGCGAATGACCACAGCGGCAGTGTGATTGCCTCTTATCCCTGAATGAAAAAACTTCACTGAAACATAAACAATAAATTAAAAAGCACATCAAAATTAAAGCCAAGCAGTTTCCCTTCACCAAAATAACATCTGTTAAGATTAAAGTAACACCCTTGAGTGACTCAGAGCGACAAATTCATGCTACTTTCAATGCGGACCATTATGACAGATGGAATAATCATGTAAAAACATAGACCTGAACACATGCGTTTTATACACTCACTCGTATAGACATGCAGACATGTACGACGACACACAAATGCTAGCACACACACGCAGGTGCACATGCATGCTGATGCTACTGAGCAGGTGTCAGGTCACAGTGAAAGGGTGGTGCATGAGCTGCAGGATTTGCACATAATCATGCAGAGAGATGTAAGAGAGAATGAGAGTGCTGTGTGTCGGCAGAGGCAGAGTTAATGTAAGGCAAGAGGCAGAGGAGTTATGATGCTCACAATGCTAATGCTAAAAGCTCAACAAATCAATTTACTTGTTCCTGATGGTTTATTTTTGAGGTCTTGATTTCTGTTTTGGGAAAAATAAATAATATGCTAGTACGTTTGTACTTTTTTAAACCACTGGTCCTAAGCTTAGCCTGACATGCCCAACAGACTGTTTCATATATCAACTACATCAGATGTATTTCATATACCTCTGGGCAACCACCCAAGTCTGTGTTTGTAAAGGGCAGAACCTTTCAAATATTCTTGGAGTGGGATTGGATAAATGTTCTGTCCGTCTCATTCGTTTCTGGCCAATCAGAGCAAATAGAAATATGATAGAGTTGGCATGCGCAGCCCTAGGGAGTAATCTACACGTGAGCTCAACAGGCAGCTGCTGTAGTTTTTCAGTATTGGTGGAGCCAGTTGATTGAGTAAACCAGTGCTGAAGCCGGTTGGAAGAAGAGAAAATATCTTCCGCCTAGAAGTGCTTTCAGTGTAGTTCTTCACACTTCTTTTAAGAAAAAAAGACTGCGCATGCACAGCGTTGCAGCGCGTCAGTGAGAAATTGCCCTCAGCCTCGGTTAAAAAAACAGTTGAAATACAGAAAAAATATCGACTCATTCTGTGTACAAGTTATTTACGTGTCTTTGTAACATTATGATGGATAGAGAAGACCGTACCACATGACAAAAAGAGAAGAAAGAAGCCCAAGATGCTGAAATCACAAAGTGCCTCACTACAATCACAAATTGGTGAGATACACTCATCCCTTGAAAGACTTTTGGAATGTAGAGTGGAACGTCTGGAGCGACTTATTGCGGACAACAGGGAGGATTTGAAAGTAGAGATGGAGAGCAAAGTAAGAGAAATTCAATAGAGTTTTGATTTAGATATTGCGCATCTCTCTTCTCATATTGAGTGGATGGAGACAAAGCTAGACGAAGCAAGCGCACAGCCTTTAAATTTCAGTCTGAGGTCTCAATCAGGAATTGTGGGCCTGCCTTTTGAAGACGGGCTGCACTGTGACCCCAAACCAGAGATTACTAACGCGGAGCGGATGAGACCATGCGGGCGCGGGCCAAGTGTAATCAAGGTGGAACAACAGACTCAGCAGGATAAAGTGGCCGTGCTCCATTGTAAGCAGACTTTGAGAGATAACGAGAGATTTAGTCATGCCTATGTATGTCACATAGGGAGGGCCCATCAGCATGAACTTCAAAACTTCAAAACTCTCCTCAATGAACTCCCTTCTGGAAAGGAATATTTCCTTTCTGGTAGTGGGAGACTGCTGAGGCGTGACCAGCCAGAATAGCACGAGGAATCAAAGGATAATAAGAGACAATCTGGAAACCTGATAGGTAACTGCCCAACCCATAACCTCTGAGAATATCACACTAGTGCACTGGAACATGAATGGCTGGACAGAGTGGAACTGTAAGCTCAGAAAAATAATATTACTTGTCCATAAGCCTGATGTCATTTCATTAAATGAGACACATGTAAAAGGAAATGAAATTATTGATTTTCAGGCTTATACCTGGTATGGACACAACAGAGCAATGCATAAGAGAGCAGTTAAGGGATCTGGAGGAGTTGGTCTCTTAGTTAAGAATAGATTGTTTGATTCCTATGATGTTCTGATTAAAGACAAATCAGTGGAATGAATACTTGCGTTACAATTTAAGGATAAGCTGTCTGGTTACTGTTTTGTTATTTTTACTTGTTACCTACCTCCAGAAGGACCAACAAGAACAAATGGCTCTCAAACTTTTTTGGTCATTTAACGGCCCAGATGTTTAGTTTGTCTGAGGTGGATGCAGTTTACATATGTGGGAATTTAAATAGTTGTATTGGTAATCTTGATGATTGTGTGACTGCCTGTGTTCAGGTTAATGAATATACAACAGGATGGTTAAACAAGGAGATATTTTGTCTCCAACACTGTTTTCCATTTACGTAAAAGGTCTAGCTTCACAAATTAAAGCCTCTGATACTGGAGTTTAAATTGAGGATCAAAATGTTGGAATATTATTATATGCGGATGACTTGGTTTTACTTGCTGAACATAAGAAGACTTACAGATAATGCTGAAAATTGTTGCAGAATGGTGCTGAGGGTGGAGACTTGTGGACTTGTTTTTAATTAAGTTTCATTGGTGCTGTCATATACTGATCATTATAACTATCTTGGCTTGACATTAGATGAACACATGCCATTTAAAGAAGCAGTGGGTGTTCTCTCTCAGTCAGCTGGTAGAGCTTTAGGATCAGTATTAAATAAAGCTAAACATTGTGGTAATCTTGGATTTCAAACTTACACACAGCTCTATAATTCATGAGTGCCCAGTGTCTGACTATGCCTCTGGTGTTTGAGAGTCCCAGGAGCATCAGAGTTCTAATTTCATACATTACAGAGCAATTCGGGCCTTCTTGGGAGTTCATAAATTCACATCAGTCCTGGCTATGAGTGGAGATATGGGAATGCTGCGGCTCTGGAATAGGCTTGTAAGGATGTCTGATCAGAGATTTACTAAAAAGATGTTTAATCGGGATGTTTCTTATTGTCAATCATGGGCCAAAGAACTGAGAACTGTCTTCAAAGCTAATAACATATAATTCATTTCTCAAAATAAGCTACTATGTGACATCCAGGACATTAAGAGTTCTATGTTTACTAAGTAAAGACAAAAATGGTCTGTTGATATATGGTGTGTACCAAAACTACAAATGTATTGTCTTATAAAGAATAGTTATGATGTAGAGTCTTATGTGAAGTATAGTCTCACCAGAAGACAGAGATCATTATCTGCACAGATGTGAACTTTACCCCTAGCCATAGAGGCTGGCAGGTTTAATGCCATTCCAGAGGAAGACAAAGTGTGTTTGCTGTGTCACTTTGGTGAAACTGAGAATGAGATTCATTTTCTGTTTTACTGTCCAATTTATGATGACTTGAGGGATTTAATTTTTAGGAAAATGTCCTTGATTAATACTGACTTT
This sequence comes from Cheilinus undulatus, assembly GCF_018320785.1. Lineage (NCBI taxonomy): Eukaryota > Metazoa > Chordata > Actinopteri > Labriformes > Labridae > Cheilinus > Cheilinus undulatus. The sequence continues at coordinate 27,645,652 of NC_054869.1, read as the reverse complement.
TTCTGGTCGGATGACTATGGAAAGTTTGAGTTCTGTTTCAGAAAAGGAACCTTTGCTATAGCAGATTTTATCTGCGAAGCCTGGGAGAAAAGGCAGAGTGTATTCTTTAGTACTGAGCTGGGAAAAGATCACATAACTTTGTAATTGTTATTAATTTCTCTTTTTGTAAAACACTGCAACTGTATTTCTGGTGTCTTATAAACCCATGAGGGTTGGGCACTTTTTGTGCATGACATGTAAATAAAGTACAATCAATCAATCAATCTTTTAATAAAAATGTCCATTTCTGATAATGGCTTGCACATCTGTAGGTCCCACCTTGTTCTACTCAAATGCCACTGATTGGTTCGTCCATTCTCAGACTGGGCGCAAACATTTCAGATGGAGGCTTTTGCAAGACGAATCTGCCTGATGACAGACATTGAATCTGGTCAATCCATCAGGCTATTCTTAGCCTAGCTTAGCACAGAAGCTGGAAATGGTACAAAAGCTAGTTTGGCTATAATGAGAAAGAAATGACTTTACCTCTAAATGTTACACTGAAATGTATATATTTAAGGGGCTGACTGGAAACCAAGCTGTAACAATACCAATTTAGCCTAGCACAAAAACTGCAGTTCCTTATGTGTCCACTTGTGGCTGTTTCCAAAAGCTAAGGAATCCCCATCAGAGTTAAACCTTTAAACCTGTGCTGATTTAATGAAGGCTAAGAACTATGGTAAAATCAAGGCTCATTTAACTACATGCTGTAGCAGTCTGGCATGAGGCTTTAGACCCACTTCAGCTCCATCTTTACACCAGTTTCTAGATTTCAAATATGGTGACAGTCATTATTGCACTTCATGACGCCCCTGCCAAAAGCAGTTAGTGACACCACAGAGACTTTGTCCATGTTTTAAACGGTCTTTGCCTTGTGCTTTTATTTTAAGTATTGGTATGTAGATGATACATATCCCTGTTATAATTTTTATGCTAGGAGGCTGGTAAGCTTTAGCTTAACCCTTCGAACCCCGCTGGATCCCCTAGTGGTAGGGCATGTGTTGTTTATAATATCTCAGGAACGATAAGATTGATCTCTATGGAGTAGATTGTGATAGGAAGATTAACTTTTTGCCAATCTACAAAAAGCTCCCAGCATTTATATCCTTTCCAGAAAATGTTTAATTAAGGCTGTTGATACAGCAAATCCACATTTCTAAATCCATGGTAATGTGACTATTACACTTTTCTCACTGAAAAACTAAGCAGTGTTGCTATCAGTCCTACATTTTGGCAATGGAAGTAACAAAGACAACTTCCTGTTAGCTTGTCAGCCAATCACGGTGCTCCAATTTCTTCTTCTATTGTTTTCTATTGTTTCTGCTCCTAAAATGATATTCATCTGCATTTTCCACACAGAAATATCACATGTGCACAAAATGGAAGTGGTTTTATGAAGGTGCACTTGTTAGAAAGTTCTCATTTTTTTCTCCAGACAGATGAGGACTGAAGGGAGTAAATGCAGATGTGAAAAAACTTTGTCATTGTTGATCTGGGTGTAATTTGTATAAAGTTTGATGAGATTCAATTTCTGTCCTGCTGTTTTCCTTGGTCTTTCTGGTCATATAACTTTTGCTACATTCATCTGACTTCCTTGCAGCTTTTTCTGATAGTCAAGGTTGTCCTTAAAAATAGATGTCTATAATTTGCCTGTACTTATAGATTCAACAGGCATTTTTGTATAAAAATTAGAGGTGGACCAAAAATAGCAAAAACTGGCTTGGGGTTCCAAGGATTAATGCATCTGCAGGAGTCAGACAAAATGCAAATTAGCCAACAAGGTTTGATGGACTTTTTCTTTTGTTAAACTGGAAATCCAGGATTATACTTTACACCCAACAAGCTTAAAAATGAATGTCCCAAAAAATTGGAAATAAGACACTTAGCCTTTGAAACTGTTAGTAGTTGGTGATAAGGAGGTGTTGTTACAATTCACCAAATGCTAGCTCTTAAATACAACTTTTGTTAGCTTTGAAATATGTAAAGAACAGCTATTGAGGCAAACAAATGTGCGCCTTAATGAAAAGCTTTCATCATTCCACCTCTTGCATTTCAAAATAAGGGTATTTTCAGTCTATATTCTTGCCATTTTACAGTAGGGTTTCCTATATTTCCCATAAGCACATTACTGTGGTAAAGATATCCCTATCTTGCTCCAGGGGAATGAGCTTCATTCAAAAAATCCTTGATCTGTTAATGATAAACTATCATCCATGATCACATAATTTGGAACAAATGCTTTTCGTATATATTTGATATACATATAAATACTTAACCTTTGGAGAGCCCTGAGGCAGTTAAAGAGTGTTTATTTGTTATTAATTAGAGTATATTTCAATATGTACTGACTTGCTAGTAGCTGCCCTGCATGCTTTTATGTAGCTGATGTGGGCTGAGCGAGTACTAGCTGAGAAAACATTCTGATGTTATGAGAGGACAGACAGGCCACTACAAAGAGATCTGGAACAGAGGCTGATATATTCTGATGGATTGCCAAAGAAGAGCAAGATAACGTGTTTGTTGAGGCTGTGACAGAATTGCTGTTTTCATAATTCAGGGTGAGCTGTCAACACGCCAAATTTGTTCACACAAATATCTGAATTTTTCTGTCTGCATGCCTGTACATGATTCACAAATACGTCTCTCTCTCTTTTAACTTTACCTGAAACAACAGTCGTCAATAAATCAAAAAACAGCCCTGATTCTCATCTGAAATTTAAAATTGACCTAGGTCAAACTTCAGAAATGTCTGAGTTTGTTTTTTCAATGCCAGACACTTCCATGTAAGTATAAAACCCAAATAAATGCCTTTAAACTGTAACAATAACACAGAGTACATTATATTTCTCGAATATATTCTTGTCTTGGTCATGCATTGCACAATGAGGCAGGTCATTACACTAGGTGCACACATTATGAATCAAAATGATCAATTTATCATATTTGGAAGTATCATCAACAAGCAAAAAAGAAATAAAAACCTGAATATCAGAGAACAGAATATTTTCAACTTGCTACAGACAAAAATGCAGAGCCCAACAGAAACATTAAATTGGTATAAAAAATGAAAGAAACTCATTTTTACAGTACAAAAAAATGGCACAGTATTCTTTCACCAGCGTTGCTGTGTCCTCTAGACTGGTTTCCATCAGAAAGCCCCGGTTTGAAGACTTACAAGCAGAAAACCCTAAGAGAGAAAAGACAGAAGGAGAGAAAGACAGACAGAGATGAACAGAGACATAGAAACAGACATGTTACACTCATTACTCATCCAACAAGCAGGGTCTTTGATGGCCAAATGTGAAATTCAAGTGACAATCCACACAGGAGCCATCGTCTGTGATGCATTATGTTGGTACTTAATGAGCCATAGTGGCTATGTAGGGCCCTTGTTTCGCTCTCATGACGAGGGTATATGAAGTGTTTAATCTTGAATATGCACAAATAACGGCAGAAACAACAACAGAAATGGAACAGAGCCACTCGCTCTCACTCTAATCCTGTTAGTTTAAAGGCCCTCATCCACAGGTTTCCATGGTAACCAACTCTGTTTTCATCTGAAAGTGGGGAAGATAACACCTCAGCAAACGCCAGCAACTACAGGTTGCAGATTGGAATTGGATTTATACAAACGTCTCCCAGAGATAAAGCTGCTCCTGTAATCTTACCAGCAGGGATAAATCTCAATGGGCTGAACTAAAACGGTTTTTTCTCCTTTAAATATAAGCTCACACCGCTGGAAAATGAAGGGACAACAAAGCATCTTAAAAAAAACACAGATGATTGAAAGTATTATAGATCTTAAACATCCCATACAGTGCAGGAGTGTAGCAGAAGTCAAGTGATTTCTTTTAATTGTTTAATGAATACACCACTTATTATTATTTCTTCAAGAACACACTGACATTGGTCCAGTGAGGGAGAAGAAAAACATAATATATATGAGCTGTGTTTATAATAAAAATGAAAGGTAATAAGTTTAACTAACTTGTAAATCTTGCGCTTGCTAATTTGATTTACAAATTTAACTATTTAGCTGTGCAAATCCCTAGTCTAAATGTTTAATCAGATTATTTAAGATAAAGTTTCAGGGGAAAACTGGACCAAATGGTCAAGCAATAGAAACATATACAAAAAAATCACACACACACATCTTTGCATTATAGTTTAAGAGTTATTTCATATCCTGGAGACATGTTACTGAAATTTCAACTCATAGCCAAACAAATGCAACCTCTTACGCCTCCTTAGAAGAAGAAGCTCCACCCCCAAACATGCACTGCCATAGAGATGACACTAAGAACAGGAGCAGCAAGGTGGGAGTGTTTATTGCCTGCAGATTACACTCTAAACCCAAATTAGTTAACATTAATAATAAGAATGAGTAAACCAATTGCCTTAAACCACTTTAGCTTTTACACAAGCTGATACTAAAGAGGTCAAGTTGTATTTACATAGAACCTTATTTTATGCAGTAGGCATATTAAGTGTATATTAGTAAATAATTAGTTCACATAAATGAAGTCTAAGTTGTATGAAATAACAATGCTAAGTTTAACTTACATAAAAATATAAGAAACTAGAAAAGCACTCAGAGAGCGCAGACCGCCATTAGCCCTATCTCCCAATAGTGAAGAATCCATTAAAAACATTCCTGGATCCAGACGGTGATCTGGATCACTCCCAAAATCTAATTCACTGATTACTCCCTCCCTGGTGGGGTGGAGACACGATGAGGCAAAGCATTGGCTTCGCTACGTGTGGACTGTCATGGTGGAAGCATTGCCTGCCGGTGCCAACAGATGCACTGACAGTCTCACCAATGGTTTTTTGAAATAGCCCCTCCCCCCTCTTAAAGAACTAAACATACAAAGTTATCTCAGCTTAACATGGCCATTGCATTGCATCTTTCAGCTGAAAAATACAGACGACTAATTTAATTTAGTAATATCAAAGTTTTTTGACAAAACATGAAAGAATTATTAATGATTGATAAAAAGTCTAATTAGAAACAAAATCCGGGTTTACAGTATAGTTAAAAAGCTGAAGCATGCTGTAATATGGCATAGAATTGAAAAGGAAAGCAGTGTAGCAACCCTAATGTTGCTTATATGTCAGGCAGACACTGATCAACCTCTTCAAACTTCTTGACCATATTTCTTTATTTTCAGATCAACTTTTTTCTCTGCTTCAACCTTTTCTGGCCATCCCACCACCTTTACAGTGTTCACTTGTAAGCATGTAACAGATAATATCATTCAGTGTGGTCCCTGATCACTCCATTCTCCTTCCCTTCATCCTGTGCATTATCTCCAAAGACACCTGCTGCGAATGTAACCCCAGCTTGATAAAAAGGTAAATGGGAAATAAGGAACTGGGTTTTTGTTGTGATGTTGATACTGTCCAACTTACTCCAAAACAAAGACTGAAAATGGAAAGTAAAAGTATAATATGTTACAAATTCATAGGATAAGGAGACCTTTATGGAATCGAGTTGGATCTGGTCTGAGGTTCACTCAGATCTTTGTTCTAGGACACATACTAACCTCAACAACTTTTATGCTGACTTTTGTTCCTGAGGTATTTACCCTCAGTATAAATCTTTACAAATATGAGAAAGTTCTTCTTTTGTAGATAGTAATGGGTTCTCTATACCAGCATTTCACCCCAGTCAAAATGCGTGAATAAAAAGACAAATTCTACACCCCTATGACTGCAAAGTTACAAACAAAAGGGGTTACTATTGGACAGAGCCCCTATTCCTCACCTGCTGAACTGGGAAAAACCAAACCCACAGCATTCTTCTTGTGTAGTCTATAATGATGTAAACCTATTCAATTACTGACCCAGACATATATATATATATATATATAAATATAATAATACCTTTTTACAGTACCAGAGGGCACCCTAGTTGAGAAAGGCTGCTCTTTACAAATAAAAATGTTTGATTAGCTCTTGAAAAGGTAGCTCTGCTGAATATTGTAAGTTGTACAAAGCCTCATGTGGCTCCAGTCCAGAAGATGTCTCGGAAATTGCCTTAATTGGTGCTGCTCGACTCATTTAACACTGAGCACAAGAAATCTCATAATCTATAAATAATATAGCAATAAACCTTGATTTCAGAGTTCAGAATCCCTGCTATAATTATACCTCACCAACAGATGTATGACTCAACCACTGCAAGCTTTTTTTCTTCTTTTGGTATAGATTTTCTTTGAAAAATGGATTGTGAGTTTTTATGAACGCATCTGCCTCAAGGGAGAAATTTAAGGAGCGAGTCACTGTATAAAAATTGTTGGAGAAAAAAGGAGACAGTGCTTACTCATCTGAGTCCTTTTTGCTTTCTTCAATGTAGGCGATAGACTCTGAACGAAGCCGGTTGGTGACCTCGTAGGTACGCAGGGTGACACCAAAGATGTCCTCATGGTAACGGTTCTCATCCTGGAAACCGAAAGGTGTTGGAAAGAAGGGAAAAGGTAAAAAAAGGGGCAGTGGATACTGTTTGATATTGATTTCTGACAGCAAAAGGCATGATATCAGAAAAAGAGCATTGTTAAGGCCACTCCAACAGCAAAAATCAGCCTTTTCTGCAATTAAACGCAAATAAACACGTTTTTTCAGTCAATGTTTTTCTAAGTTTAAAGCAAAGGGCTCACTTTCCAGTACTTTTTTGGCTCTTAACTAGAAGTCACCCTTTCCCTCCATTTCAGCAGGAAGAACAGGGATAAAGCAACTGTCACTATTACTGTAGTAGTGTTAAAACTATGCAAATCATTTGTTACACAGTCACCTACTCTGTTTCCTTCAGTCTTACCCGAAGCTTGCTGATGAAGAAGCCAGCATCCTCCAGGGTCATGCTGCCCTGCTGTTTGATGATTTGTTGGACAGTCTTAAGAACGTCTCCGGCCATTGTCACATCCCCGCACACATAGATGTGTCCCCCCTCCTCCCTCAGGCACTTGTACACCGTCTCTGACAGCTGCTCGCGCAGAACATCTTGTACATATTTCTGACAGAAAGGCAGAGGAGGAATGATGCGTGAGTGTGAAGAAGTCAATTGTGAGAAAACTGGAAAAGGAGACAATGTGAAAAGCAGTGAGAAGACAACTGACGGACAAGAAATAAAGTCAAATAAACCAAATTTGAAAACTGTGGCTTAAGTAAAGCTGTTTTGCCCAAGGACTAAATAAGACCAAAAAGTTATCTCACAACAATGAAAAACTGGAAGAGAATCAGAAAAAAGAAAACAAATAAAAAGAATCCTCAGCTTTCTTTAAATCACCCCTTCTTCACTCTGTGATTTGATTTCAAACCCACACAGCAATACACAGAGCATTATGATGAGCTGACTCATCCAGAGTTATGGACAAGTTAGCACCTGTACCTTTGGTTTGCCAGGCTCTCTGGAGTAGGCCGTGTACAGCTCCTTGAACACCTTTTTGTTCTTGGCCTGGATAGTCTCCTCCTTGTAGATGTGATCCATCTCAGACTGCCGACAGCCAAATACCAGGATCATGGGGCACAACTCCATCCCTAAGGATGACAAGCAGTCTCTTCATTACTCTGAATGCTGCTGCAGGAGTGATAGTTAAAATCTCTGGCAGGGATTTGCTCTAAATTCCATTTTTACTTAGATGCACATTAGGGTGACCATATGTCCGGCTTTTGGCCGGACAGTCCGGAATTTAAATGCCTTGTCCGGCGTCCGGCGCAGCCTCAAGCTGGACGCTTATTTGTCCTCCTTTTGGAGTCGCACCTTTACGTAATGCAGCATATTGTCCATTGCTCTCTTTCTCTGCACATCAGTCCGGTGTTTGTATGTTAAATATGATCCTGGTAATGTATACAACGTTGACCAAATATAAACTTTACCTGGCCATCACACATTAGTAAATCAACTCTAAAGGTATCTTTTTTTTGGAGATCAGTGCCATCTGTGATCAATAAATTGCGTGCAGTGTCTGCTCGCTCTCCTACGCTCTCTCTCCTGATACTTGCTGCACAGACACTTTCATCATGTCTGCCCCGTAAATTAACCCGTTATTCTCCAACCTTTCTTGACAAACGTTAGCTTCTTCCATTGTTTAGTTTGTTAATTCCCGCGCTAGTTCTGATAAGGAATTAATTGACGTTGTCAAGATGATTGCAAGATGATTACACTGAAGCAGAAACATAGAGAGGAAGAGAGAGAAGCAAAACGGATGAGCTGCTGTGTGTGAGGGAAGGGGAGGGGTGCAGGGGTGAGTGTGAGGGGGTGTAAGGGGGGCAAGATTAGCTGGTTTATGTTAGTTTTATTTTGAGGAGAAGACCCCAATAAAACAGATAGCTAATTAAGTGGGATTAATGTTATGATGAAAATCAACCTATAGTGACCACTTTTATTAGAGGGATGGAAATTAAAAATATCCTTATTATTGCAACATGGAATATGATCATCAAAATCAATGAGAATTTTACTAACTAAGAACTGTGTCTTTTATATGCAGCTAACTCTGTCTAAATTGCAAAGACTTTGTATCTATTATTATTGTAGTAATATATCCTTTAGTTATTTTAGTTGTTCTAAGATACTTTTGACTATTGTTAAGTGAGTATGTTGGGGCGATAGTGGTGGCAGTGTTTGGGGGCCTCATATCAGAGTCTGCTTAGGGCCTCACTTTGGCCAGGGGCACTCCAGGATGTAATTGTCCTTCAATTAACGGAATACCCCAGAATCACCGTATCATGACACCATCAGTATCATGGACAAAATTGTATTGTAGCAGGGAATACACTAGAGTCCTATTTTTTGCGATATTCTTGTTTCACGAAGTGCTGCAAAGTGCCCTCCTTTTTGGTGCAGTGGAAATGGCCACACTAATGCACATATGACTGCATTCTACCTTCATGAATTAATTTTACACTTGCCCTATATATTCTGAAAATTAGCCATCAAATTCAGAAGATTCTGGAGGAAAAAGGAGAAAACTTACCATTATGTTCAAGGTCATATAGTCTCTGCTGCCAGAAGCTTCTGAAAGGGGCGATTCCTGTTCCTGGACCCACCAGGATACAAGGTGCTTGGTCATCTTTGGGAAGTTGGAATGATGGTGCACTTAAAAAAGACAATAGAATAAAAAAATCACAATAATAGTAAACTAAGTAAAAAGACCTGGAAAGGGTTACATTTGCTTTGTGTGTCAGAAACAGCCGGGGCAGGCAACTTTGTTAGATAAGACTTGGTTAGATTGTAAAGTTAACAAACCCAGACCTCCCACCAGATATATAAACATATATAAACATGCACTGCATGACTACTGTCAAGAGTCAACAAGGGAGCATTGAGAAGATAAGCATAGTTAAGGATGTCTCCATTGACCTGGATTTTTTGAAGTACTGCTTATTTTCAATACAAAGCCAATGCAGTTCAGTCTTTTCAGCGCTTGGTGTCTTCAGTTCACTCACTCTTTAAGTCGGTATACTCATTGCACTCTCAGTTGGAAATTGGTTGACTTTTAAAACACTGCCTCACTTTTCAATGTCACTTCTCCCTCACCAACCACTCAAATGGGGATGTCTGTGGGTTGAGAATTGAAGGACCCTAAAATTAAAAACATAAAGCCCTGTCGGTAGAAAACACCTATCCCATGATTGATATAACTGCATGTCTTTTTTTCCCCAAAAACTGTTGGACAAAATCCTTTTTTTTCAGAATAAAAAAAAATTTACATAATGCATGATGTAAGACTATATTTTTGTAGACAACTAGGCATCAGTTCCATAAGTTTTTGTAATATGAATGCTGTATTTCTTTTTTTTTTCACAGTAAACAGAAAACACAGTGTGAGTAGCCTTCTGTGATTTTCCATTTAAATATCTGCTTTGGTTTTAACAAGTCATGTGGTTCAGTTCCAAGTAAACAGCAGCTTTCCTACAGTGACATCCAAGCTAACAGCTAACGTGACAGCAGGCACAGGATATACCGGACAAGGCGACTGCAATGATCAGAAACGCAAACTGACCAGGAGTACAGCAAAAATATCTCTTCCGTCATGGACAGCTTTCAGTGTTGCTCTCTGCACTTGTTTTGTTAAAGACACGTTTTCCAGTTCAGACAAAACCAAGGCTAGTCAAAGCTAATCACTCTGCTAGCAGGCCTTGTATACGACCAGTCGCAACAACTAACCTTTTCCCCCTTAACTATCACACAGTTGTGGTGAAGCAGGTTGGCAGAAGAGCGAAAACATTGTTTTCTGTCTGGCGTGCTGTATTAATGGAATGCTGCCCATTTCTGACAAAAGCACCACTGTCACCAATTTTGAGCTATTTGCTCCACTACTAAGCCTTGTATACGTGCATTCATACAAGAAGCAACCCTTTCCGTCTTAACTATCACATAGTTATGCCGAAGCAGGTCGGCAGAAGAGCGAAAATGTCTTGGGCTTGTTTTTATTCTTTATTTCATACAGAAACATGGTCCAGTTGTAGTCAAATGGATGCAATGCTAAAGCTATATCTGAGGTATTTCCAGCTGTGGAGGCAGCCATTACCAAGGGCTTCCGGTACAACTGCCAAAATTTCCACCCACTTAATTGTTCATAAGTCAATATTTACAGCTAATATAGGTGGATTTTTATAGCCAAAATATCAGATGTAAATATCAGCAGAAGTTTTCATATTTGCTTATACTGATATCACGCAATGATATCAAGCATCCCTAGTGACATGGCTATCATTAATTGTAACCAACCACCTCTCTGTGGTATTTTTGTGTTACAAAAAAAAACCCCTTGACTCGTTTTTCCAAACATTGTAAAAGCATGGCTCATGGACACTGAATGAGCAGGCAGATTGCACACAAGTACCCAGGTAAGTAAGCTATCAATCATTAAATGATTAAATGGAATCAGATGAACCACTTCAACAGTATATTTTTCACGTAAAGATCAAGGTCAAATTCATTTATGCTTCAGAGCAAACAGGACTAGAGCCCAGGTGTTTTACAATCAATATTAAAACACACACAAAACTACTTAAATAAATTGTTTCTCGGAAAGATCTGAGCTTTTCAGTCTTTTCCTTCTTTCTAGGCACACACACACGCTTGGCTATAATATACCAATCTAAATCTCTGAAGGAAACACAATCATCTTGTTGCCTGAAAATATATATATCATTCTCAGATAAGCCTCAATCCTTATTACACTGCTTAGAAAAACATGAAATATTTACCTTCGGACAAAACACGGCACCATCTCTCCTTTCTCTATCCTGTTGAGCCATGATGAACACACTCCATGGTGGATTGGTCCTCCTCCATCTGAAAGAGATTATTACCAGGCAAGCACTTCACTCTTTTCTCTCACCTCCGCCTCCCACTCTCTTTAAGTGCACAAGCTAACAGGACAAGAGAGGCCTTTCACACTTTCCAAGGCTTTGGCCAATTTTCTCTCTCTGCCTCCATTTTAAGGGGAAATTACGGTAATTCAACCCTTGCTTTAACAATCACTGAAACATGATGCATGAGTACATACCACATGAGTGGGGAGAAAACAGTAGTGATGGCATTTGGTAATGTTTGCTGATGACTGAAAGGTAATTTTAAAGGCAGAGCTTTACGAGCCTTGTGATTTTCTTCTTGTGATAATGAACTGGCCAATGCATTTCATAAGCTTCATGACGGACTGGCGCACAAAAATTTTCACAAAAAAAAAGGGCTTAGTTTTCTTTGTATCTCAGTATTCATTTCAGATAATGATATATAACAGTGAGTAAACCTGCAGCTACACCTACTGGGGAGTAAAACCGTTTAATTCGTTTATCAAATTAGCTGGCACAAGATTTACTCAATTGAACCAATAACACAGACATGAAATCCTGGTCTATAATAATCTTTTAAAACTAAAATGTATCTCCCACCACTAGAAGCTGCTGTAGCTTCAGTTAAAGGTCGCTGCCTTCCTGTCAGAGCTTTCCCCCCGCACTTTACTGGAGGTAAAGATAAGAAGCTTAGCAGTTAGCATGCAGTAGGCACAGCGCAGTATGACAGGTTTTTAAGTAAAAAATGGAAATAAAGTGGTATATAGGTTATCAAGGGTTGAACTCTCATCTAACTACTTAACTGAAGAGAAAAAAAGCCATATATCAAAGCAGGATTAATCTGCAAAGAGAAACGAAGGTTGGCTAATGTTAGCGGGTGGGATGTGAGCCTGATATACTCTGTACAGCATGGCTAACACAGTGACCCTGTGATGAATTTGACTGTTTTCTAAGTATTTTGTTCTCTTCAGACTAGTCGATTAAACACAAATTAAAATGAGACTTTAGCTGAATGGGGAAATAGATGCATAAAAACATCCCTAACACCTACACAGCCATAAATCTCTGGAGAGACATTAGCTAATGCTTAGCTCCAAAAAACAGCTCCTGAGGAATATCTATGTCCTCACCTTTGGCTCTGTAAGAGACCACAGCGACGGTGAGATGGATCTCTCCCGTGTGCAGGTCTGGAGAGGAGCTGATAGAGTAGTAGCGAGGCTGCAGCAGGGGTAGCTGGGTGAGCAGAAGAGTAGAGGGCATCTGGATTGAGGGGAACTCCTCCATCACCTCCACCAGTGTTGAATTGTTGTACCACTTCCACTCCTCATACTCCTGCAAGCCCTGGATGACAACAAAGGAAAAACTGCAGTTTAATTTTGATTCCACTAACTAGTTGAACCCTTATCATTCTAGAAGGCAAAGAAAGATCAAAATAAGAGCAACAAAAGAGGACCCATTCCACTTTAAGATCTGTAAACAGGTCTGACTGGAGAGCAGGAGGCAGAGTCATTCACCATTGACTGCCCAGCTGTTTCTGTGTGTCATCACTGACATTTGAATGGGATGAATTTAGAGCACCTAAAACACACTCTGATGCATATCTGACAAGTGCTTTGTTCTCAGTCTGCTAATGAGGGACACCATGACCATCAAGAAGTCGACTGTAGTCTCCATTCTGAGCCTGCAGCACTGTTTGAAGCAAGGTAAGTAAAATTAGTGACATTTCAAAACCAAAAGTACTTTTTTGCCTTGGTTTTTACCCTTGATACACAGTTGGGTGTGAAGGACTTTTCATAAAATTTCAGTTCTTTACATTGTTAATGCAAATCTTTCAAAGGCTTCTGAAATTGTGGACACTGTGCAGCAATAAAGCCAACAACACACTTGCATGTTCTGCTCTCCTCTCACCGAGAAGCTTCACGTGAAAAAAAAGTAAATTTGAAGTTTGAAAACCCCTCCTTTGGTCCTGAAATTATTTCAAAATTCAATGTACACATAAAGTATAATTATTCTGAGTGATTCTACTGTACTTCATCTTTTTTTCTGAATCCCGAAGCTTTCCATGTTTTCCTTCTTGGTTTAGTGACAATTATTCAAAGTATGAGTGTATGACTCACCTACTGACTGGAGCCAGCTTTTACCACACATTGACAAAATGGAGACTGAATTGTGGGAGGCTCAGCAAGGGGGTGTCTCCTAACAAAAATGATCATCAGATGCCTTAATTTGGCAGCAGCTCTTTTCTACTGTACATATTTCTATCAGCAGAAAGTGCATCAAATCAGCTTTCAGACAGAAAACCAGCTCACATACAGTATTTAAATAGCAAACATGGTCTCGGTAGTTTAAATCCTGCTCTACACAAATGGTGACTTTATATAGAACACCTTTTTGGCACATTAAAAAGTGCAAGTGTTTGGCACTGATTTAAAACAACCCTGTATAGTTTCAGATATACCCTCCCTGCTTAAAGAGCACCTTGCAGGTTTATTTTTTGAAGTTAAAACAGAACCCTGTCTGACATGGATGCTAACTCATTAAATCACTGATTTAAAATGTTTTACAAAAATAAGGTGCAAATTTAGTGGAAAAATCATTACATAGTAATACACTGATGACTTATCATGGTGCCCTTTTTCTCTTTATAGTTGCAACAATTTCTCCTTTCCCCTACCTATTCACGGTCTCTTTGATGCTTGACTGCTTTATTAATATAGACCTGTGGCTTTACCATAAAATCAGGTTGTATAAGCCACACTTTTTTTTATCTCAAAAGTTGGCTGGGGCTTATACAGTCATGGTACGAAAGTTTCGGCACCCTTGGAATTTTTCCAGAAAATACACAATTTATCCCAAAAATTGTTGCCATTACTAATGTTTTTGGTACACATGTTTATTTCCTTTATGTGCATTGGAACAACACAAAAAAGCAGAAGAAAAAAGGCCAAAATTTACATATTTTTACACAAAACTAAAAAAAAAAAAAAAAATGGGCTGGACAAAATAAGAAGAAATTACTGAAACCAGTCACTTCCTATAACCACTAACAAGCTTCTTACACCTCTCAGCTGGAATTTTGGACCATTCTTCTTTTGCAAACTGCTCCAGGTCTCTCAGATTTGAAGGGTGCTTCCTGCAACAGCAGTTTTGAGATCTCTTCATAGGTGTTCAATGGGATTTAGATCCGGACTCATTGCTGGCCACAGCACTTTGTCTCCAACCATTTCTTGGTGCTTTTTGAGGTATGTTTCTGGTCGTTGTCCTGCTGGAACACCCATGACCTCTGATGCAGACCCAGCTTTCTGACACCCTACAGGCCCTACATTGCAGCCCAAAATCTTTTGATAGTCTCCAGATTTCATGATTGCTTGCACACAGTCAAGGCACCCAGTGCCAGAGGCAGCAAAACAACCCCAAAACATCCTTGAACCTCCACCATGTTTGACTGTAGGTACTGTGTTCTTTTCTTTGTAGGCCTCATTCCATTTTCTGTAAACAGTAGAATGACGTGCTTTTCCAAAAAGCTCTACCTTAGTCTCATCTGTCCACAAAATGTTCTCCCAGAAGGATTGAGGCTTACTCAGGGACATTTTTGCAAACTCCAGTCTGGCTTTTTTATGTCTCTTTGTCAGCAGTGGGGTTCTCCTCGGTCTTCTGCCATCGCGTTTCATCTCATTCAGATGACGATGTATGGTCTGAGCTGACACTTTTGCACCCTGAGTCTGCAGGACAGCCTGAATTTGTGTGGAAGTTGACTGAGGATGTTAATTCACCATTCTAACTATCCTGCTTTGCATTCTTTTGTCAATTTTTCTCTTCCGTCCACGTCCAGGGAGATTAGCCACAGATCCATGGGTTATAAACTTCTTGATTATATTACGCACAGTGGACAAAGGAATTTCCGGATCTCTGGAGATGGTCTCATAACCTTGAGATTGTTCATATTTTTCCACAATTTTGCTGCTGAAGTCCTCAGACAATTCTCGGCTCTTTTTTCTCTTCTTCATGCTTGGTGTGACACACACAGGCAGACAACAAAGGTCGAGTCAACTTCTATACATTCTAACTGGCCTCAGGTGTCATTTCTATATTGCCAGCACCTGTTACTGCCACAGGTGAGTTTAAATGAGATTCACATGCTTGAAATAAAATGATCTACCCAGAGTTTTAAAAGGGTGCCAACAATTTTATCTGGCCCATTTTTGAGTTTTGTGTAAAATTAAGTCAATTTTGGCTTTATTCTTCGTTTTTTTGTGTTGCTCCAATGCACATAAATGAAATAAACATGTGTATACCAAAAACATTTGTAATTGCAACTATTTCTGGGAGAAATGGTGTATTTTCTGGAAAAATTCCAGGGGTGTCAATACTTTCGTCCATGACTGTATACTAGCTGCTTATGTAAAGCACTAAGACACACAACGTCATTATCGCAGTTGCCTACAGCTGCCCTTGTCACAAGCTGCATGAGACCTAATATGGTTAAACATTCACCCCATTCATTATGTATTGCAAGGGGCCAATTCACTGCTTAGAACATGCTGGGATGTATAATGAGTGGAGATGACAGAGTAGAGACGGTGACAGATGCGCTTCAGTGTCCTTGTGGACATGTAATGGTTTCAGACGGTAGGTCTTTAGGGAAAAAATGTAGTTTTTTAGTGAAGCTAAGCAAAGAGAAATGGAAAGGTTTTAGAAAGTTAGTAAACTCACTCTCGCCAAAGTATAACTATACATTTTTAAGCTCAGTACACACCTATGCCACTTTTTTTGCCATATTGTAATATTTAAAGTGTAAATGTTGTTTAATAAATGACGTCACTTTTTTCCCAAGTCCTCATTTGTTTTGTTTTTTATTACTGCAATAAATACTGTACTATGGACATGTTACTGAGGTTACTGAGGACACATCCCTAATAATAAGACAGATCAGAATGGGGGTTGGGGGACGACTTATTAACCACTTTTCTTTCTCATAAGATCATAACCATGCATTTCAAGAAACCAGGAAGTATATTGTTAGTTCCAATGTCACTGTTATTGCTGAGTGCTGGTTCAACTGGAAACACTTCTAAGGAAGGACAACAGGTGACAAGCTGAGGAGGGCAGAGCAACTCGCAGTCTATGAGTCCGTCTTACAACAGTCAGCAGAGGCCTAGAGCTAAGCAATCGCACTAAGCAGTAGATGCGGCAAAAGAGATGGCACTAAAAGAGTGACAGAGCTGTACATAAAACTCCACATTATTTGAACAAAATAGAAACAGTGTGGCAAAAAAAATGGTTTGAACCTCTTTCCCCCCTCAGAGACGACAGACTACAGTCTACATGGGGTGAATTATAACCTGGATTTTACAGTATTTGAATACACATTTTCTTCCTCTTCATTGACAAGACCCATCATTATGATCTATATTTATAAATGTTAAACATAATTAAAATCAGTGAGGCTGCCTTTAGTTATGTCACATCAGATTCTGTGAAGAGTGGCTGTATTGGTTTGATATAGTCAACCTTCATGTGTCTGTTCACAAACCAGGGCCACTGAAATGATAAGATTAAGGACAAAATCTATGTGTATTTACCTTACTGAGGATCTCTAGTTTCTTTTTCTGCTTTTCATTGGTTGCCAGTGCAGCAAACTGCTGCAGCAGCACAGGGCTGGGTGGGGTGGTGATGTCCATGAAGTACTGGAAGGCCTGGAAGATGGTGCAGGGAGGGATACGTGTCTCATCAGTCCAGTTACTGATTACACCTGCAGAGAAAAAGAGCAATAATTATAATCAGAATTATCAGACCTGTTTCTAGGCTCACCAGGAAGCCATTAAAATTGAAAACTGATAAACTCTCTGTTCTAAACTTGCTCAGCAGTAAAATCCAAGCCAAGCTTTTTACTAATTAAGTGCCAGATATCACCTGAGTTGGTAGAACAGAGACACATGGCCCTAGAGTTTTAAAATATAATCATTCTGTTTTATATGTAAAATGTGTGAGTAGCCAATTGTTTGCAAACATGCTCTTCACCTTAATAAGTATGTAACATGTCAGAGTCTTGGTCTACCCTCATTTGCTGCCACAAAGTTCATGAAAAATATGTAAAAGTTCCATACATGACAAACTACACTTATCATATTCTATTTGAGACAGTTTTGCCATATTTTCAACAGATACGCCTCAACTGGGTAATTGAGATCACATTCTCTGCTGTTAAATCAATAATGAAATAATAACAACCATCTCTATAATCTGAACACCCACATGTGAGTATGAAAGAGAGTCCTGTGGCGCTCGTAAGTGTATTTATTAGTGAAAACAATCATTTGTGAAACATTATCGCATCTGTAAGTAAACAGTGCTCACAGATTGCTTCTGCAGAAGAGGCTCCATAGTCATTGTTATTTGATTTTTTTTTTCTCAAATCAAATTCTGTTGTGTGGTATGAACTCAAATGACTCATTATACAAGAAAACTGTGTCACAAATGGAAGAAAATTAAGTAATGTCTAGGTTGTTGCCTCTTATGTCCTTGTGGTATTTCCTTCCCTTTGAGTGTTTCTCATCTTTGTGGATTTATGAGTCCAGTTGCCTTCACACATCAACCTTTTTCTGCCATCTATTTTCTTTTTGCTTTTGTTTATTTAACAAACATTCATGTAGGCAGGGATTATCATGAGACATGTTAAGCATACAAATACAAAACAAAATGCAATGACACTACAAAACAACACATTGTAATGGTGATAGCGGATCTTATACAGATTACACACAATGAAAAATGCCAGTTTCCAAACAAAAAAAAAAACAATTTCTTTTTTACTCCTGGCTTATGCCTTCCTGGTAGAAAACCATTCAGTTTCCCTGGTGCCCCGGTCCCATCCTGTCCTACCAATCTTACAGTATTGATGTCATCCAGCATCAAAACTACCAAGTTCATCAAAATAAAAGCATTAAGAAATACTTAAACACTCTAAACCATCATTATAACTACCCTTGTACAAGGACAAGCTTTTTTCTTGGCAGACACTGTGGGGTCAAGAATCATAAAAACTAGGACTGCCAGGATAAATTACATTGATCATGATCAAACAAGGTCCACTATTAGTGGACTATTTTAAAAAAAAAAGTGACAAATCTCATGCCTTCGTGGGCCTTTTAGTACACTATGGTTCAGCAATGTCAGCATCTCCCTGCAGCAGCAGTGATGTAAAATAAGTCTGCCACCACTAACTAATGTTTCATTTCATATATAACAGAAACAATACTCTTTGATGTCATTTTTACAAACTAATCTGTAGTAGAGGGTGAAGGCATCAGTGTTTTGGTCATGGTCTAGGACCCTAGATATTTCTTTGCTGACTGCTAACAGTGCCAGGTTACAGGTAATTTATTAAACACTAAATGATCAATGGCACACAAAACCTTTACTGTTGTTGCTAAACTAGCAAAAAAAAAAAAAAGCACTATTTCTGAAGGAAAGTCTACTAGAGTTAAGAATCAACTGTGTGTTGTCCCATTGCCATATTTCATCAGCTGCATGCTCTATTTACACATTTTTATTTTCATGTTTTTATTGATGCCTACATTTGAGTTTAAATGAACATGTAACAAAACTTTGATGAAACAAGAAATTTTCTGGAGATGCTGGGAAGCTGCTTTGGCCATCCTAGGGGAAGCTCCCCCAGCCCCCTCTCTGGTGCTACCATTGTTGAACACAGACAGTGTTTAAGAAACGTATTGCTTCATGGATGCAGTGAAAATCACACTTATGTCACACAGTGTCACCACAACTGTTTGCCAATAAGCAGCTTCACTGAGAAATTTCTGGGAACAGATACCTCTCTGA
Source organism: Cheilinus undulatus (assembly GCF_018320785.1). Lineage (NCBI taxonomy): Eukaryota > Metazoa > Chordata > Actinopteri > Labriformes > Labridae > Cheilinus > Cheilinus undulatus. The sequence continues at coordinate 27,626,473 of NC_054869.1, read as the reverse complement.
AGTGTGACTTCATGCTGTCTGTTGAGACAGTGAGACTGTTTCTTATTCATGTTTTGATTCTGACATCCTGCCCACATTTCAAACTGCGACCCTCCTGACCGCACACCCACTCCATTCGTAAATCAGCGTGATGTTGCTAATAGCATCACCCACCTAGGGCAGTGTTCCTCTCCTCCAGAAACTCCACTTTGACAATTTGATTGACAGGTGGAGCATCCTCCAGTTTATCTATGAGGGCAGTCACCAGGTCCTCGTGGTTACCAGGGAAGATGCCCAGATGGTCGCCTGGTTGGTAGCTCAGTCCGTCATGGTTGTTTGTGTGGAGCCGCACAAATATGGTTGAGCGACTGCAGAAGAGATCAAAGATTTAGAGGGAAAAGGCTGCAATGTTTCAATTTATCTTCTAGTAAAACAGAATGAAGGGGTTAGAGACCAGGAGAGTGAATTACATCAACTACACAGTATTTCACAGATATATTCGAGCAGTATGTGATGTATTTTTTCAAAGTGTGTCATGTGGCAAGACATTCTTACTTGGATTTGGGATTCTGTAAGTTCTGAGATTCTAGCATCTTTGCTCCATAAACCCTCTTCTTGTGGATGCTGTGTAATGCTGTTGACAAGAGAAACAAAATTACATCACAAACCTGTCATGTACTATAAAAAGAGCTGGTCTAAATAATATACGGTTATTATGTTAAATAGTATTCTTAACTATAGACCTATTTTTTTTCTTTAAAATGGACTAGAGAAATTAGAACTACTGCCTAGTGATTACATGCCTCTATGAGGTAATTACAGTGCAATTACAGTGGTAGGTCAAGAAAGGCTGGGGCAATTTCTGCAGTAATGTAGTCAGAGTGGGCATTTATGCAAAGATTGAAGCAAATCCCTCAAAGCTTTCTTAACATATCATGTCAACAAGCAAGAGATTAACAAGAGGCACAACTACACTGACTTTGACCTCCAAAATCTAATCAGATCATCCTTGAGTCAGGGTGAATATTTTTGCAAAGAGTGAAGAAGATCCCTCAAAGCATCAGCTATCCTTAGCATGTTTTTTATTATTATTATTATTATTAGGTCCATATCTACATTCATCACAGAAGGCTAATGTAAAAAAAAGTTCTGGCTGTCAAAATACAAAATAAAAAGAGTAGAAACGTTATTCTGTGAAATCCTATATTATAGTATCATTTTTTACTGCAACGCTAAAGGAGCTATTATATATGAGTCACTGATCTTAATGGAAAACATTACTGCCTCTATGCGGATACATCATGCCCATGTTACACTGCAGAGTCCATTAGCACTTCTGATACCACAACACTATCACGGGCTCATTGCTCACTGTTTCTTTAAGTTTATTATTCACCGTCAGTGAGAGCTGGGGCCTCTGCCGTGTATGTCAGGCGGAACTTGCTCTTCTTCCAGCTGCGGTCGTTGCTGATCAAGGAGTCATTGGCTTTCTCGATGTTCACATCGTCGCCAACACAGAAAACGTCACAGGCAGCCTTTACACGCAGCAGCAAAACCAGGGGAAAGAGCATCGCCATTATTCAAAGTACATCAGCACAGGAATAACAACAGATTTGAAACATGATTTCTTGCACTCTAATAAGGACCGCCTCCACTAGTTCAAGGTCTTGGAGAATGCTTAAAAATGTAGCCTTGAATGCTGAGTTTGTTTTGGAGGGCTGATGTAAATTATGTTTGATACAAGTTACTTCATTTATATCAAAACTAAGTTGATTACATGCCGTTTACAGACCTGAGCACTGTCCGTGTTTTGAGCTTCCACTCTAGCACCATACACACCATAATGATCAGCAAAATTAACCAAATTGAGTCCCAAGAGTCCCGACCTTAAAAACCTTCTTGGCCCAGGTTCTGAACGACTCCTCTTGGCCACACAGCTCATCTCCTTCTCCCATGCGTAGGATGCGCTCTCCCCCCAGCTCTTCAAACAGTGTGTCCACAGCGTGGGCAAAGGCGCAGAAGTGTGGGTAGGCCCTGGAGCCAAGGCCAAACACTGAAAACCTAAACAGAAACACATACACAAAGAAAGAGACAGAGATAGAAAAGAAAGGTAGTGTTAAAAAAGCAAAACACAAACATAGACATCTGCAGTCATCGCAACTGAGCCACAGCATAAACTTTCTTTCCTCTCAAGAAGCACCGAAAACATGTATCTACAAGTGCCTATCCTGTCTACTTTTATTGAGATGTAAACATGGAAAGGTCATTTCCTCTAGAAGAAACATACTGTGAAAGAGTCAGCCCACATCAGGTTCAAGTTTGAAAAAGAATTTTTTCCCTTTTCTTTTACATGACAGCAAACTCTGACAAAAAGGAAAAGGATTGCAAAGGATTGTGGACAAGTTAAATGCGCAAGTAAGGAATATGTAGGTCTATAGTTACGCATTGCTGTATAAGGCTATAGCCTAGGCTATCAATTTAAATGTGTGTTTACCGTAAACTCGTAGCCTAATGACCTAGATTAATTACTTTATATCATTAATGGAACCTTGTGTATTTTCTAAAGGTACTAGAAAGCATACTAATTTGAGACAGTATATTTTATATAGCCTATTGGCCCAGCTATCTGTTTTCATATTTATATAGTGTGCATTTTTCTCCTCTTATCGCTTCATATAGAACAAACCCAAAGCAAATGTGGGAACAAGTTAAAGTAAAACACAAGAACATCATTCAGTGTGGTAAGGGAATATCATTTGTTCCATGGTGTTGAATTAGAAATGTTCCTTGTATGTGCCACTCGCAAAAAACTGCAATCCTACACACAAAGTTTGAGTGACAGTAAGTGCACGGTTGCGCTGGGTAGTATTGGCAATGTATGGCCCTATCAGCTGTTGCAAATAAATAATGCCTTGGGGACTTAAACAGTAATGTCATACAAAAAATCATCAGAAAATGATAAAGGATCTTAGCGATCTCGGATCAGTCTTTCAAGTCTTTCCCTATGAAATGCGGCACGGCTTATTATTGCTCCTAAATCGACTTGGTCTCTCAGGAATGGAGCTTCCTCTTTTATTTCTTTTGGGGTGTGTGTCTTAAGATTCGGCTTCTTGAAATAAACCTGCCCTGGAGCAGGTTTAAGTTTATTGATCTGTTGCTATAGTGATTTAGCTTAACCTGCTTCGAGGAACGGAACATGCCTGACATGACGTCAGGTTATCCTGAAATTATCCAGCTAACTGAGTTAGCTAGGTACGAGGAACGGGGCCCTCATCTGAAGACAGACAAACAAGCTGATCTCTCCATGAAGATTTAACGTTGTAGGAAAAGAGTCACAAGGTAAAAACTGTCAGAATACGTTTTAAAATATGAATGAAAATGTATTTGATATTAAAAATGATAGGTAAATAGTTACGGAGGTCAGCTAGTACACTTCAGTTTAAGTGAGGTTAACGTCTGTTTGTGGATAAAAGTTTTTGAAGACAACGGAGTTGATGTTTGATTTTCAAATGAGTTTACACGTTAATTTACCAGATTAAAATCAAATTTATCACATCAAAAGTAAAGTATAGTTTATATCAGAGAAAAGGTAAGTAATATGATGAGACTGTAGTTAAAATTCTACCTTTACTGCTGTGAGTTAGTTTGAACATTGCATTAAAACGGAGATTTTTAGTTTTAGCCAACGTTTGTTGTTCATTATGTTTGTGTAACTTAAAGTAAGGGCTTTGGTTAAGTGTTTAATTCATTTTATTACGTCATAGTGAAATTAATGTTACATGCTCTGTTTTAGTGGAAAATAAAGAAAATATAACATCTCATCATCTTTAATATGAAAAATTTGAGCCTGAATGAAGCCGAATTTCTTGAAAAGCTCTCTAAGATGACAATATTTGGTGTTAAATATTAACTCTGCATGAGAAAAAGAGTGATTTCTGTAAAAAATAAACTCTGTGATAAGTTTCATTTTTATTTTTTGTAATGCTCATGGGCAGAACATGTAAAAAGAAGGCTGCACTCATGTAAAGGCACAGTCAATTTGAACAGAAATTAAATAAATGTTAAATAACTAGTCTAAGTTAACATTCACTAATAGTTTACTGAAGAGAGAACTTGTTTTGTTTAATATAGTAAATTGAATATTTCCCTTATGTGCATTACAAAATCACAAAGAGAATATAAATCCAAAAATGGAAGAAAAGCAAAATTATTTATTTAAAAAACTACTCCAGAGAGTACATAGCTAGCTACTTAATTCCAGCAGCACCTGTAAATTTTGTCACTTATTTTCTACCCCTGGTATCACCTGTGCGCATAGTTGACAGTATTTCTCACTGTGAGGTTTGAAGCCACCAATACGCTGCAATGTTTTAAATATTTAGTGCAAATGGCGGAAAAAATGAAAAGGATACTGTTCACTATCGTTATAATTTTCCTCCAGAGACACACTGAGAACACAGTCATTCAGAGTCTTCATCAGGGCATGAACACTGGCACAGGAGCCATGGAGTAGAGTTATAGTTGTGGAGCTTTTTCTGATGAACATCTTCCTTAGAAAAGAAGACTTCATCTTCATTTTGGCTGATGTAAGTATACTGAATTACATTATGTACAGTATAAAGTTAATAATTTTTTTCAAACATGTAATAATCCCTGGCTTTATTTGTGTTTCAAAGCTGACTACAACAGAGCCATCCATGGAGAGAGACATGACCCTACCAGCCACGCTGAGACTGATGATGTTTGGTAAAACAGAACCTACCTGATGGTTTTAGACAGGTTAGAGTGTTTTCAGGATCTGCTCTAAGTGTGCCCCTTTGTATATGCTGTCTTTCAGGTGAAAATTTACTGTCCGCTATAAAGTGGATAGCGAGCATCAAGTGAGAGGTGATGTGTGCTTTAGAGAAGCTCCTGGGTATCACAGAGGCTCGGCTCTGTCGGTGTTTTGGATGCTTCTGTGTTTGAGTACGAGGCGACTGTGTCCACAACACTGGAGCTCACACATTGGTGAGTCTTTTTCCTCACTTAATAAAACTGAATATGAATCCTGTTTTTATTTATTTATTTTATTTGACCTTTATGGGACTATAATTCTGATAGGTTAAACAACAGAGACACTCCTGTGTTATGTAATTAGGTTCAAGTGCAGCACATCTTCAATCCTCCAGAATGGTCACACGACTGATTCAGTGCCACTTTAAAGCAGTTTCAACAAATGCATTACATTCTAACGTCATTAAAGTATTATGTGACTGTTTATTTAATTTGGTGTACCTAATAAACTGGCAACTATGTTCGACATGCTGCCACATCAACTCTGTTCTTGGTGCAACCAAAACCATTCATTATGATTTGAGCTTCAAATGGGATGAATTTTGATATTTTATCAAATAATATCAGTTAATAGTCTAATAGTTGCCATCTTAATTATTCACAGAGTATCCTGCCCTGAACAAGCTGAGACCAGAAGAGGAGAGAGTTCAGGTTAGCCCTGAACAAGCCGAGACCAGAAGAGGAGAGACTCCAGGTTGGTTTAGATCACTTACCGTGTCTTGGTGAGAACTCCTGGTTTGGACTGGGCTACAAGCCTGAAAAGTTTTTATTTTTGTGTTAGCTTTCAGAGAAATTAATTGGTTATTGTTTGGTTATTGGAGTCAATGTCTACACCATGCTAAATGTTTTGTACCAAAAACACCTATGTTAACATGGTTGGGGATGTATTTCCTATTCAGTTTAATATATTAGTGAACATAGATTTAGATATACTCTACAGTCACTTGATTTTAAATGTAGTTTATTAAATTACAAACAGTGTCATGTCACATTCCATTTTTTTCCCAACTGTTTTTACATCAAGCATTTCTGTTTGCAGCTAAGTTATTTTTTCTTGCGCTCATGGTACCCTTAATAAAGAGTAATATATATATGCCGTCTAGATCTTTGATAACACTCCATGCTTTTTTTTAAAACCACAAAACTGTATTCACTTATAACTGAGGAGACTTTATGCAGTTTTGCTGATATACATAATTTATTCTACATGAAATTTTAAAAAAAGGCTGATTTGAGACCAGAATTTCTCAATGAAATGTTCTTCATATTTTCATGCAAATTTCTTGTATGTTTGTATTTGAAAAGGAATAAATAAAGAACTTGAAATGTTTTCATCATTTTGTGTTTGCGTAGATGAATGAATGCATGAATATATATAAATAAATAATAACTGTAGTGTAATTGTGAATTACAGTATTTTACTGGCAACAGTTTTAGTAAGTTTCCAGTGGCTGCTACCGCGGTAGCTATTAGCTCGGATGTAGCTGAAGGAAAGCGTCAGCTTAACTGGAACACATTTTATTTTAAACAAGAGCATAGAGCCACACTAAGACTTGTCTTGGCAGAGAAGATTTTTATGCACATCTCCTGACTGGCTTTGGCATCAATTTTATTCACCAAGAAGGTCTGCCATGAACAATCTACAGAAGCAGTGGCCTGTCAGCTCAAGAGTAGCGCATGCGCAGAACGTCATTTTGTCTTGTCGCTCTGGTTGGCTCGTCATAAATGTGACAGACAAAATGTTCCTTCGCTCACCTTCTGAGAATGTTTAGTTAAGTCCTGCCCTTACCAAATGCTTTTTTATGGAAGCTTTCCCAGATGAATGTGAAATTTATACATGCAATGGATATAAGAAACAGTCTATTTGGCGTGTAAGGTTAATGCACTGTCTACAGTGCTGTGGATACCTTGTAGCGCCACATTGTGTAATAATGCCCCATTATGTAATAATGTAATATTTTTAATTCATTATGTAATAATGCTGCATTTTGTAAGCCACTAAGCGGTTAGGGTTAGGGCAAGGTAGTAGGGTATACCCTGGAGCCCACCTTAAGTCCTAGGGTTAAGGTTAGGTGTTTAGTCTAGAGCCCTGAAGGGGGTTTAGGTTTAGGCATAAGTCACTAAGCGGTTAGAGTTAGGGCAAGGTAGTTGGGTAGGGCATACCTTGGAGCCCACACTAAGTCCTATGGTTAGAGTTATTACATAATGGGGCGTTATTACATATTGTGGCGCTACATACCTTGTTTGGGAGAATAGGCGCAGCTACTCCTCTCCCCTGTCCATCATTACATCAGGCATTCCAAATAGTTGCACTCAGCCATATATAAAGTTTTGACTCAATCTTGTTAAACTTTGATTCATAAGTTTCTTTCAACCAGTAAAGAATCATAATAGCATCACTTCTACAAAAACTTTACTCACAGGGTGGTCTGGTTGGTTTTACCTGACATTGGCAAGAGGTCCAGTGCTCTCAAAGTTAATCCTGGCTTCCGGCTCGTCGCTGGAGGACTTGCGAGTATCAGAATAGGATGATACACTGTTGAAACGGACCTTGTAGCTCCTGGGAGGGAGGTGAACACAAATAGATGAGACACAGATGTATAACATAAGGAAAGATTAAAACCGACGTGTATGAAGCCAGAACTCACTTTCTGTCCTCTGTGTTGGATGTTGGGTGGCGCATCTCCATTAAGGCAGCTCCAAATTTCTACAGTAACCAAACAGAAGCTGTTAGTAAGCTCTACATGCTGCATGTGCTTTATTGACTGTCAGCTAACATACACACCTCTCCATTTTCAGGTGGGTCACCATTACCGAATGTGCTGGTCACCACTAACACCAGAGTCTCATGCTCCAGGTCCACCACATCGTATTCATCCATTGACATGACCTGCGGATAAGATAAGTGAAAAAGACCATGATGACGAGCGTCATCCTTCATTCTCATGGTGAAGTCTTTATCTCGCTCTTGTCTCATTGTAACACACACACAGCACACGACAAATGACTCGAGCATGTAAACTAAGGCTGAACACAAAGCTGCTCGCAGAGGAGGATGTAATGACCACTCTGTCCTCGCCTATAACGAGATGATAATACGCTGCTGCCACACAACAAGCAGCCATGATGCACACTGCTCAAAATGATGGTGTGAATCTTCCACAGGATGTACATGCACACATACATTAAGGCACACAACCAAAGGCGTGAAGAAGAAACAGGCTTTAGCCCCACTAAAATGAGGATTTGCCCCAGGCGTTCACATCTGCCCTGCCATCCATCTACAGACACCCACTCTTAGTGACACAAACACACATCCACACACTTGCATGCACAAATCTGCTCTTGTGTGATTGATCACACTGGGGGAAAACAGGAAGGGAAAATAAGACATGACCTGGAGGAAAGGAATTGCACACTGTGTATGATTGAGAGCAGCGTGTTGAGCTTTCTTCTTTCTTTTTCTAAACAGATTTGCACAGCCAGGGGTGTTTCAAGATCTTGTCTTAAACTACTGCGTTGCTCAACGCTTCAGTGGTTAAATCTTGCCTCTGACCTGCGGCACTTTGCTGCATGAGAGAAGAGGAAAATGTGACAAAAGACACACTGTCTTCTTCTAACCTCTCGCTGCACTGTGCTCAGATGGCATCTGCTTCGCTTCATCAGCGAAAGAGCGAGGAGGAGGGAGAGATGGCATGTTGAAATAATGTCTTTGAAATCCTACCTTTTTCGATTACAGGTCTGTACAGAGACACACAAGCTTATGCTCAAGTTTCAGAAAAGGTGATGCAAGGAAAGGGCAAGTGTACCTTTGCATCAAAAGCGTGCTTGAAGATTTCACAAAGAGTTTTGGCATAATCTTGAGACTTGCCCGTCTCTGTGGCGAACAGGATGGTGGCCTTCACTCTCTTGGCCATAGCCTGGCCCATGAGCTTGGCTGAAAACTTCACAGCTCTACAGAGGCAAGGAGAACAATCTTGATAAATAGAAGCAAAAACAATACAAGATAAGATATAGAAATATTAACAGTGCTTTGGAGTAGAGCTGTTGTGATGCATAGATAAGCATTAGTAAAGTTTTGATACGGCTAATAACAAGTGACACTGATTATAATGAGCAGTGTGACAATATAATGCCATATTCATTCTTTTCAAAAACATTACACCTTTATAATTTAAATTTATATTACTTGGGACACAAAAAAAGCTTTTTTTATTGTCAGATAAGACAAATTAACTTTCACTTAATTATAATGTGATGAAAGAAACTAACAGCAACACTATTGAAGAAGCATAAACACAATTAACCGTAAAATGTGTAATATAAGTCGCCCCACTATGTAAGCTGTAATCTGTTTTTTTTTTGGTAGATTTAAGCTGTCCTCCTGAGAGACAATTACTATTTTTCTCTACAAAGTACACAATTTGTAGCTTCTCTTCAGCTGTGTCACTCACACTCTTTGTTTTAGTACCATCTGCTTTCGCTGTATGGACTTTTTGCATTTACCAGCTATAGTACGGTAGTTAAGCTCTCAGCTTCTGGTGATTCTTTCTGAGATGGACTCACAGCCCGCAAATCTCTCTGCTCTACTCAACCTGCCACTTGTTATCCTCACTGAAGAGTCGAGTAAAGCAGCCATGTCCAATACAAAAAAAATTAGGTGACATTTTCATTGCATCAGGTCCCATGGAGCACGTGACAGTTGCAGCTTTATGTGACCTAACGCTAGCACTTGAAGCAATGGAGCTCAGCAAAAATTCAAGCAGGAAGACTATTTCTTACTCAAAATTAGGGCTGAACGATTTGTGAAAATAATCTAATTGCAATTTTTTTCCTAATATTGTGATTGCGATTCAATATGCAATTATTTTTAGATTCCTCAAATTATGTATTGCTCAAAAAAAGCAATAATTCATTCTTTATTATTACCAACACAATACTAGATAACTTAAACTAGGGATCAAAGATTTGACAAAGAGATCTTATTGTGATTTTGGCTCATAGAGCAAATTTTATACCAGTTGCTATTCTGAGGGGATAATAATTTTTTGGACAAGAAAAGTAGGATTTTTGTAAAGTATTCTAAAATAGGCACTTCATGTATGCATAATGTGTAGAGCAAAAAAAATCTGCAAAAAATTGTATCAAACTGGTATTTTGATACATTTCAGGTTAAGAAAATATTGCATTATCTGCGATTTGAAAATTGCAACAGGCTACATTGCAATTTAATCTAATTTGCGATTAACTGCCCAGCCCTACACAAAATTAGTCACCACTCGTACATAATTCTACACTGGATGGATGTGTTTATGGTTAGGGTTCCTTCAGTGTATTAAGCAAAGCAAAAGATAGTTATATATTGTATTTATATAGTATTGCACAAAGCTGATTAAAAAAATGGATAGATATTGTTTTACACAAAAAGTGGGATAATTGTGGTAATCTTGTTACTGTATCTAAGCAACTGCTGTTTGTGAAATCCTCTTGTGTCTATAAAAATGATAAAACATTTGTTTTTTAAGGCTAATGTGGTTCATTTCAGAAGGCAGCAGACTTTATGCCAAGGTATCGGATGGATGACAATTGTGATTATCTAGCTTGTCATTTCCTCAGGGCAATTGTATTAATAGCAGATAATACATGTGCACTAGTGCATGCGTGCACAAAGAAAACACTGACAAAGCTTTGATTACTCCCTGAGGGGTTGATTGGATGAATTTCACCGCTGAGTACACCAGCTTTCTTCCCATGTGTCTAACTTTTGTCAGGAAAGTGATTACTTGTGTTTCTTGGTTGGATCATACACACACTCTACAGAGAATTATCAATGACATTTACAGCCCCAATGCAACCTTGAGCCTATAATTGCAAAATAAATAACCGATTCAAGAGAAAAAGCATAGTTGTCTTGAAATATTTCTCTGAGTGCACACTCACTTGGCAAGCTTCTTGAATCCAATTGCTCTTTTCTTTGTAGGCGTCCCATTAACTCCTTTCCACACATGGGTATTCCAAGGGTCAGGCTTTTGCATATGGGCAGACATTAGATAGAGACTTGTGTTTTGTCAAGATTCATATCAGTTTAAATGTATTTAGAATATCTGTGATTTTCAGTGTATCATATGACTGATTTGACATAAAAAGCTGCAGTTTCTACACTTTTTGAAGGTGCCTGGCTTAATTCCACACAAACTAATGACTTGCAGCTAAATTTACCTTTATGATTTTCTTTGTATATCTTAACAAACAAGTAATTTTTAAAACATGAGTGCAGGCCTTTCATTGTGTTTATCCTCTCCTATCTCACCTGGTACTCAAAGGAAGGAGTGAGACGATAGTTAAGCATTTCTTGGTGAAACACCGGTGTGATGCTTCCAGACATAGGAGGCACAATCCACACCCAGTCACCAGGACAGCCTCCCCGCACCCTGTACTCATTCTCCATGTGCTTCATGAAAGACTCTGTGGCTGAGTGATGGTCCACAATGGTCACCTTGCATGTCTAAAATAGGAAGACACAAACAATAAACCCACAGATAAATATACTGATAGACATTGTATCATCAATATCTATGAAAATAAGGGAATAAAAGTTAGCATATACAGCAGGGTTCCCCAACTACTTCCTCCCAGGGGCCAAAATATTTCAAGGACAGCAAGCTGAGGGCCGGACATGGATTATTTTTTTGACACCATTAAAGTTTCCCTAACTGCTATGCTATTACTGCTCAAAGAGCTATAAACCCTCACCTACTGAGTTAAAACTTGACTTAAAAGTACATGTCTGAGCTACAACAGTCGTTCTTCTGCATGTCCCTTCTCTCCAAATCCCCCTGACATCCCTGCACGTGTCATGAAGTGGCACATCTCTGCGTGATTATGACTTTTTGCGCCGCATCAAGACCAAAAATGCTGACCTCTCAAGTCATAGGACAGCCTGTGTCCAAATTAGGATTAAATGTAAAGTATAAAGAATTCGTTTTATCGTTATAGGATTTTTTACCTTTTGATGAGACCTGGAGTCAAATACGCCACAGGATGTCCCGTATAAACATAAGTGATCAATCATCTTGTTGAAATAAAATCAAATCATATGTAAATAAATTTAGTTGATATTAGTTTGGCATTTCACATTTTTATAGTTAGTGATTATATCAGGCTGGAGATTGAACTAAATCACTCCAAAAGCGAGATACGACGTCTGCATTTGTGGCTGACGGACTGTTACGCAGGGAAAGTGTTTGCTATCATGAGAGCAGCTGTTTTAATCCCCCACAAGAATAGATGTTTGGTGTTAAAAGGCAAAAAATCTCTGACATTCGTTAAGGCCTGAGATGCAGAAGACTTGTCAGAGGCGCAGGCAGAGCTGGACTCTATAGTCTGTGCAGCTGTGCACGGTGGTTAAATTCTTTACCTTAAAAAAAGAAAAATCAAATTAAACAAAATAATCCTTCTCCTTCAGTCTTAAAAATCATGCAGTCTGTATCAGACTCTTTTAGGAAAGCAAGTTTGCAGAGTTGAGGTGAAGAAGCACTTGCGCTACTGCCGCTCTGCCGTGAGTCTTTTTACCATGTTCCTCCCTGCTCTAAAGAGAATTCAGTGTACCATATCCCCCTTATTTATTGCATCATATTATAACCTTTCCTTGCTATAATTGTGGAAAGATCACAATAAATGAGTGAAAATGTGTCTTTTTAACACATAAGAGGGTTAATATTAAAAATGAATATATATATTTTTTTAATTTCTTTTGCTCAAATGTCTTGTGGGCCAGATGGCACCTGATGGCGGGCTGGAAGTGGCCCGCGGGCCGCCATTTGGGTATGGCTGATGTACAGTTTGTTTCAAATAAAAATGACATAAGATCTTCAGATATTCAGTTGTGCATACTTACACTGCTTATATTCTCATTAGTAACAAACATAAACAGCTCACTGCACTAGAGACATACATATTTTGCCACTATTTTGCAAATGTTTGGACCATTTTGAGTACACATGTTGCCAGAGGAGTAGTTTATGAAGCAGCAGGTGGGATCCTTATGTTTGTGTACCAAAACATTCATTAAAACAGTATTCATGAGTGAAACAACAACATGTTGGTACCTGGAAGCTGTGGAGAACAGCAATATTGATCTCCACCAGTGCCTGGTCCTTCCAAAGAGAGGAAGTCTTCCTGGTGTCTAAGGCCATCCTGTTAGCAACATCCTACACAACGCAGAAAGAGAAAGACTTCTGAAATGCTGTTGTGTTCTGGTTGAAGAGTTTTTTTTTTCTCTATTCGTTTGGAATTAAACTTGAAAGAGAATTTGCACCGATTTAAACTAAAGAGTTGATTTATAATATAACCTTAGCTTTATGTGTCAGCTGCACACTCTCATTTACAAACATTTCATTTAGTGTACAGGTTTGAATCCTGTGATTCAAACCTGTGAATCCCAATGGGGATAATATTTCACCTCACTCCATGTTATTCCAAAACTTAAAAAAGACCATAACCAAAGAGATAGATTCACCACAATCTACTGTACAAAAGACAGAAAACAGACACTATCATGTATGCTTGTATGACACACACAACAAGACCTGTCAGTATGAAATGCAGAAAGGGTGCAACTGGTATTTGACAAACTGTTGCAGTGACACCTTTGTTTCCACATAATCATTGTTCAAGCGTTTGTGGTGATGTTATAACTAACTATTTAACAAAACTAAAACCCACAAACAAGTGTGTCACTCATTTTTTCATGATTTAACATTCACTCAAGTCAAGTGTGATGTTTTTTGCTAAGTCTTCATCTTTATTGACAGCCTGTTATTAAAGTGAAGTTTTCTTGTAAGTTTCTGAAGTTGTTTTGTTAGAGCCTCAGTGAAAGGACATTAGCGCTCCTTTATTCAACAAACAATTCATGCAAATTATGTGAAAGAAAAAACTTAAAGGGCAAAACACAAGCATTTAAACCGTTTTCATCAGAAACTCACACAAAAACAGTTTCAACATCTTCTTAAGAAAAAGTCACCAAACTGGTACCCAGTGTGCCCTAAAGCACTCTTAATCGCTGGTTCTCCACTGGTCTAGTGATTAGTAAGAAAGTGCAACCCCAATTTCTGACATTCTGATATTTTTCAGCCAATTTAATGAAAAACGTTGCTGTTTGGACCTTTGGTTGAACATAACGTGGTCAGAGAAAGAGACAGTTAAAAAAAATCATGTAAAAGCAGCCTGTTGACTTTTGAAGACAACATTTTTCTTTTTTTGTTTTGCCAAGCACATATGCACAGCCAACTGCAAAGGGCTGCACAGCTCACTTTTGGCTCTGGACCCTCCGCTCTTACCCCTTTAAAGCCAATTGTATCATATTTAATATGCACTTTAATATGCATACCTCTATCTAATCAAAATGATTAACAATTCCCTAAAAACCTTTTGTATACACTCATATAAATGATGAAACTGTCCTCCCCGAAAAAAATTGCATATGTGAAATTTTATGGCCTTATTTCTTTTTTTTTGGATTTCAGTTAAATAAAGATCTCATTTCTAAAAAATTTGAATTTTCTGGCTATTATTTGAGGTATCAGGCTTTAAAGGGTTAACTGCTGGAACACAAGGTCTGAGCTGTGTTTTTCGAATAGTCGGCAGTCTGATTTCCAAAATATAGTATAAGTATCAAAATAAAATTCAAAATCCTGGAAAATAATTAAAAAATAAAAGCGTTTAGTGCTACTGGATAGCTCTCATTTCCTTTTTGTTACTCCAATTGTAAGCACTGAGTGTGTGACTCAATAAAAAAATAATGTAATGCACAAATTAATGTACATACATTCATTTACATAAGACTAAAATCAGCAATGTTGCATTTATATGACTCCTTTCTTGGAAGTTATTATATGAGCAGTTTTCTTTCAGTGTGCAAAATAAAGAGAAGAATTAAGTTCTTATGTGGTTCATCTGGTGACCCAACACATGCTCCTCTCTGCACAATGCTTCAAACCAATCTGTGCTTGGATTCTCCCCTCCCATTTTTCCACTGAGGCATGACTCTGTATTTTGGCACAACACTCTACCTCCAGAATGTTGTAGCGCGAGCTGTCACAGAAGTCCCTCACGCCAATCTCTGTGCCCATGTACCAGCCGCTGAAGGGGCAGCCAGTGAACTCCAGGCCACCTATCTCCAGCAGCATGTTGGCGACCGCTGGGAGGCCATACCATTTCAGGTCCAGGTCCTTGAACCACTCGTACCTAGACAAAGGAAACAGTTTTTTTTTTAAGACTATTTTGGGCTCTTTGATTCATTGAGAAGAAGAGTGAAGCCGAACAGTGAAATTAAATACAGGGAGAGAGAGTGGGGCAAGACGTGCACCAAGGAACAGGAATCAGTCCCATAACCAACATATTGAGGACTGTAGCCTCTGTATATGGGCGCCTGCTCTACCGGCTGAGCTAAACTGGCACCCAAAAACAGAGGTTTTTTATGTTGGTGAAGGTCCAATATTTGCAATAAAATAATAATCATTATCTACAGCTTTGGGCAGACATATTTATCCCCAAGACACAAGGAGTACAGCCAAAACCAACATTACCACAGAAATAACCCATTTTGACGTATTTTCAGCTGGACTGAGCAACCAGGACTTAAATATACCTCCACACACCCTCTAGGGGCATTGATAACATGGCTTTTGGTGTATTATTTGCAGAGCTTGGTTTAATCTCATATGATTGGACTCTGTTGGTGGTCTGTGCCAAGCTGCTGCCAGAGCTGAGGGTAGTTTAATGCAGGGTTTGGAGCATGAGATGCCAATTTCAGGGGAGTCTGGCAGGGAGATCAGTGTGTCAAGGGATTATGAAATGCTCGCTGTAGCATGCAGCGATGTAGTGATAGCTCTGTGTGCATCTGGTTTGTATGTGTGAAAACCAATGCGGCAAAAATATTAAGTTATGATTTGTGATAATAAAATAGATGGATTAGATAGAGCAGCTTAATGCTTGAAATCTAAATTAGTTTAGTAGAAAAGCCACAAATGTAAGAAAAGTTTCTTGAAAGGAAAGTAAACACAGAAGAACAAAATAAAGACTAAAACCCCACTAACAAACCCCATGGTTGCCACAAAATCCAGCATAACAACAGATAAAGCATAGCTAGCTTTGCTCTCTGAGAGTATTCAGCACAGTTAATTGTGATGCTAACCCAATAAAACTTCTTGGCTTAAAAGTGCCCCATTGTCTAAGATGTGTTTTGAAGGAATGTGTGAGTGGGTGGGTGTCCTTTTGTGAAGCCCCCTCTGTTCTCATTTTGCTAGATAGTGTTGAATGTTTTCAAGGTAAGGCTTCACTCACTTTGGGTGTGTGATTGGCACCTCCAGGATGAGGTCTTCAGGGATCTCAAACAGCTCAGGGTCATTTCCGTTGGCTTGCAGAAGGAGGGGGAGGACATCAAAACGACCTTTTGGAGCTTTCCATCCCAGCTGCATGCAGATCTGGTGACCAAAATGCAAAATGTGATCTGAGAGTAGATGAGATTTTCCTGCTTCACTTATCTGGCTCAAAACTACGACTCATTCTCCTGTGTACCTCAGTAAATTCAACATTTGCAGGGTCTCCCAAGATCTTCCCATCAGGCTGTTTGTAGCCTGCATAACGAATCAACTGACTGTTCCATACTCGAAAGTCATGTTTACCATCTGTCCTCTGTGGAAATATAGTGATGGCTGACCTGCAAAACCCAAACAGGCAGAGACAATAAAAATATTAGAAAAAATGTCTTAAGTTGTTTCAATTATTTGCATTTATAGACAGCTTACGAAGTCTTCTCTCAAAAAGATATTCAGTACCCTGAAATTTTCCTGTGCTTACAAAGGGAGAAACTGTGCTTTAAATCTTGTCACCAAGATTACAAACACACAGTGGCTACTTATCTACAAAAAGTTATTTAATATATATATCAAAAGACATATTAAGGCCAAAAGAACAGAGCAAGGCCAACATGTACCTTTACCCTGCTGTATATTTCAGTGATGTTTAATGCCATGACCGTGTTAAAGTGAAAGGGTAAAGTAATACTGCTAAGCTGGTTATAAGTCGCAGCGTAGTGAGATCAGCTGTGCGAATCTGGGCCAGTTGTGCTGGTGTAGTACATCTGCCGGAAAGTGTCTCTCAGTCTCTGAAAAATCTATTGAAAGTGTTGGAACCAGCCGGCCTGCTCTGTAAATGGAGGGTTTATCCCACTGCAGCATGTTAAATGGGACTTTCTTACAGTCTTCTATCTATTCACAATAAGAGAAAGTTTGCCAGCCATAATCCCTTACAAACACACTGTTACACTGAACAGTAGAAGGCTGTTGAAAAAAAAAAATAGCTGTGTTAACTTAAAAATCCAAAACAGCTATTTCAGTTCAATTTTTCTAAATTGATAAGACACATTTTTGTTTTGAAGTGAACAGTACTCAATTACTTTCTTTTTGTAATTGCACTCAAATTATTTGACAATCATTACTTAAACTATAGAGTTTTTCTGAGAATGTCTTTGGGCATCAGACCCTTTTTCACCGTGAGTGAAGACTGGCTCAGTTAGAGAAGACCCACCTTTGGGGTGCAATGATGACATACTGTGGATGGGCCACAGAACATGATGGAAAAGAACTTACTGGTTCAGTGTGCATTCTCAATTCTAACTGGAGTGGTATAAATGTTGAAGATTAAATTACTTGATAGAAATAAGGGGGAACTGCAGTGGATTAAGAACATTTTCCTCTATGGGAAAAGTTAAACATGTTGTTTTGAGATAGATTTCAACAGACTCTTTAACTGTTGGAAAGTTTCCTCAGTTAGGTTTAACTGAAAAAGTTAAGTCAACCCAACATAAATGTACGAGTAAAATTGAGTTGATATAACTTAGAATAGCTAAGTACCTGCTACCAAACAAACACTGTTTTTTCAGTTATTTAAAATTTTTGTGGTATTAGTTTTCTCTAATGTTTTCAGTTCTATTAACTCATTAGGGATTATAGTGTAAATTATATATTTTAACTTGAGTCTACTCAAAAATTAATTTCCATTACATAAAAACTTTGATCTAATCAGTTTGAACAAATGTTTTGAGTATGTGAAACTTGTTTGGTTTCACAGTGTACCATGTATGCTACAATACACCACTGAACATTCAAAACAGTAATTAAATATTCCGGTCATTCAGGTTGCGGGCAATGTGAACTGTTGCTCAATCCTTGTTGTTCCTCTAATTTACGATAACAAAGTCCAACAAACATATCCGAGATGCCTGGTTCACTTCTGATTAAAAGACAGATAATGCAGCCAAGAACAGGAGGGTTAGATGAGGTTAAGGGGTTTTAGGGACTTATATCCTGATTTGTCATCAACAAGTCATAACCACAAAAATACTTGGCGCACTCAATACACATAATCCATGCCGCACTCCGCAAACAAATCAAGATAAGCATCTTCATTTTAAGATATAAAGGCCAAAAAATAAAGCCTGATTTGCACAGAATTTTTACAGAAATAGCTGTAAATGTGGCAATAAAAAGATTCACTTGTTAAAGTGTATGAAAATTAGTGTTGTTCCTAGGTGAATTATTTCAAGTTTGGTTTATACATTTCACACTTCAGAGACTCAACTGATCTAAAATGCCTTATGGTGTTGGCTCAACTGATTCCATTGCTTTTGGCTCATTTTGTCCCATAGCTACTATTTTGGAAAAATAATGTCTAGCATAACAATTAAGTCTAGTCATGAGCAAAGTGATTTACATGGTTTTATACGTAAGTGAATCGCTAACATGGGGCTGCATGGTGGTGCAGGGGTTAGCGCTGTTGCCTCACACAGTGCCTTTCTGTGCAGAGTTTGCATGTTCTCCCCACGCATGTGCTCTCTCCTGGTACTCCAGCTTCCTCCCACCATCAAAACATGCTCATTAGGTTAATCGATTACTCTAAATTGGCCATAGGTGTGAGTGTGAGCATGCTTGGTTGTCTGTCTCTATATGTCAGCCCTGTGATTGACTGCCGATCAGTCCAGGGTGTACCCCGCCTCTCGCTCAAAGACAGCAGGGATAGGCTCCAGCCCACAAAATCCCAATGGGATAAGCGGCATAGAGAATGGATGGATGGGGATTTTCATTGTTTCTGTCATGTCTGGAATTCACTTTGAAAGGCAAAAACAGCGTTTTCTGTATAAAAGTACTCACTACTTCTTCCATGTGCTTCTCTCTAATGTAGCAAGATAGAAGGATGGATATTTCCTGAATTCATGGTCATATGACAAAACCTATGTACAGTTGCCTAGATATAGGGAGTCGGGTCAACTTACCTACTGGCTCATCCTACCCCACTCTGTTTCTGTTAAAAGACCTAATGTGTCATTGTTTTCAACGAGTTGAAAGCAGAATTGCCCCCCCCCCCCCAAGCATTAAGGCTTTCTATTTGTTATCTGATCCCTAAGGAGGGATGTTGATACAAGGTAGAAATTGGGAAATTGACTTAAAATACAGTTTAAACCCCTCATAATTATCTTTGTTAAGTGATATTAACATATGACATTAATTAAGTGGACTTGAAACCATGATTTAAGTGTGCAGAGCTGCAGTCAGGGTGTTACAGTGCCAGCTCTCATCAACATGTGTTGATGTGTCTGAATTCCAGGTTAACTGTAGTAATGAGTCAGAGCCTATCCATAATCCAAGAAGTAAGTATGAGATATCTCATTTAGTTGGGACTTGGCAGAATATGAGCACACACTGTGCAGGTCTGACAAATGACGGCTTGTTGCTGGCAGGGTTCATCACCTCTCCGACAGAGCAATGATTGGTGCAGAGAATCATAAAGATAGACAGGAAGCTGATGGTGTCAGAGGCAGCATTAAGAGACAGAAAATTCATTGACAGATGGGACAGTGGGTCAAGTCAGGGTAGCCAGAGATCAAGAGAGGTGATGAAATACATGGAGCGACAGATGGAGAGAGGGAAATGAACCCAAGCAGTGTTAAACAAAAAGGAAATAATGGATACAATAAAGAAATAACACTGGCATGAAGAGTTAGAAACGTGTGTTTTTCTGCTTTACCTGAGGTTGCCTTTGTTGGTAGCATATTTGACGTGGTTACAGATGTAGTTGTACATTCCATGAGCTGTTGTGCAGTCTCTAGCATCAAAAACCTGGAGTGCAGACACCAACATGAAAAGTAAGAACCACATCTATTCACAGTTACAAGATAAAACATGCCTTTTGATATAAATGTAGCATGATTTTTTTGATAAAGTAAATCTGTGTTACATAGGCTTAACAAGAGACTGCTACTGTATAAAAGAACAACATGAAATCTCTAGCTTTTGAAGTGAGGCAAATTGAGAAAAGTCACCAGGCGGAAAAATGTCTGATGGCAGCAACAAGTCCTTCCCCAATCAGCTCAAATAGAAGAGTAGCATTGCATATTAAACCATTTTTCCAGAATATTTTACTTTGAAATTGATAAGATGTTGGGGGCTTAAATGCCACATTTGAACCTTTGAACAGTAGCTCAGAACAAATAGATGTCAGACGTTAGCTTCATCCACTTGTTTTGATACAGTCTGTCCTTGCTCCATGTCTATAAGTGTCTTGATTTATATCAAAAAGTTTTTAAGGATACAGAATCAATCATGGCATTACTAATATGGCTTATCAAATCATCATAAACAGAGTGGATGTAGAAACAGACACATCTTGTTATTTTAGGCTATGAGTCTACCTGTAGTTTGGACCACTGGATCCTCCCCACACATCTGGCTGCATTTCTCCACGCATGTTTGGCCCCGTAAATCAGCTCAGTGTCTTTTAGCTGGTAAGTTCCCAAAGCTTCGATCTCCTTGGTCACCTCTTCCCGCCTGTCTATGTGGGCCTTAGAGCCGTACCTGGATGCAGGATAGGTCCACAGTGTTGTAAGAATGTACCATTGTTCAGTAAAAAAAAGTTTGCTTGTCATGTTCATCTCCTAAAATATTCACATAAGAGAGTGAATACAACATTCAAAGGGATTTTTTGCAGGGACGCATGATATTAGATTTTTGCAGATATCTGTTTGCCTTTATTTCTTAATACATTTTTGGTGACACTGATATGATATCTAAAAAAAATCCACAAACTTAATGCTCACCTCATAAAGTGAAGCAAAGAATGTTTTTCTTTTCAAATATTTAGTTATTATCTCTTAAATTAAAATCAAAGAAGTCATACAACAATTGTCCCAATTTAAAACAATTATTTAGACCAGTGCCTGGTTTTCTATACTGTACAACTGCTAGATGGCTATACTAAAAGCTGTTTACTAACCACCATTAAATCGAAAAAGAAGAAGAATGCAGCAATTTCAGGTGACACAACAGAACTAAAAAAATGTAAATGATTGATCAAACAATCTCTTAACTCAGTATCATCAAGGAAAATAAAACCTTTCTTGTTAAAATTTGCATGCAGCAATCCTTAATCTAAATCTGTCAGCTTGTTTAAGGCTATTTCCATTATGTGTTAGCATCAAGCTAATTAATGCAGGTGTCCATTCCCGCCCATCTCTTAGAATCCCCTGTTTTGTAAATGAATTCTAAATAGTACTTTTCAGATAGACTTAGTGTGCTGGCTATATCATGCAACAGAAAAGCAGGTGAATGAGTTTGAATTGGGAGAAGACTGTTAGGACAACAACCATTAAACCAATCATAGGTGAGTTCAACAATAAAACTCTGCTGATTATGACTCTCTCTATGAAGTAGGACATCAATGTTGCTAAGCAACCCAGTGTTGTGTGAGAGCTCTCCACGTTCTGCACAAATAGTGCAGCTCTGTTCTTGCTGTGTGTGGTTTTTGGCTGAAGTTGCTGTGGAGTTTTGAATCTCCAGTAACCATCTGAACAGCTTCACCCTCTGCTGAGTCCAGTTTTCTTCACTGGCTATCTTCATTGGCTGTTTTGGAGTGAGATGAGTTATGACTTGTTTTGTTTACTAATTTACTTTTTATTGGTATTCTGGTTAGTCAACATCCAGTTCTACAAGGACCTACAGTACACACATGCTGCAAATTACAGTCCTCAGAAAGGGGTTTTGCAACACAGAAGATGAAGAAAAATGTTATGTTAAACTAATTTCATCACATACCATCATCACTGTAAATCCCTTAATTATATAACTGTTAAGCGCCTACGAACTACTTACAAAGCAAGTTTAACAGTTTACTCCAACTGACCTATTTTGTTTGCTTTATCTTTATATATATTTTTTTCTTTTACTTACACAAGAAAAAATCTTAAAAAAAAAAAAAATCCCTATGTGAAGTAGGTGTGTATTGGCAAGAATCTGGAGATACGAGGCGTATCGCGATACAGGGGTGCTGATATTGATATTTGCAATATATTGCAATACTATGAGCAAGACGATATATTGCGATATTTTTGTAATTTATGTATATGTGTATATATGTATGTGTGTATATATATATATGTATATATGTATGTATATATATAAATTTGCATGTGTATGTGGATGTGTATATATATATATTTGTTTATTTATAGAAATAAAAAACTAATTTTAAGTAAATATGGAATAAAATAGAATGCAATTAAGCTATTAATAAAAATATATTAAAATTATATGTATAGTATGTAAATAAAAAATATACAGTGTATTATAAAATTTATGGTCTTGCATCATCTAGAGTTTTTACTCTTTTTTGTGCAATTTGAAGATCAGGATTTTTCCCATTTGTTGTCATGAATTAAAATGCTTTCAGGATTTCAAAAAGAAAAGTGGAAAAATTAATCAATATAGAGTAAATTTACTAAAATCTTTTAGATTTCATGGTACATCAGCTTGTATGTCTTAACGTCATGACAAGGTGCTTGTGGAGGAAGACTGATCCTCATGTCCAGCTTAAGAACTGATGGAATGTGTTGTGAGGAGGGCATGGCGTGACGGGCCAGTGTTTTTTTTTTTTTATCCTAGTACGGAAGCCTACAGTCTTAACAACACTACAATGGCGCAGCTCCTTACAAAAACAAAAAACAAAGTACTGACAGGGTAATTATGGTTACATGAGTAAAAATTAGCAGTAGCTTGAGCAGGCTTCTCTCACATTAGCTGTTAGCCGCTAAGCTATCGCTATGATGTCTCGTGTTTGGATTTGTCGTGTCGTCCAAGTATTTCACTCTGGCGTGGCATATCTTACAAATGACTTGACTCCTGTAGAAGTCTCTCCCGCCTTTAATGTTTTGTAAGCCAAAATAAGACCACATACCTGCTACGAATGCAGCAGAAGCTGCATTGCTGGGTAGGCATGAGCAACTGGCTGGCTCAGACTGGAAGTCTTGCTAGGGGACCCCTCAGGGGGGGTCGTGAGACAGTGAAGAGGGGTCGTGGGATGCTTTCCATAAGATTAAGAGAAATTTCATATGATTTAAAATCATACATTTTATCTATTATTTAAATGTTGTTAAAATTATTTCAAATTAAAATCAAAATGCAGGTATTCAGTGATATTTGTGCTTAAAAGCAATTAAAAGTTACAAAAATGACCTAAAATGCAAGTTTTGTACATAATGCTTTGTGCAATATCATGCATTTTATCCCCTTCAAGGGAAGATGGGGGTCCCTGATCTCTGATGGTGTTTTTTGGGGGTTCATGGGCTGAAAAGTTTGGGAACCGCCGGTCTAAGCAGAGGAGAAGAAGGAAGAGTCAAATGCCGGTGCCTGCCCCCAACTAGAGGTCAGGGGGTGAAATTACACCACAAACTACTGCACCAACGAAGTAAATTATTACTTTAAAAAACATCAAAACTGCATTTTAAAATATCAATACAGTATCATGCAAAATATCGTGATATATCAGTGTATCGATATTTTCTAACACGTCTAATGTGAAGTAAGGTAGTATCACAATCTTTCCATATCTACTCATATGCTGTCAAGTGAAGGCTTTAATGTTGTTTCAAGCAAACTTTTTAACGTAACTAATGCTAAGGATTTACCTTTTTCTAAATTACCTCATGTTACACAGCCCATGTGCTGTGCTTACCTTTTGATGGAGGTGTAGTACTGATCTATGAAGTCAGTGGCCAGTGGAAGAAGCTCATCTTTGGTTCTGACCTCATCTGGCTTGCGAATATGCTGGTTGGGCATCATTACAGAGCCGATGCAGACATTTTCAGAACAGATTGGCATCTGAAAAACAAATATCATGACAGATGATAGAGGATTTTCCAGGGACGAATTGTGGTTGTTGGTTTTTCCTAAGTGCCAGAATACAACTGAAAAGCTGGGCGATCATGGCATATGGCAAAATGCACTGGTAATGAATCTGCAAATATCTGTAAAATGTGCTTTCCAGCAAAGAATTACACTAACAGAGGACTTCTTTCTGGGAATAGCTGTCTTCATCTTTTTCATTTATTTTCATTGCCAATAGACTTTCTGCATCTGTCTGTCTGTAGTGTGACTGAATGCAATTTAAAGGAATGGCATGTTTTTAAATCACATAACGCAAACCTATCACTTTAATTTCTTTGTCAATTTACTTTAGACTATTCTGCCAGGTCTTGGTTCTGCTTTTTATGAGGTAGACAAGTGAAAAGCTTCAACTGTATATTATGGAAATTGAATCAACAAAGAGAAGAAAAACATTTCAAAATGTTCTTTTTTTTTACTTTATTTGTTCTACTTTTATGAAAATAGTCAGTTCCTCATTCACCCTTTGTTAGATTATGCTGCCATATTTGTTATGAGTGTACCAAGCCTTTAAAACTTTATTTGAGGAAAATTATTTTCCAACACAAATTGCCACTATGAAATTAACTTGAAGTATAATTAATGTCCAAGGCCAAGAGACCACATCCACTATAAATTAAAGGTTTTTAACTATCCTCGATCATAACATGTTCCATATTTATTATTAGCAGGGGCAAGTTTTATGTTTAGTTCTGGACTCTGAATGCACAGAGGGGATCGTGTCATTTTTATATTTTCTTTCATTATATCCTTCACAAAAGCTTGGCACAAATGTAAATGAATGAGTAAGTCAGTGAGTCATGGATTGGTATCCTACCATCAAATGGAGACAGGAAGACAGAAAGAGCAAAAAGCAAAGACAGAAAATGAGAAAACAAACAGATGCAGAGAGAGAACGGCTCATCGCTGAGAGCAACCTTGTGTGGTCAGTTTAATGTGATTAGAGCCGAAGTCAGCTGTCACTTTGGTTTGCCCAAATGTCTTCACCAGCTTAGAGAGAGATGGAGTGAGTGAGCAGGAGTGGATGACAGAAACAGTAGTGCAGGCGTGCAGAAGGAGGGGAAATTTGACAATGACCCAGTGCTGCTAAAATTGGCTTATTAGGCTGAACCACACACTTGGACTGTCCAAACATTGGACGCAGACTGGCAGTGTGACTAAAATAAACTTCCCTTCGTGCCCCTTCCAACTCATTCGCCACTGACTCGACAAAAACTGTTGGACAAGGCAACAAACACAATTTTAGCCAGTCAAAACAATGGGAAGCAGGGAGGGAAACTGAATGAGTGTATGAGGAAGCTCTGAAGGATAAAAGATATAAATAACAGGGATAACTGAATACAAACCAAAGCTTGGAGACGATAATTGACAGTAAGAAGATAACATTGCTGACATAGATGTACACTGAGATTGGACAAAGTAAATGGGGAAATGGATAAGTGGAGCAGGGAGTTTTAAAAATAAAACAAAGAAATCACTTGTGCTCCAGCACGTCCGCTTTTCATACCGCTCTGGGCATTCATGCCAGCCAGCTGTCCTTTTCGAAAAAGACGGATCATCCTCCAATACAGCAGCGTCTGTGATAAATAATAACTCTGAAGATGGTACTATAGAACATTCATTGGGATGCACAGCGTGTCCA
The DNA here is from genome assembly GCF_018320785.1 of Cheilinus undulatus. NCBI lineage: Eukaryota > Metazoa > Chordata > Actinopteri > Labriformes > Labridae > Cheilinus > Cheilinus undulatus. The sequence continues at coordinate 27,600,748 of NC_054869.1, read as the reverse complement.
ATAAGTCACCAAAGTAATTAGGCGGCTGTTTGCTGTTTACAAATGGCTGCAGTGTTTTGGGGGGTGAATTATTTAACACAGGGTTTCACCTTGTGCCTGCTAGACTGGCTTACTAACTAGAGGAGGAAACTTTGTTGGCTGCATGAATATGGATGGACCAGGGAGTTGATAGATGAAAGGGGATGGAAATAAACCACATGAATACATTTTCTTACCAAAGTCTTCCATTTCAGTCACAACTTTTGGTGTTTTGCCTGAAAAGTTTTTGGAAATGGCCTTGTTTGGCACTTAAGAGCAACTGTTAGGATGGAAACTGCCCTCTAAAGAAATTAACACGACAGCTGCTCCCTTAACAAACATGGTGGGTAAGATCTTTATAAATCCTCAAAGACCGAATGAAAAGATTTTTGGCAAATGAATGTCACCAAAAGTCTGGCAACATGTTTTGCTCCTGTTTGATTCCTTTGTTGAGCCAAGTAATCAGATGTGGGTTTTTTTAATCAAAGCAGAAATTCAACCAATGATTGAATGAAAGAATTACAGATTATGAAAATTTCAGTTTTTCCCCAAGTCTTCCTCAAGTGCTGTTTAACAGCTTTCCCAAACATCCTATTTTTATCTGGAAGCTTACATGATTTTACTTCACACAAAAAAACAAAATCATTCCACAAAAAACAAAAACTACCAGGATCAAAATTATTAGCCCCCTTTAGAGTTCACCTTTTTACCAAAGCATAATCCACTGTGGTGCACTGATGTTTTTTAACTTTGTAATGCTCAAAGCTTTTAAAGTCAAGTTCAAACTGAGGGTTATCTTCCCATTTACACACAGTCTAAAAACTTCAGTAAGGGTCTGAGTTGTCACTGGAGAAATCACCATGTCAGGAATAAAATAAATCAGTTTAGACTTGAGATAAATAATTGTTGATACTTGCATGGCAGGAGAAGCATATACAAAGTTATCACAGTGTTTCTAAGTGCCAAGAACTGGAAAGTATCTTCAAGAAATTCAAAGAGAGCCACACAGAACAAGCCTGGCAGAGGTAGAGAAATATTTCAAAGACTCTGGAAAGAAAACTAGTGAGAGATGTGTCTAAAGACCCCAGAACAACTGACAGACACTCATGAATGACTTAGACTAGTCAGGAATTGTAGTCTCAAAGAAGACAATCACTAGAGCCCTGCACAGGAATGAACTGAGAGGTTGCAGACCAAGAAAACTCCACTTCTGCAAAGAGACACCTTCAAGCCAGTATGGGAAGGACAACCTAGAGAAAGAGTATGCATACTAGGAACATGTCCTTTGGTCAGATGAGACAAAACTAGACTACAGTGGCCACAGAGACATTGCTTATTGTTGGAGAAAGAAGGGAGAGGCGTATAACCCAGAGAACATCATCTCCACAGTGAAACACAGCAGTGGGAGTATAATGCTGTGGGGATACTCCAGTTCGTCCGGAACTGGGAAGCTCATGAAGGCGGAAGAAATCATGAAGAAAGAAGGATATATAAAGATTTTGAAAGAAAACCTCAAGCAGTCTGCAACAAAACTGGGTCTGGGTCTGGGTCTGGGTCGTTGCCTTGTCTTCTTACATGGCAACATCCCACAACAAATGTTGCTCCTAATGAAGAAAGACCTCCAGACGACCAAAGTGAACGTTACTGACTGGCCTGCACAAAACTCTAAGTTGAATTCCATTGAAATTCTGTGGTGTGAACTGAAGACCATGACAGAAGTCCAACAAATCTGAAAAGCTTGAGAGGTTTACCAAAGAAGAATGGGCAAAGACTTGTTGGAAACTACAACACATGGCCACAGGCTGTTATCCAACAAAAAGGAGACAACTGAATATCAGCATCAGGGATGTTTATTATTTTGAACCTAGTAGTTTCTATGTGCAAAGTAAACCAATGTAAGCATCCAAAATAAAACTAGGATGATTGGAAAAGTTGTGTTAAAAAGTCTTTGCTCTGTTGAACAGCCCTCAGGAAATACCTACAAAAATGAAATTTTTATAGGGGGGCAGATAATTTTTTCCTCATCTGTACTTGCTTTCTGACAGTTGCAGCCTATCTAAAAGGCTTGATTCATACTGTCCTCTTAGGATCCAGACTGTATGGTATTAGTTTGCTGTACCTGTTTGTATCATGCTTATCTCGATATTTGAATTGGCAAAATGGTTACCTACATTTACAACTACTGTATTATTTCTGATGACATATGATTTGAAAAGTCTGACTCAGTAAGCAATATGAATCATGAAACACGGGACACGATGTTAAACTGTCCGTTGTACCAATAGGTGGTATGCACTTTACCTGAGGGTTTCCTTAATGTTAAGAGTGATTGGGAGTCTTCCTGGTGATTCCTCCTGGTTGCTCCTCCTGGTGGCTCCTCGATGCCAAGAGCATCACCGGAGGTGCATCTCCAGTGACGCTCCCAACCTCAATATCTTCACCGGAGATGCACCTAACTTACCTGAGGGTTTCCTTGATGTTAAGAGTGACTGGGAGTCCTCCTAGTAGTTTCTCCTGGTGGTTCCCCAATGTTAAGAGCAGACACCTCCAGAGGGCTGAACAGTGATCTCTAGCGTCCCAGAGCCACCCCCCTCCACGCCGGCTCTCACGACCCGCCATGCCAACACGCAGACATCCTCTTACCTATCTTATCACATGGCCCACACAGCCTCGACAGCATGCCACCTTCAACAGACCCAGGCTCCACTGATGTGAGCTCCAGGTAGTGACGATGCCGATGCTACCTTCCTTAACACCACTCATGATTGCAATGCAACAATACGTAAGAGCAGAATCCTCCTAGTAGTTCCTTCTGGTGGTTCCCCGATGTTAAGAGCTCCATCGGAGGTGCACCTCGGATATGGACAGATATAACTTTGGGACACATCATCAGTAGTGTACCTTTGAGTCATAGGGTGTTTCGGCCTTTTAAACACTAGACACCCTCATCAAAGGCGGCCAGCTACAGGGTGATCAAGCCTGAGCTTGTGTCCCATGCCCTATTGCGAGATGCACAGATGTTCGTGGGGGGGTTCTGCTCTGGGTTCTCAAGTGAGAAAGGAGGTGGTAGTGTTAGTGGGTTGCTCCTCTTGCTGTTGTTGGAGCCCAGCACGGGTCCTTCCGCTTGAGCCATATCCACTGACTACTCCTTTCGGCTGCTTCGGACACAGATCTGATGATCTGCCGGAGAGCCTGTCCATGACTTCCCAAGTCCTTTAGCAGTCTGATGGATGAAGTAGCGACAAATCCTCTGCATCCCACTTCGACTGGATAGAGTTTTGTCTTCCATCCTCGTTGTTCTGCATTGGCTGCTAGTTCTGAGTACCGCAGTTTTTTCCGTTCATACGCCTCCTCCACTGAGTCCTCCCATGGTACTGTGAGTTCTATGATGTACACAGACTCGAGTGAAGGGGACCAGAGGACCATGTCTGGTCTAAGGGTGGTGGATGCAATCTCAGGTGGAAATACTAACTGTTGGCCAATGTCCACAAGCATCTTCCAGTCACAGTCCAAGGCTAGTTGTCCAGTTTCTGGCTTGGTGGCAGGATGTTTGGGCTTTTCCTGTCCCTCCCTGACGAATGCTGGTGCCTTGATGGTATTGTTTGCTCTCAGGGACAGGGAGTTGGTTGTACTCCTCCTGATCTCAAGTGCTGCTGCCAGGCTCTTGAGGACCTGGTTGTGCCTCCAGGTGTAGCTGCCTTGTGTGAGGCTGGTCTTGCAACTGGTCATGATGTGCTTGAGAGATGCTGGACTTGGGCAGAGGGCGCAGGTCGGATCCTCACCATACCACTGGTGGAGATTCTTTGGTGATGGGAGCACATCGTAGGTGGCTCTGATGATAAAGCTGATGTTGCCTGCCTCCGTTTCCCAAAGCTCCCTCCAGCTGAGGTTCCTCTTCTGCAGGCCTTCCCACTGCATCCACTGCCCCTGCTTAGCAAGCAAGACAGCCTTTGCACTTCTTGCAGTTTCCTCTTGTCTGTGTACCTCATCCACCAGCAGCTTCCTCCTCTCAGCTGCTGAGGCCTTATGCCAAGTTGGTTTGCTCACCGCCAGGCCAAAGCCTCCTCTTCCCAGCTGTACATGCCCCACGATGTCTTTGTGCTTCAGGGCTGCTGTAGCTTGCTGCACTGCGTCGGATGGTGTCCAATTCCGCCCTGTTACCAGGGCTCCAGGTAGTGACGATGCCGATACTACCATCCTTAACACTACTCATGATTGCAGTGCAACAATACCTAAGAGCAGAATCCTCCTAGTAGTTCCTCCTGGTGGTTCCCCGATGTTAAGATATATAGTAAAATGCAAATCATTTACTCTTTTATAAAAAAAAAAAAACATTTAAACATGGTCATTTCTTATCAAGTGAAGATGATAATGTTAGCATGTATCTGGAAGCATTGTTTTATGTTAATAAGACCTTACAGATCAAAGGGCAGCTCTTTATGCTCCCCTATTTTTGGAATAAACCTTTAAAATGCTGGAAAGACTACCATTCTCCCAAAATTCTGCTGTATGAATGACTGCATGTGATTGTGACTGAATCAGCTCTGTTAAAGATGAAAGCATTTATATCTGGTGTAAAGGATAAAAATATCCATCAAACGTCACATTTGATTTTGCCGTCTTCTGAAAAAACTGACTCATTATGTGACCATCTGAGTGACTGTATGGCCATGTGACTTCTGTCTTTTTATAACTAAATGATTTATTGTTTCATAAGCCTGCCCCACATCACCCTAACTCTCGGCTCTCTGGCTAAACAGTAACAAGCTGAATCACCAACATTTCAGGCAAGAGCTCTCTAATGTATGAACAGTTAGTGTGAGGCAGAGAAAAGGCATGCCGCACTGTGCTATTATTCTTCAACTACTTGACTTGCAAATTATGTGTTGTTCAGCCTGAGGGCTGAATGTTTTCCAGTCAGCCAATATATGTATGTAATGTGTATTAATGCCTTTAAGATGCAATTAAAGTCATGGGTATCATATTTGCAGGCCTCACTATTTGACCAAAAAGTCTTGCATTCCTATAAGACAACACACACAGTGGTTCACAGGGTACCTACCTGTTATGGTGAGATAACAGGGGTCATGAATGGTGACAACTCTCACTATCTTTTAATATGATTATCTCAAGATTGCACTTATTTCATTATCTAAATAATAAATATCGTTATTGTTTTAAGGTACTGAGAAAAATTCCACATGCTATCATGGGGAAATAAAAGCAGAGAATGGAGAATTTTCACTGCTTATCTTATATAATGGCAAAATGAATACTTATAATTTCATAGCTGTCACTGTGGACTAAAGGAGAGGTGTCTAAACTATGGCCTTGGTGCCAAATGTGGTCCATTATTAATCAGCCACAAAATCCTAAAGCTAAAATGAATGATGGCCCACATTAAAACATGGAGCTTATGTTTGACTGCATATTCTCTCTCAGTTGCGGCACTCTGAAGTGCTGCCGTGTTTATTTTATAAACTAACATTTTGACAAGAAGAATCCATCAGCATGCTTTTTTCATGAAAATGTAAATTGTAAACATAATGACAACAAAAATAACAACATCTCAATTTATAATGCACTGATGAATCATGACAGAATGATTACAGGAACATGAATCATTCTCATTGGCTCCCCTCTCTGCTTAGTCTCAAGGTCTGGTTTACAAAGCATATCATGCTAACCATATTGAAGCAACACTGCTGTTATAATGTTTGGAATCTTTGTACAGTTTTCTCTTTTTTGTGTCTGAATGTGGAGATAAGCATTCAGCATCTCAGCTGCAACAAAGCATCATTCTCATTAGGACCAGGAGTGGAGCCAAGGCCCCCTGAAATCTGATTGGCCATACGTACCAAAATCCTTGGTACTGACTATTTGTCTTTTCACCATTAATGGGAAGCTGTGGTATTAGCTGTTTTATTAAGCCTTTTTAAATAATAAGTATATGTCATCCTTCATTGGACTGGTTTTCCTAACTTAAATACATACAGCTTATATTTTTCAGTATGTGGCTCTCAGTAAAAAAAATTGGACTTCCCTGAATTTAAGAGTCATAAATTCTAAACATGTTGATGTTTCTCTGTTTTCTAACATTCTATTGACTAGGAATGAGTATGACTTGCCAACTAAATGGTTTGATTCAGATCGTTTTCTCATCTGCACCAAAATTAAAAGTTGGTTAAACTAATTATTAACAACTTTTTATCAGTTCAAGCTCACAATCCTGGTCAGATGCCTTGTCTAAGCTTTAATGCAGCTGCCTGCCACTAGTAACCACGATAGCTGTTCTTACTGACTGCTGTCTTGCTACCACAATGCTCTTTACTTCAATATAAAGAACCGCTGACTGCTTTAGCATCAATGAATAGTTTAAAATAAATTTTAAACTAGAAAATGAGGATAAAGTAATCCAGAGGCGGTGTCAGGTTATACTTACATATAACCAAAGCAATGAGTGACAACATTCAGCATAGGAATATGGACACTGCCCTGCAAAAAGGATCATAGGCTAGTGGTGCTAGCACTGTTAACATTAGCCACATTCTGCAAATGGGCACATTTCATTTGTATCCTGCAAATGGCCAAACACATTTATATAAATGCGCTAAATAAGAAGGGAAATCATACAACTAGAAACATCAGTAATACTGACAACAACCACAGTCAGCAGTTAATAACAGAACCTGAGTCTAAAAAACAACAGCCCAAGTTTTCTCAATTATTTTTTTTTAGCTGATATTGTTTTTGCAGGTATGCTGTTTTGTATTGCATTACAGTTACATCATGCAGGTGTTTTTATATTTTTCTCATCACATTGTGCCAGTACTTTGAGTCTTTTTAAGGGTTTGAAGGGTGTCAGTGTGCGAAAAACAAATGCACCTCAGTCTTCATTCAGATTCAGACCAGCATAGCAAGTCTGCGTAATGAAAAATTATTCATTGCATCAAAATCCTTCTCTATCTTGCCAGCCTGGTTGCCTCAGCCACTCTTGTAAATCCTGCATCTTTGTCCAATCAAGTTATTTCCATACACCTTACCTTGCTGGAGCTGTGGTGGAGTGTGTCACTGTAGACCGTGCCAGTCTCCCAGTTCTTGATCTTTATGAAGCGGGGGCATTTGGATGGGCTGCCGTTCTGCAGTGTCCTAGTAGGAGAGGACCTGCCTTGGGCCGTTGGCTGGAAAAAAAAAGCAAAAACACATTCACAAGGGGGTCTTTACTTTATGCGTTTATGTTGTTTCTAGTTAATGGCCTCTGACATCTAAGGCAGCTTCTGTGCTGGCTGGAGACATTGTTAATGACTGGGAGTCATGCTGAGGAAAGCTGAAAAGAGGCACAGGTTTCCCACTGAGTGAGAATGGTTTCAAGTGCCACAATTTGACGTTGATTGGTCAGTTCAAGACGTAGATAAATATCTGGAAGCATTTTTGAAAGGACTTTTATAATAAAGAGCTTTTCTGCAAACTCTCACTTCCTGTAATGGTGCACTTTTATCTCTCACAGAGACTTCAGCACATAAACTCAGTACCTTCTCTCCCTCCTCTTTCTTTGTTATTTCACACTCCAGGATAAAGACAATCAGCATTTAACAGCAGGTTGTTGGCAAGCTAACACTTGGTTCACTGAGATTTCAATACTGTAGCTACTGACTGATCAATGCCTGCAATTTAACCCCAAAGTCAGCTGTAAGTGTTGCAGGAGAAAGGCGAAGAGTGATTGCCTAAGATCAGGATAATCAATCCCACACCTTGAGCGCTCTATCATCATCTCCCCCAGCATTGTTAAGCACAGAGAGGAGCAGCCTCTGAACAGCAGTGACACAATCATCATGCTCGCCGCAGAGATGAATACCAACAGTGTCACGGCAGTTGAGTTTCATTGTCATTTTGTGTCCTCTTCAACAGCAGAGAGGAATGAGAAGGATTGGATTGAATTTGATTTTGCACACACAGTGTGAAGAGCTTAGTTCCTGTGTGTTCATGCTCCAGAAGCAGTAACCCTTGCTGTGTGGCTCAGATATGACACATTGCTATCACTAAGGTTGCGGACAGGGAGAGAGATCATTGTACCGTAAAGGGGGTCTGGGCTGAACGGGGGAAGAAGACAAGATGAGGAGAATTAAGGCTTGTTGACATAAAACATGCAGTAGTCATGTGTTTTGAATATGAATGTTAGGCTTGTCGCTCAATGACCGGAAGCTTAAGCTCTGGCATTTACATTGGGACATTCCTCTCCATACTACATGAAGCTTTAAGAGAAGCCTGTTTATATGAACAACTTGTAAATGTCAGTTTACTTTATTCATTTATACATGTGTCCTCATGTTGAATTTTAAATGTCAGAGTCACAGCAGAAATACAAACATAATTTAAAAAAAGGTCAGATGGGACGAGACCACTAAGTTAATGTCTAGACAGACATACCGTAAGGACCATTCCACTGAGACTGCTCTCATTGAGATGACAGATCAATAGCTAGAACAAGTTGATTTGGTGTACATATGTGTTGGTATGTTGGTGTACTATTTTTGGATTTTAGTGCAGCATTTGATTCGGTAGATCATAGTATATTATTAAAAAAGCTCCTTCATTATGGGTTCCAACAAACCGCTCTTGACTGGATTCATGCTTATTTAACTGAAAGAACACAATCGGTTTTTATAAATGGATCTTATTCCTCTCCTCTGAATATACAGTGTGGCATTCCTCAAGGCAGTTGTCTTGGGCCTCTCCTTTATCTGCTATATACAAATGATATTTCATATGCTCTAGTCTGATCAAAAATGCCGATTTTTACGGATGATACTACTGTGTATGTACCGGGGTATTCATGTGTAGACATACAGACATCACTGCAGCAAGACCTGGAAACAATTAAGGATTGGGTTGACATGAACAAACTGGTACTGAATATAAGGAAAACAAAAGTAATGCTTATAGGTTCTGTGAGGAAGAGGCAAAATCTGCCCCGTTTACAGCTTATGACAAATGGTACAAGGATAGAACAAATAGATGAGACTAGACTGTTAGGTGTTCAACTTGATAGTCATCTGTCTTGGACACCACATATGTCTAATCTATGTAAGAAGCTGGTTCAGACTGCTGTTATGGTTGGTAGAATAGCTAAATATTTACCCACAAAAATATTAAGACAAGTGACCCACGCTTTAATTGCGAGTCAGGTGAATTATTGTGCTGCTGTTTGGGGTAATGCTGGAGCAGGAAAAATAAGTAGACTCCAGTTCTGCACAAAATAAGGCTGCAAGAATTATTCTTAGATGTCCAAATGATACTCCTATTGAAGAGCGATGCAAAATACTAGAGTGGTCGTATATCAGGGATATAATAGCTAGAAATGTTCTTCAATTATTTCATAACTTGTTAAAAAGAAGCCAAGACTGTTGATAAGCAGGTTCCAGCAGGTGAAAGACAGACATTTAGTTAGCACAAGAGCTGTTAGCACAAGCGATTATGTTTCACCCAGGACTAGGCTTGTAATTGGTAAAAGGATGTTTTGTTTTCGGGCTGTGAAGTTATGGAATGGTTTACCTGATCTCATTAGGAACTTACCAGAAAAACATTTTAAACAAAACATTAGGGGTGTTCTTTTAAGGAGTATTCAAACTTTTTTTTATTGCAACTGTATGATTGTGATTTGAGGGTATAGCTTTTATGCAATTTTAATGGTGTAAGTTTTGTTTGTGTGTATAATGTCATCTATGAGTTGTATGTATGTTTTTAGGGTTTGTGTTTGTTCTATGTTGTATTGTTTTCAGTTATACTGTATTGTGTTTTTATTATATTTTTGTAATGTTTTTATGCTATGGACCCTTGGAAGAATAGCCCAAGTGGGCTAAAAGAGATCCAAATAAACAAACATAACAACAAACAGACAAGATGAAGATTTAAATAGAGATTGATGTGAGATATTACAGATCAGATATGATCATCCACAAAAAATCCAGCTGCTCTTGAGCTGAACGCTCTTACAAATAGTTATCATCCAATTTTTACTTTGCCAGCATAACTAAACACAAAAAGTATGTCATGGTCTAAATCAAAAATCAATCCATCACTCACAAGAGCTTATGAAGTAGAAATTACAGAGTATAATAATAGACTAACTATCAATAATAATTTTGCTTCATCGCTGACAGCCTTAGCAATCAAATTCTTAAATGTGTATGCATGGAGAAGCTGTCTAGTCCATGTACTGCATGTTTTTTGTGACCAAATAATATCATTATAACCAGCTAGCTATGTCGCTAACTATGCCAGACAGACAACCTTAAATCTGAACCAAGTGGCAAGGGAGACATGAAAAATAAAGTACGGTACAGTACTTTATTATACTTTATAGTGCCAAAACTGCACTTCCCTCACTGACCACTCGAGGCTTGCTCCATTAGACCCCAAATAACAATGCCAGTCTTTACAACATGATTAAGCATGTTTTGAACATGTTGCAAAAAACAGTTCTTGTCTCTTTAAAAATTTTATCTATCATGCCTAATCCTACAATATCAAGGCTTAAAATCTGCTCCACTCTTGGCATCTTCAGTCTAAAAATTCAGGTCAGCTTAATTTTTTCAAAGCCTGATTTGCCAGATTCCATGTCTGTCATCAGGAAGAGCCAAAATGTTTGTACCCAGTCTGAGAACTGACCAATTAGCATCATGTCAGGATAACAAGGCCGTAGCTACAGTCAGGGTTTCGTTGTACAACAAGCCAGTAAACATTGACCTCAGAGGTAGCAATAGTGACAGTTTTATCAGAACTGGACAACGTTTCTATATTAAAAGAGCAAAGAACTGAACTGAAGGCTTCTCTTGGCAGAAAAGGTGTGTTTGCTCTTCTTCTGACCGGCTTCAGTGTGAGTTTGATTCACCAACTGGCTCTTCTGATAGTGAGTAGCAATAGAGGCTGACTGCCGAGCTCACGTTACCCTAATATGGCGTTTCTTGAGCGTGGAAAGTGTCTATGGTTCCATACTCAATTCTTGGACTGTTTGGAGTGTGCCAGTAGTGCAATGTAATTTTACATTCTTCTCAGTGTGAACACACTTTGTGCACCCAAAATATGAAATATTGAGCACAGAAGTATGCCAACTGGACTACACCTCTAACCTGTGCAACCACTGTAGGCTATAAGCTTTGACAGCTTGATGTTTGTCAATCTCCACTCCAGTGCCAACCCTCAGCATGGATTTTATCTTGTGAAAATGTCACTGACAAACCCAAGTTTAACCTTAACATAGCTGATCATAGCTTCATATTATACATAAAGTAAAGATTAAACTCAAAGGTTGGCTTGAAATAGCTCCGCGTTCTAATGGAGCATACTAGATTTTAATACGCTAACTATCAACAGATGTCAAAATTAAAAAGAAGCTGCAAACAACATTTATAATAGTAAAGAAAAGACAGTCTGCTTTTGGTGACATATTTTTTACAAAAACATCATCATGACATACAAAAAAGAAAGCTTTCAGGCACTTAAACAGTAACACAGCCTGGCAAATACAACAACAGATACAACACAGAATAAAAAAAATCTTAAACTTAATGTGTTAATTGACCACAACCACTTCCAAGCAATTCAGATTACAGAGGGAAGTCGCAGGAATAGACATACACTGACAACAGCTGTAAATCTCATCATCTGTCAATCAAAAGGCTTTGTTGTCAGAATGAGGTGTGGATGAAACAACAGATAGCATCTGTGGAGCTACAAATGAAGCTAATTGAACCTAATCTGATGAAGATAATCTCATAAAGAGACGTAATAAGCAACATTTTTCCAGTAAATCAGTTGTGCAGTTAAAGTTCCTCATTTACCCATCAATTAAAACTTCAGATGGGAAATGAGGATGAACACTGATGGGAAAAAGAGAAAAAGTGGTACTAGCAGCTCAATAAATGGAAAGAAACTGTGTTCATCAAATATTTTTAAGACTGATTAATTTTTTTAACAGTTATATTTATTACTTGACAACTTTTCCCATTTAGCAATGATTAAGCAATTGTTTTTGTTTGTTTGCTTTTTACGTATGCATACTCTGCTTTTAATTGATAATGCAAATCTAACCAGCAGGGACAAATCAAACTGAACATTCTCGCACCTTTCCTTTCCAGCAAATGTATTAAACATTAAACTGTGCAGAGGCAAAGCTAAATCAGAAGACATGCATGAACTGGACACACACATGTCCCAATCACTTGAACACAAGTATCTTAGCTTGAGCACACACTGCCAGGGAAAACATATGGCTTCTTACCACTTCATACATACATATCCTCTCAAACTACTACTGAATGCATCTTCCCCCTTCCTCTTTTCAATGCTCTCACACAAATATTCTCACAAGCATGCACATTAACAATCTCTTCTCTGCAGGTCTGAGGGGCTGGATCATTTTAACAGGGGCCACATTTGATGGAGAGCGCGGATCAGCAGCTGCACGCATTCATTATGCCTCCTGGAATCATTTCGCCCCATCCGGTCCCATTGATGGGGGCTTGAGCAACGTCACAAGTGGGTGGATAACGCAGACCATGTGCAGATTACGACACTATCCCTGTCACAGACACTTAGACCTGTGACCAGACTCTTCTGTGTGGAAGGCATAAGCTGGATTTAATGCTGCACCAGCTTTCCCTCCCGGAAGGATCTAATGCCTAGGTGATGGGATCTTAGGCAAAGGCTTTATGACTCTGCGCAAAGAAGCAATACAGATGTGCGTGCTCGGTTTCTGAAAGCATGGAAAGTGCAAATAGCGTGGATTATTAAAAATGCCTAAAGAGCCAGATAGGCACAGGCAGCCATGGACACACATGCATTATACAGCTGCAGAGGGCCTGTTCAAGAACACTTGCAAAAAAAGCAAATATAGACAACATGGCAAAGGATCCTCAAGTTATTGATCTAGGAGTGAAGAAATGGACAGACTTGCTCTTTCATTCAAGGATTAGGCATAAATTTCAAGTTACCTTGTCAGTGTCAGCGTTGTTGAGCACCACCGGCATGTTTTCCAGCATTCTGTTGTTATCTGACGCCAGCTGTGGAGTTGTGCCATTTCCCACACCAAGGTCCCTGGAAGTCACACACAATTTACTATCAGGTGTTTTCGCTCACATCTAGTGCAAAATGTTTCAACCATTTCACGATAAAACCCTAGCCAAAGCATTCATGTGCATGCAAACACTCAGAAACAGTGAAGAATCAACCTGTCTTTTGAAATTACACATTAAACCAAAGACTTGTGCACCCTCCAAAATGCTGTCAAATCAGGAATCCCTGCACAATTTCTACAAGCTCTAAACACCCACTCAGGTGTTTTCTCTCCACAGGACGTAGTGGGTGTACAGACAGAGCTTGGCTGCATCTAACAGGCTCTCCTGTGTCTTGTGTTGTTTGCACCTGTTGCAGAGCTGCAGTGGGACAGCTTCTTCGCTTCATGTAGTTTGGCTTAAGTGTTTTACCACATAAGTCTGCATCAACTTCATGCTGTGAAGAAGTGGGCGCTGAAGAAACTGAAAAAAACAGCACTTCGAAGTGAGAGGGCAGAAACAGGGACTTAAAAGCCAATCAAAAAAGGTGCAATGACCTTGCTTCTCCACTTTTCAACCACTTTAGCCATGCTTTTAATGCTTTTCCTCTTACAACTTACGGAAAAAGTCACTCCATCAGCTTTCCAGCCAGTATGTAGCAACTTAATCATAAGATTTAAACATTAAAGGACTTTTTTGGTCATTAGTTCACTTTTTTGGCCTTATTTCTGCATTTAGAGAGTTTAATAACAGTGCTCCAGACTGATTTAGGCTATGTCAGGGATTCAAACAGACATGTGACTGAACAAATACAAGACTAATCAAAATGGTCCAATGGATCTCTGTCTCCCTTTGATGTAAGAATATACCATTAGATAAAAACAGATAAATTCATACCCTTTAGATAACTGGGTATGATAGATCTCACTCTGAGATGCAAGTATCTGTCCCTAAGGGACTGAAGGGGGGAGGGGTATCACTGCAAAACCACATGAAAAATGAATAAATTAAAAAAACTCATATGAAAGTTACCTCAAATTTGCTTCCTCCTCCTCCTATTGAAAACGCCCACACATATATCACCATTACTGTCTTTCACACTCCCCCCTCCTCCGGTCTTTCTCATGTGCACACATCCATGCTAATTGTAAATCCTTACAGGCATCTATTCCCTCTTTCACACTCCCTTTCACACTGTATCTCTTTAGTTGCTGCAATTTGCAAGAGCATATTTTTCCCCTCGGTCTTCTAATTCAGGGGTGGAGTTCAGACATGCAGAAATGACGAGGGAGGTTGTATGTGTCATTCACTATTAGCTGTAACTCCAAAACGTCATCAAAGTGTCCTCTAGAACACACTAGCAGTTATAATCTGCAGGGAGTACTGTACCTTAGAAATAATCTGAGAAAATCTTATGCACAGAAAGAGGAAAAAGATTTTATACAGTGCTTAACAAATTTATTAGACCACCACCCAAAGTAAGGTTTATGCCACAGCTGCCCTAAATTAAAAGCATTGGTAATCACCAAAATCATTTTTATATTTCTGCAATGGTTAATACATTAATACATAGAAGCTCTTTACTCAAATGATATTTTTAATGCTAAAATATAATTATTATTGTTATCCATGAATTTTCAAATTTACTGATTTACAAAAAAGCTGGAAAAATAGTAAAGCACATTATTATTTCTTGATTATTATGTCAAATTATAGTTATTTACATGCTTTCCTGAACAGAAAAAATGAGTTTTAGTGGTTGAATGTTATGCTTGATTAGTTTCTGACTTCTCAGAGAAGCCCAGTGAGCTGGCTCAAATTTGGGTATAAAAAGGTGAATTCAGTTTGGAATTCCTCATTCCTGTTCAAAATGGTAAAACATGGAGAGCT